>NC_142194.1:6381562-6692656 GCF_026936395.1 Plectropomus leopardus
AAACAGCATAAAATAAGCGTTGCCAAGACACGCCATAGCATAGAATTTTGCAAAATGGCCAAAAACACCATAAAAATGCATGTTGAAAAAATGACCAAAAAGGCAAGGCTATACTATGGCAAAAATGTCAAAAAATGACAAATCCCGAAAACAGCTAAAAGCACTTCAAAACAGCACAAAATAGTGTGCAACGACACGCCATAGCATTTAAAGTTTGCAAAAATGGCCAAAAACACCATAAAAATGCATGTTGAAAAAATGACCAAAAAGGCAAGGCTATACTATGGCAAAAATGTCAAAAAATGACAAATCCCAAAAACAGCTAAAAACACCTCAAAACAGCACGAAACAGCTCGTTTAAACACGCCATAACATAGAATATTTCAAAAATGGCCAAAAACACCATAAAAATGCATGTTGAAAAAATGACCAAAAAGGCAAGGCTATACTATGGCAAAAATGTCAAAAAATGACAAATCCCCAAAACAGCTAAAAACACTTCAAAACAGCATAAAATAGCGTGCCAAGACACGCCATAGCATAGAATTTTGCAAAAACGGCCAAAAACACCATAAAAATGCATGTTGAAAAAATGAACAAAAAGGCAAGGCTATACTATGGCAAAAATGTCAAAAATGACAAATCCTAAAACAGCTAAAAGCACTTCAAAACAGCACAAAATAGTGTGCAAACACACGCCATAGCATTTAAAGTTTGCAAAAATGGCCAAAAACACCATAAAATGCATGTTGAAAAATGACCAAAAAGGCAAGGCTATACTATGGCAAAAATGTCAAAAAATGACAAATCCCCAAAACAGCTAAAAACACTTCAAAACAGCATAAAATAGCGTGCCAAGACACGCCATAGCATAGAATTTTGCAAAAATGGCCAAAAACACCATAAAAATGCATGTTGAAAAAATGACCAAAAAGGCAAGGCTATACTATGGCAAAAATGTCAAAAAATGACAAATCCCAAAACAACTAAAACACCTCAAAACAGCACGAAACAGCTCGTTTAAACACGCCATAGCATAGAATTTTGCAAAAATGGCCAAAAACACCATAAAAATGCATGTTGAAAAAATGACCAAAAAGGCAAGGCTATACTATGGCAAAAATGTCAAAAAATGACAAATCCCAAAAACAGCTAAAAACACTTCAAAACAGCATAAAATAGCGTGCCAAGACACGCCATAGCATAGAATTTTGCAAAAATGGCCAAAAACACCATAAAAATGCATGTTGAAAAAATTACCAAAAAGGCAAGGCTATACTATGGCAAAAATGTCAAAAATGACAAATCCAAAACAGCTAAAAACACTTCAAAACAGCATAAAATAGCATGCCAAGACACGCCATAGCATTTAAAGTTTGCAAAAACGGCCAAAAACACCATAAAAATGCATGTTGAAAAAATGACCAAAAAGGCAAGGCTATACTATGGCAAAAATGTCAAAAAATGACAAATCCCAAAAACAGCTAAAAACACCTCAAAACAGCACGAAACAGCTCGTTTAAACACGCCATAACATAGAATATTTCAAAAATGGCCAAAAACACCATAAAAATGCATGTTGAAAAAATGACCAAAAAGGCAAGGCTATACTATGGCAAAAATGACAAATCCCAAAAACAGCTAAAAACACTTCAAAACATCACAAAATAGTGTGCAAAGACACGCCATAGCATTTAAAGTTTGCAAAATGTCCTAAAACACCATAAAACTGCATGTTGAAAAAATGACCAAAAGGCAAGGCTATACTATGGCAAAAATGTCAAAAAATGACAAATCCCAAAAACAGCTAAAAACACTTCAAAACAGCACAAAATAGTGTGCCAAGACACGCCATAGCATTTAAAGTTTGCAAAAATGTCCTAAAACACCATAAAACTGCATGTTGAAAAAATGACCAAAAAGGCAAGGCTATACTATGGCAAAAATGTCAAAAAATGACAAATCCGAAAACAGCTAAAAACACTTCAAAACAGCACAAAATAGCATGCCAAGACACGCCATAGCATTTAAAGTTTGCAAAATGGCCAAAACACCATAAAAATGCATGTTGAAAAAATGACCAAAAAGGCAAGGCTATATACTATGGCAAAAATGTCAAAAAATGACAAATCCCAAAAACAGCTAAAAACACTTCAAAACAGCATAAAATAGCGTGCCAAGACACGCCATAGCATAGAATTTTGCAAAAATGGCCAAAAACACCATAAAAATGCATGTTGAAAAAATGACCAAAAAAGCAAGGCTATACTATGGCAAAAATGGCAAAAATGACAAATCCCAAAACAGTTAAAAACACTTCAAAACAGCATAAAATAGCATGCCAAGACACGCCATAGCATAGAATTTTGCAAAAATGGCCAAAAACACCATAAAAATGCATGTTGAAAAAATGACCAAAAAGGCAAGGCTATACTATGGCAAAAATGTCAAAAAATGTCATATCCCAAAAACAGTTAAAAACACTTCAAAACAGCATAAAATAGCATGCCAAGACACGCCATAGCATAGAATTTTGCAAAAATGGCCAAAAACACCATAAAAATGCATGTTGAAAAAATTACCAAAAAGGCAAGGCTATACTATGGCAAAAATGTCAAAAAATGACAAATCCCCAAAACAGCTAAAAGCACTTCAAAACAGCACAAAATAGTGTGCAACGACACGCCATAGCATTTAAAGTTTGCAAAAACGGCCAAAAACACCATAAAAATGCATGTTGAAAAAATGACCAAAAAGGCAAGGCTATACTATGGCAAAAATGTCAAAAAATGACAAATCCCAAAAACAGCTAAAAACACTTCAAAACAGCATAAAATAGCATGCCAAGACACGCCATAACATAGAATATTTCAAAAATGTCCTAAAACACCATAAAAATGCATGTTGAAAAAATGACCAAAAAGGCAAGGCTATATACTATGGCAAAAATGTCAAAAAATGACAAATCCCAAAAACAGCTAAAAACACTTCAAAACATCACAAAATAGTGTGCAAAGACACGCCATAGCATTTAAAGTTTGCAAAAATGTCCTAAAACACCATAAAACTGCATGTTGAAAAAATGACCAAAAAGGCAAGGCTATACTATGGCAAAAATGTCAAAAAATGACAAATCCCAAAAACAGCTAAAAACACTTTAAAACAGCATAAAATAGCATGCCAAGACACGCCATAGCATTTAAAGTTTGCAAAAATGTCCTAAAACACCATAAAAATGCATGTTGAAAAAATGACCAAAAAGGCAAGGCTATACTATGGCAAAAATGTCAAAAAATGTCATATCCCAAAAACAGTTAAAAACACTTCAAAACAGCATAAAATAGCATGCCAAGACACGCCATAACATAGAATATTTCAAAAATGTCCTAAAACACCATAAAAATGCATGTTGAAAAAATGACCAAAAAGGCAAGGCTATACTATGGCAAAAATGTCAAAAAATGACAAATCCCCAAAACAGCTAAAAACACTTCAAAACAGCATAAAATAGTGTGCCAAGACACGCCATAGCATTTAAAGTTTGCAAAAACGGCCAAAAACACCATAAAAATGCATGTTGAAAAAATGACCAAAAAGGCAAGGCTATACTATGGCAAAAATGTAAAAAAATGACAAATCCCAAAAACAGCTAAAAACACTTCAAAACAGCACAAAATAGTGTGCAAAGACACGCCATAGCCCACTCACACTTAAAGCATAACCTACAGTGTTTAAAAAAAACTTACACAAAACAAAGTTGTTCTTGTTAAATTTAATAAAATTCATAGAGCAAGCGAAAAGAAACACAAAAAAACATTTAAAAAAAAAACAGCCATATAAGTTAAATTTAAGTTTCCCTTTACTTGTAAAAACCTTAAACCATACACTGTATTGTACATTACCACTCAAGTTTTTAATTTTGGGGGTATAAGGTATTTCCCTGTTGGTGTACTTACAGTGCCAATACTCAGTTTTATATATCAGAACAATACAAAAGCATAGTCACGATGTGGTAGGCAAAGACAATCCACGCGGCTTACATCCAGCAGTCTCAGCTTGGAGTGTTTAAATCCTGAGTGGTCAGTGAGCAGCAGCAGCTTTGAGTACAAAGTCAGGCTGTGACATTATGGCCAACAATGTCATCCGTCGCCGATATCTCAGTCAATGAAATTTGTCTGCTAACCCAAGGGTTCAACCATCAGTCGCCAGGATCAGCACAGCCCCAAAGATGCCCACATTATGTCCTATCAGTTTCATCTGGTTCCAGAACTCCACTTTGCGAGTGTGATGCCAGTAGCCCATGTTGCCGTCAATGAATAGGATCACCAGGGGCAGGACGGTGGCAAGGATTTGTGCGGCCAGGCGGATATAGCAGCCAGACAGGAAAGCCAGAGCCAGAACCCCAAACAGCACCTCCAGCAGCATTAAAGTGATCTCACCTCCAACGATGTGGTTAAGATAGGCTTGCTGGTCCTCTTTGCTGTGCTGGAGGGAGTACACCTGGTTTGGGAGGGGGGGATACAAAAGCATGTCATCAAAGAATGATATTATAATGTGGTCCAAAATCGTGTCAAAAGTAATACTATAGCATGTGGACCAAAATCATCTGAACACCGCATGAAATAGAATTTCGAGACACATCATAGCACAGAATGTTACAAACACCGCCAAAAACACATGTCATAAAAACAGCTGAAAATGGTTGAATACAGCAATAAATAGCGTGCCAAGACACACTATAGCATAGAAAGTTGCAAAAATAGCTAAAAACACCATAATATGGCATGTCCAAAAAATGACCCAAAAAGTAAGGCTATAGTATGGCAAAAATGTCAAAAAATGACATGTCGCAAAAACAGCTGAAAATGGTTGAATACAGCAATAAACAGTGTGCCAAGACACACTATAGCATAGAAAGTTGCAAAAACAGCTAAAACACCATAATATTGCATGTCGAAAAAATGACCCAAAAAGCAAGGCTATAGTATGGCAAAAATGTCAAAAAATGACAAATCCCAAAAACAGCTAAAAACACTTCAAAACAGCACAAAATAGCGTGCCAAGACACGCCATAGCATAGAATTTTGCAAAAATGGCCAAAAACACCATAAAAATGCATGTTGAAAAAATGACCAAAAAGGCAAGGCTATACTATGGCAAAAATGTCAAAAAATGACAAATCCCAAAAACAGCTAAAAACACTTTAAAACAGCATAAAATAGCATGCCAAGACACGCCATAGCATTTAAAGTTTGCAAATATGTCCTAAAACACCATAAAACTGCATGTTGAAAAAATGACCAAAAAGGCAAGGCTATACTATGGCAAAAATGTCAAAAAATGACAAATCCCAAAAACAGCTAAAAACACTTCAAAACAGCATAAAATAGTGTGCAAAGACACACTATAGCATAGAAAGTTGAAAAAATAGCTAAAAACACCATAATATGGCATGTCGAAAAAATGACCCAAAAAGCAAGGCTATATAGTATGGCAAAAATGTCAAAAATGACATGTCATAAAAACAGCTGAAAATGGATGAATACAGCAATAAATAGCGTGCCAAGACACGCTATAGCATAGAAAGTTGCAAAAACAGCTAAAAACACCATAATATTGCATGTCCAAAAAATGACCCAAAAAGCAAGGCTATAGTATGGCAAAAATGTCAAAAATGACATGTCCCAAAAACAGCTGAAAATGGATGAATACAGCAATAAATAGCGTGCCAAGACACACTATAGCATAGAAAGTTGCAAAAACAGCTAAAAACACCATAATATGGCATGTCGAAAAAATGACCCAAAAAGCAAGGCTATAGTATGGCAAAAATGTCAAAAATGACATGTCCCAAAAACAGCTGAAAATGGATGAATACAGCAATAAATAGCGTGACAAGACACACTATAGCATAGAAAGTTGCAAAAATAGCTAAAAACACTATAATATTGCATGTCGAAAAAATGACCCAAAAAGCAAGGCTATAGTATGGCAAAAATGTCAAAAATGACATGTCATAAAAACAGCTGAAAATGGATGAATACAGCAATAAATAGCGTGCCAAGACACGCTATAGCATAGAAAGTTGCAAAAACAGCTAAAAACACCATAATATGGCATGTCGAAAAAATGACCCAAAAAGCAAGGCTATAGTATGGCAAAAATGTCAAAAATGACATGTCCCAAAAACAGCTGAAAATGGATGAATACAGCAATAAATAGCGTGCCAAGACACACTATAGCATAGAAAGTTGCAAAAATAGCTAAAAACACCATAATATGGCATGTCGAAAAAATGACCCAAAAAGCAAGGCTATAGTATGGCAAAAATGTCAAAAAATGACAAATCCCAAAAACAGTTAAAAACACTTCAAAACAGCATAAAATAGTGTGCAAAGACACGCCATAGCATTTAAAATTGCAAAAAAAGGCCAAAAACACCATAAAAATGCATGTTGAAAAAATGACCAAAAAGGCAAGGCTATACTATGGCAAAAATGTCAAAAAATGACAAATCCCAAAAACAGCTAAAACCACTTCAAAACAGCATGAAATAGCGTGCCAAGACACGCCATAGCATAGAATTTTGCAAAAATGGCCAAAAACACCATAAAAATGCATGTTGAAAAAATGACCAAAGAGGCAAGGCTATACTATGGCAAAAATGTCAAAAATGACATGTCCCAAAAACAGCTGAAAATGGATGAATACAGCAATAAATAGCGTGCCAAGACACACTATAGCATAGAAAGTTGCAAAAACAGCTAAAAACACCATAATATGGCATGTCGAAAAAATGACCCAAAAAGCAAGGCTATAGTATGGCAAAAATGTCAAAAATGACATGTCCCAAAAACAGCTGAAAATGGATGAATACAGCAATAAATAGCGTGACAAGACACACTATAGCATAGAAAGTTGCAAAAATAGCTAAAAACACTATAATATTGCATGTCGAAAAAATGACCCAAAAAGCAAGGCTATAGTATGGCAAAAATGTCAAAAATGACATGTCATAAAAACAGCTGAAAATGGATGAATACAGCAATAAATAGCGTGCCAAGACACGCTATAGCATAGAAAGTTGCAAAAACAGCTAAAAACACCATAATATTGCATGTCCAAAAAATGACCCAAAAAGCAAGGCTATAGTATGGCAAAAATGTCAAAAAATGACATGTCCCAAAAACAGCTGAAAATGGTTGAATACAGCAATAAATAGTGTGCCAAGACACGCTATAGCATAGAAAGTTGCAAAAACAGCTAAAAACACCATAATATGGCATGTCGAAAAAATGACCCAAAAAGCAAGGCTATAGTATGGCAAAAATGTCAAAAATGACATGTCCCAAAAACAGCTGAAAATGGATGAATACAGCAATAAATAGCGTGCCAAGACACACTATAGCATAGAAAGTTGCAAAAATAGCTAAAAACACCATAATATGGCATGTCGAAAAAATGACCCAAAAAGCAAGGCTATAGTATGGCAAAAATGTCAAAAATGACAAATCCAAAAACAGTTAAAAACACTTCAAAACAGCATAAAATAGTGTGCAAAGACACGCCATAGCATTTAAAATTGCAAAAAAGGCCAAAAACACCATAAAAATGCATGTTGAAAAAATGACCAAAAAGGCAAGGCTATACTATGGCAAAAATGTCAAAAAATGACAAATCCCAAAAACAGCTAAAACCACTTCAAAACAGCATGAAATAGCGTGCCAAGACACGCCATAGCATAGAATTTTGCAAAAATGGCCAAAAACACCATAAAAATGCATGTTGAAAAAATGACCAAAGAGGCAAGGCTATACTATGGCAAAAATGTCAAAAAATGACAAATCCCAAAAACAGCTAAAAACACTTCAAAACAGCATAAAATAGTGTGCAAAGACACGCCATAGCATTTAAAATTGCAAAAACAGCTAAAAACGCCATAATATTGCATGTCCAAAAAATGACCCAAAAAGCAAGGCTATAGTATGGCAAAAATGTCAAAAATGACATGTCCCAAAAACAGCTGAAAATGGATGAATACAGCAATAAATAAGCGTGCCAAGACACACTATAGCATAGAAAGTTGAAAAATAGCTAAAAACACCATAATATGGCATGTCGAAAAGAATGACCCAAAAAGCAAGGCTATAGTATGGCAAAATGTCAAAAATGACATGTCATAAAACAGCTGAAAATGGATGAATACAGCAATAAATAAGCGTGCCAAGACACGCTATAGCATAGAAAGTTACAAAACAGCTAAAAACACCATAATATTGCATGTCCAAAAAATGACCCAAAAAGCAAGGCTATAGTATGGCAAAAATGTCAAAAATGACATGTCCCAAAAACAGCTGAAAATGGATGAATACAGCAATAAATAGCGTGCCAAGACACACTATAGCATAGAAAGTTGCAAAAACAGCTAAAAACACCATAATATGGCACGTCGAAAAAATGACCCAAAAAGCAAGGCTATAGTATGGCAAAAATGTCAAAAATGACATGTCCCAAAAACAGCTGAAAATGGATGAATACAGCAATAAATAGCGTGACAAGACACACTATAGCATAGAAAGTTGCAAAAATAGCTAAAAACACTATAATATGGCATGTCGAAAAAATGACCCAAAAAGCAAGGCTATAGTATGGCAAAAATGTCAAAAATGACATGTCCAAAACAGCTGAAAATGGATGAATACAGCAATAAATAGCGTACAAGACACACTATAGCATAGAAAGTTGCAAAAACAGCTAAAACACCATAATATTGCATGTCCAAAAAATACCAAAAAGCAAGGCTATAGTATGGCAAAATGTCAAAAAATGACATATACCACAAACAGTTAAAAACACTTCAAAACAGCAATAAATAGTGTGCAAAGACACGCCATAGCATTTAAAGTTGCAAAACAGGCCAAAACACCATAAAAATGCATGTTGAAAAAATGACCAAAAAAGCAAGGCTATACTATGGCAAAAATGTCAAAAATGACAAATGTCCCAAAACAGCTAAAACCACTTCAAAACAGCATGAAATAGCGTGCCAAGACACGCCTATAGCATAGAAATTTTGCAAAAATAGCCTAAAACACCATAAAATGCATGTTGAAAAATGACCCAAAGAGGCAAGGCTATACTATGGCAAAAATGTCAAAAATGACAAATCCCAAAAACAGCTAAAACACTTCAAAACAGCATAAAATAGTGTGCAAAGACACACTATAGCATAAAATTGCAAAAACAGCTAAAAACACCATAATATCATGTCCAAAAATGACCCAAAAAAGCAAAGGCTATAGTATGGCAAAAATGTCAAAAATGACATGTCCCAAAACAGCTGAAAATGGATGAATACAGCAATAAATAGTGCCAAGACACACTATAGCATAGAAAGTTGCAAAAATAGCTAAAAACACCATAATATGGCATGTAAAAAATGACCCAAAAAAGGCAAGGCTATAGTATGGCAAAAATGTCAAAAATGACATGTCCCAAAACAGCTGAAAATGGATGAATACAAGCAATAAATAGCGCCAAGACACGCTATAGCATAGAAAGTTGCAAAAATAGCTAAAAACACCATAAATGCATGCATGTCGAAAAATGACCCAAAAAGCAAGGCTATACTATGGCAAAATGTCAAAATGACAAATCCCAAAAACAGCTGAAAAACACTTCAAACAGCATAAAATAGTGTGCAAGACACACTATAGCATTTAAAATTGCAAAAACAGCTAAAAACATCATAATATTGCATGTCCAAAAAATGACCCAAAAAGCAAGGCTATAGTATGGCAAAAATGTCAAAAAATGACATGTCCCAAAAACAGCTGAAAATGGATGAATACAGCAATAAATAGCGTGACAAGACACACTATAGCATAGAAAGTTGCAAAAATAGCTAAAACACCATAATATGGCATGTCAAAAAATGACCCAAAAAGCAAGGCTATAGTATGGCAAAATGTCAAAAATGACATGTCATAAAAACAGCTGAAAATGGATGAATACAGCAATAAATAGCGTGCCAAGACACGCTATAGCATAGAAAGTTGCAAAAACAGCTAAAAACACCATAATATTGCATGTCCAAAAAATGACCCAAAAAGCAAGGCTATAGTATGGCAAAAATGTCAAAAATGACATGTTCCAAAAACAGCTGAAAATGGATGAATACAGCAATAAATAGTGTGCTAACACACTATAGCATAGAAAGTTGCAAAACAGCTAAAAAGACCCTAATATGGCATGTCGAAAAAATGACCAAAAAAGCAAGGCTATATTATGGCAAAAATGTCAAAATGACATGTCCCAAAAACAGCTGAAAATGGTTGAATACAGCAATAAATAGCGTGCCAAGACACACTATAGCATAGAAAGTTGCAAAAATAGCTAAAAACACCATAATATGGCATGTCCAAAAAATGACCCAAAAAGCAAGGCTATAGTATGGCAAAAAAGTAAAAAATGACATGTCCCAAAAACAGCTGAAAATGGTTAAATACAGCAATAAATAGCGTGCCAAGACACACTATAGCATAGAAAGTTGCAAAAACAGCTAAAAACACCATAATATTGCATGTCCAAAAATGACCCAAAAGCAAGGCTATAGTATGGCAAAATGTCAAAATGACATGTCCCAAAAACAGCTGAAAATGGTTGAATACAGCAATAAATAGCAAAGACACGCTATAGCATAGAAAGTTGCAAAATAGCTAAAACACCATAAAATGGCATGTTGAAAAAATGACCCAAAAGGCAAGGCTATAGTATGGCAAAAATGTCAAAAATGACAAATGTCCCAAAAACAGCTGAAAATGGTTGAATACAGCAATAAATAAGCGTGCCAAGACACGCTATAGCATAGAAAGTTTTGCAAAAAATAGCTAAAAACACCATAATATGGCATGTCAAAAATGACCCAAAAAAGCAAGGCTATAGTATGGCAAAAATGTCAAAAATGACATGTCCCAAAACAGCTGAAAATGGATGAATACAGCAATAAATAGCGTGCCAAGACACACTATAGCATAGAAAGTTGCAAAAAACAGCTAAAACACCATAATATGGCATGTAAAAAATGACCCAAAAAGCAAGGCTATACTATGGCAAAAATGTCAAAAATGACAAATTCCCAAAAACAGCTAAAAACACTTCAAAACAGCATAAAATAGTGTGCAAAGACACGCCATAGCATTTAAAATTGCAAAACAGCTAAAAACACCATAATATTGCATGTCCAAAAATGACCCAAAAAGCAAAGGCTATAGTATGGCAAAAATGTCAAAAAATGACATGTCATAAAAACAGCTGAAAATGGATGAATACAGCAATAAATAGCATACACAAGACACTATAGCATAGAAAGTTGCAAAAATAGCTAAAACACCATAATATTGCATGTCCAAAAAACCCAAAAGCAAGGCTATAGTATGGCAAAAATGTCAAAAAATGACATGTCATAAAACAGCTGAAAATGGATGAATACAGCAATAAATAGCGTGCCAAGACACACTATAGCATAGAAAGTTGCAAAATATTAAAAACACCATAATATGGCATGTCGAAAAATGACCCAAAAAGCAAGGCTATAGTATGGCAAAAATGTAAAAAATGACATGTCATAAAACAGCTGAAAATGGATGAATACAGCAATAAATAGCGTACAAGACACACTATAGCATAGAAAGTTGCAAAAATAGCTAAAAACACTATAATATTGCATGTCGAAAAAATGACCCAAAAAGCAAGGCTATAGTATGGCAAAAAAGTAAAAAATGACATGTCCCAAAAACAGCTGAAAATGGTTAAATACAGCAATAAATAGCGTGCCAAGACACGCTATAGCATAGAAAGTTGCAAAAATAGCTAAAAACACCATAATATGGCATGTCCAAAAAATGACCCAAAAAGCAAGGCTATACTATGGCAAAAAAGTAAAAAATGACATGTCCCAAAAACAGCTGAAAATGGTTAAATACAGAAATAAATAGCGTGCCAAGACACGCTATAGCATAGAAAGTTGCAAAATAGCTAAAAACACCATAATATGCATGTCAAAAAATGACCCAAAAAGCAAGGCTATACTATGGCAAAAATGTCAAAAAATGACACCAAAAACAGCTGAAAATGGTTAAATACAGCATATAAATAGCGTGCAAGACACGCTATAGCATAGAAAGTTGCAAAACAAAACACCATAATATTGCATGTCCAAAAAATGACCCAAAAAGCAAGGCTATAGTATGGCAAAAATGTCAAAAATGACATGTCCCAAAAACAGCTGAAAATGGATGAATACAGCAATAAATAGCGTGCCAAGACACACTATAGCATAGAAAGTTGCAAAAACAGCTAAAAACACCATAATATGGCACGTCGAAAAAATGACCCAAAAAGCAAGGCTATAGTATGGCAAAAATGTCAAAAATGACATGTCCCAAAAACAGCTGAAAATGGATGAATACAGCAATAAATAGCGTGCCAAGACACACTATAGGATAGAAATTGCAAAAACAGCTAAAAACACCATAATATTGCATGTCAAAATGACCCAAAAGCAAGGCTATAGTATGGCAAAAATGTCAAAAATGACATGTCATAAAAACAGCTGAAAATGGATGAATACAGCAATAAATAGCGTGCCAAGACACGCTATAGCATAGAAAGTTGCAAAAAACAGCTAAAAACACCATAATATTGCATGTCGAAAAAATGACCCAAAAAGCAAGGCTATAGTATGGCAAAAATGTCAAAAATGACATGTCATAAAAACAGCTGAAAATGGATGAATACAGCAATAAATAGCGTGCCAAGACACGCTATAGCATAGAAAGTTGCAAAAACAGCTAAAAACACCATAATATGGCATGTCGAAAAAATGACCCAAAAAGCAAGGCTATAGTATGGCAAAAATGTCAAAAATGAAATGTCCCAAAAACAGCTGAAAATGGTTGAATACAGCAATAAATAGTGTGCTAAGACACGCTATAGCATAGAAAGTTGCAAAAATAGCTAAAAACACCATAATATGGCATGTCCAAAAAATGACCCAAAAAGCAAGGCTATAGTATGGCAAAAAAGTAAAAAATGACATGTCCCAAAAACAGCTGAAAATGGTTAAATACAGCAATAAATAGCGTGCCAAGACAAGACACACTATAGGATAGAATTTTGCAAAAATGGCTAAAAACACCATAATATTGCATGTTGAAAAAATGACCAAAAAGGCAAGGCTATACTATGGCAAAAATGTCAAAAAATGACAAATCCCAAAAACAGTTAAAAACACTTCAAAACAGCATAAAATAGTGTGCAAAGACACGCCATAGCATTTAAAATTGCAAAAAAAGGCCAAAAACACCATAAAAATGCATGTTGAAAAAATGACCAAAAAGGCAAGGCTATACTATGGCAAAAATGTCAAAAAATGACAAATCCCAAAAACAGCTAAAACCACTTCAAAACAGCATGAAATAGCGTGCCAAGACACGCCATAGCATAGAATTTTGCAAAAATGGCCAAAAACACCATAAAAATGCATGTTGAAAAAATGACCAAAGAGGCAAGGCTATAGTATGGCAAAAATGTCAAAAATGACATGTCATAAAAACAGCTGAAAATGGATGAATACAGCAATAAATAGCGTGCCAAGACACACTATAGCATAGAAAGTTGCAAAAATAGCTAAAAACACCATAATATGGCATGTCGAAAAAATGACCCAAAAAGCAAGGCTATAGTATGGCAAAAATGTCAAAAAATGACAAATCCCAAAAACAGCTAAAAACACTTCAAAACAGCATAAAATAGTGTGCAAAGACACGCCATAGCATTTAAAATTGCAAAAACAGCTAAAAACGCCATAATATTACATGTCCAAAAAAATGACCCAAAAAGCAAGGCTATAGTATGGCAAAAATGTCAAAAATGACATGTCATAAAAACAGCTGAAAATGGATGAATACAGCAATAAATAGCGTGCCAAGACACACTATAGCATAGAAAGTTGCAAAAATAGCTAAAAACACCATAATATGGCATGTCGAAAAAATGACCCAAAAAGCAAGGCTATAGTATGGCAAAAAAGTAAAAAATGACATGTCATAAAAACAGCTGAAAATGGATGAATACAGCAATAAATAGCGTGCCAAGACACGCTATAGCATAGAAAGTTGCAAAAATAGCTAAAAACACCATAATATGGCATGTCGAAAAAATGACCCAAAAAGCAAGGCTATAGTATGGCAAAAAAGTAAAAAATGACATGTCCCAAAAACAGCTGAAAATGGTTGAATACAGCAATAAATAGCGTGCCAAGACACGCTATAGCATAGAAAGTTGCAAAAATAGCTAAAAACACCATAATATGGCATGTCCAAAAAATGACCCAAAAAGCAAGGCTATACTATGGCAAAAAAGTAAAAAATGACATGTCCCAAAAACAGCTGAAAATGGTTGAATACAGCAATAAATAGCGTGCCAAGACACGCTATAGCATAGAAAGTTGCAAAAATAGCTAAAAACACCATAATATGGCATGTCCAAAAAATGACCCAAAAAGCAAGGCTATACTATGGCAAAAAAGTAAAAAATGACATGTCCCAAAAACAGCTGAAAATGGTTAAATACAGCAATAAATAGCGTGCCAAGACACACTATAGGATAGACAGTTGCAAAAACAGCTAAAAACACCATAATATTGCATGTCGAAAAAATGACCCAAAAAGCAAGGCTATAGTATGGCAAAAATGTCAAAAATGACATGTCATAAAAACAGCTGAAAATGGATGAATACAGCAATAAATAGCGTGCCAAGACACGCTATAGCATAGAAAGTTGCAAAAAACAGCTAAAAACACCATAATATTGCATGTCGAAAAAATGACCCAAAAAGCAAGGCTATAGTATGGCAAAAATGTCAAAAAATGACATGTCCCAAAAACAGCTGAAAATGGTTAAATACAGCAATAAATAGCGTGCCAAGACACACTATAGGATAGACAGTTGCAAAAACAGCTAAAAACACCATAATATTGCATGTCGAAAAAATGACCCAAAAAGCAAGGCTATAGTATGGCAAAAATGTCAAAAATGACATGTCATAAAAACAGCTGAAAATGGATGAATACAGCAATAAATAGCGTGCCAAGACACGCTATAGCATAGAAAGTTGCAAAAACAGCTAAAAACACCATAATATTGCATGTCCAAAAAAAGGCCCAAAAAGCAAGGCTATAGTATGGCAAAAATGTCAAAAAATGACATGTCCCAAAAACAGCTGAAAATGGTTGAATACAGCAATAAATAGTGTGCCAAGACACGCTATAGCATAGAAAGTTGCAAAAACAGCTAAAAACACCATAATATGGCATGTCGAAAAAATGACCCAAAAAGCAAGGCTATAGTATGGCAAAAAAGTAAAAAATGACATGTCATAAAAACAGCTGAAAATGGTTGAATACAGCAATAAATAGTGTGCCAAGACACGCTATAGCATAGAAAGTTGCAAAAATAGCTAAAAACACCATAATATGGCATGTCGAAAAAATGACCCAAAAAGCAAGGCTATACTATGGCAAAAAAGTAAAAAATGACATGTCCCAAAAACAGCTGAAAATGGTTAAATACAGCAATAAATAGCGTGCCAAGACACACTATAGGATAGACAGTTGCAAAAACAGCTAAAAACACCATAATATTGCATGTCGAAAAAATGACCCAAAAAGCAAGGCTATACTATGGCAAAAATGTCAAAAAATGACAAATCCCAAAAACAGTTAAAAACACTTCAAAACAGCATAAAATAGTGTGCAAAGACACGCCATAGCATTTAAAATTGCAAAAAAAGGCCAAAAACACCATAAAAATGCATGTTGAAAAAATGACCAAAAAGGCAAGGCTATACTATGGCAAAAATGTCAAAAAATGACAAATCCCAAAAACAGCTAAAACCACTTCAAAACAGCATGAAATAGCGTGCCAAGACACGCCACAGCATAGAATTTTGCAAAAATGGCCAAAAACACCATAAAAATGCATGTTGAAAAAATGACCAAAGAGGCAAGGCTATACTATGGCAAAAATGTCAAAAAATGACAAATCCCAAAAACAGCTAAAAACACTTCAAAACAGCATAAAATAGTGTGCAAAGACACGCCATAGCATTTAAAATTGCAAAAACAGCTAAAAACGCCATAATATTGCATGTCCAAAAAATGACCCAAAAAGCAAGGCTATAGTATGGCAAAAATGTCAAAAATGACATGTCCCAAAAACAGCTGAAAATGGATGAATACAGCAATAAATAGCGTGCCAAGACACACTATAGCATAGAAAGTTGCAAAAATAGCTAAAAACACCATAATATGGCATGTCGAAAGAATGACCCAAAAAGCAAGGCTATAGTATGGCAAAAATGTCAAAAATGACATGTCATAAAAACAGCTGAAAATGGATGAATACAGCAATAAATAGCGTGCCAAGACACGCTGTAGCATAGAAAGTTGCAAAAACAGCTAAAAACACCATAATATTGCACGTCGAAAAAATGACCCAAAAAGCAAGGCTATAGTATGGCAAAAATGTCAAAAAATGACGTCCCTAAAACTATTAAACTATTTAAAAAAATGTTAAAACTGTAATATTATAGCATGTCATCCAAACGTTCAAGATAAAGAACACCATACATGCTGTCCAAAAATGGAACTTAAAAAAAATCATACTATTGTATGTCATCAAAAGTGGCAAAAAAATCATAACATAGCATGTTGTTGAAAGGTATAAATAAGTCATACTACAGCATTTTGTCTAAAATAGCACAAAAAAGTCATCCTATATTATGTCGTCCCAAATAGCACAAAAATTTAGATTTAGAAGGTGTTTAAAAATGGCACGGAAAAGTGATTCTATAGCACGTCCTCCAATATCACAAAACATGATGATAGTGGTAACAATTTTTTATAATAAATTGTTTTCCTTTTTCTTCTCGCTGTTGCTTCTCTCCTCTTTTTGAGTCCTACTTCTGTGACGTCTATTCTCTGTGTGTAGATAATGTGTGTTTTCACCTTTTATCCTGCATTGTCATCAGAACCAGATTAATTTTTTTCTTTTGTTTCTGTAAACTTCTGTTTTTTCAACATTAAACTATGTCCTCCCTTTTATTGTATGTCTTTGTGTCACTTTAGATAATCCCTTTTGCACCTGCAGAATACTAACGCATGTCATAAAAAATAGTAAAAAAGGAAAAAGTTCTGCTATAGCATGTCATCCAAAATCGCATCATAGTATAGCATGTTGTCCAAAATAGCACAATAAAGTCGTTCTAGCGTGTCATTTAAAATTGCATAAAAAAAGTCAAACAATATCATTGAATCTAAAAAAGACAAAAAAAAACGTACTACTATACTATATTGCATGTCTCCCAAAGTACCACATATAGTCATATTACAACATGTCTTCAACAATGGAATAAAAAGTCATAGCATAGCATGTTGTCAGAAAACAGCACAAAAAACCTATAAATCATAAACTGTAGAAAGTTGTCCAAAGAAGAATTAAAATGTCACAATATATCATGAAATAGATAGTATAACTGAAATAGTATAAGAAAGTCATGGTACAGCATGTTGTCGCAATAGCATAAAAACGTCCAAGATAGCATGGCAATTTATGCGAAATCGCATAAAATGTCACAATATAGCACGTCTTCCAAAATGACATAAACATGTCACATGTCGTGTCCAAAAAAACATTTTAAAAAAGGTAACCATAACATGCTGTTCTAAATCACATTAAATGTCATAGGATAGCACTAGACCAAAATAGCATAAAGAAGTTTTAGTTTACATGTTGTCAAAAATGGCATAAAAATAGAATAAAAATGTCATTCTCTAGCATGTTGTCCAAAATAAGTATAAAAAGTCACTAAAGTATGTCTTTTAAAGTAACATTAAACAGTTAAAGTACAGCATGTCGTCCAAAATGCCGTTAAAAGCATGTCATCGAAAACTGCATGAAAAAGTCATATTATAGTATATCGTCGAATTTGGCATAAAAAAGTCATACTACAGCATGTCTTCCAAAATCGCATGAAAATGTCATTTAAATTTGTAATACTATAGTATGTAAAAACAAAAGGTTTTAAGAACCTTGAAAAAGGAGTCTTGGCTTAGTGTGTCACAAAATGTTCATAATAAAGTGTCTGTGTTATGTGAACAATTTTAGTATCTTATTCCATAAAATTGTAAAATTTTATGCCATAAAAAATTGAAAAATAATGGCATAGTATGCAAAAAAAAGAAATAATCATAAATCACTGCATAGCATACAATTTAAAAAGTCCTGGTATAGTCTTGCTTAAAAAACGCCACTAAAAAGCCACAAAAAATGATAACATAAAAACATCATAGCATAAGGTCCTTTTAAAATGTAATAAAAATAAAGATCTTACCATGCAGATGAGGTAGACTCCCAGGAACACTTGTCCAGTTGACTGCAGGGATCTGCTGCGAGGTTTCTGTCTGTACACCTCCCCCGCCCCGCTGGCCAGAACCAGAAAGCCTCCAATAATGGCCAGCGCTCTGGAATACATCCGGACCTGCAAGGAAACAACCACCAGGATGTAACGCATCGTGACAAGTTTCTACGACAACGTCAAACTCTAATGAAGCAATCTACTTTCAGACTTCCAGCGGTGACCCAGATCCTTTTGTTCCATCATGTGTGACACAGATCTGTTTTTAACCTTTTGACAGCGATCTGGGCCACTTTGATACGCACTTCTCTATCTGATACACTTCTGATTGTGTGGAAATTATTGTCTGTCTCAGCAAGTAAGCAGAAGTGTGTAAAACTACATTAGAAATGTTGCTTTAAAGTGCAGCTGCAATATCAATGCAAAAAAAAGCCTTAAAAATAAACACGAAAGAAATGTAACATTTGTAGTGACTCTTTTTTTTTTTTTTAGATCTGCTTCACACACACACACACACACACACACACACACACACACACACAAAAAATAATGGTTATGTATTGAATGGTTGGTAGATTTGAGATTTTGAAATCATGATGTTGTCAGGAGGTTTAGCTCGGTGGATAAAGCAGGTGGTTTGTGTGCCTGAGGTTGGTGGTTCAAGACTTATTTAAAACAGGTAAATTTTGCAAACTTGTACGGAGCTAAAGGGAACATTCAATAGATGAAGCTGGGTTGAGGGATAGGAGGGACAGTAAAGACACAGGAAGTTAGAGGAAAGACAAGATGTTAGGTTAAGAGACAGGAAGGTCAGTCAAGTTACAGGCAGTTGGGATGTGAGACAGGAAGGACAGCCAAAAAACAGGAAGTTGGGTTGAGAGACAGGAAAGTTAGTCAAGTTACAACAAATTAAGTTTAGCGACAGGAAGTTGAGTTGAGAGACAGAGGAAGTTGATAATAGGAAAGTCAGGAACATATCGGCTTTACTCGTATATCAGTCTTCTATCAGAGTTTTCAACAGACGTCACTGCAGATACTGAATTTTCTGTTTCAACACCATATGACCCTTATATAGATATTATAGAGAGATATAGAGATATTAGCCAATATTTTTTTTATGCCAAAAAATATAATTTGGCTGTAGAAACAGTTTAGACACTGATTGTGATATTGCAGAACAAATGAAGTCATTTAAAGTAGAGTTATATATCGTTTTGGCCGATAAATCAGGTAAAGTGGTCCAGAAACAGGTAAAACCAGTATCGGCAGATGCATCTGTCGAAATGAAGGAATATCGGCCTGACTCATATGTCTGTCGCGTTTTTGACGATCCTGAATTTTGTTTCAGCACCATATGACCCTTACATTAGCAGAGCAGAGGGATATCAGTCGATATTTCATTTTATTTATGCCATAAATTTTAATCTGGCTCTAAAAACAGTTTAGACACTGGCTGTGATATTGCAGAACAAATTAAGGCACGTAAAGTCAAGTTATATATTGTTTTGGCTGATAAATCAGGTGAAGTGGTCCAGAAACAGGTAAAACCAGTATCGGCAGATGCGTCTGTCAAAATGAAGGAATATCGGCCTGACTCATATATCAGTCGAGTTTTGTCAGACATCACTGCCGATACTGAATTTTCCGTTTCAGCACCATCTAACCCCTAAAGCAGCAGCGCATACAGATATGAATTAATATTATTTAACTTTGAGGTTTTTACAAAGTGTTAGACTGTATGTACGGCCACAACATACTTAAATACGCTCACATTTTAGATCCATTAAAGTTGTATAATATGAAACTTTTCCTCATGAGGATTTCAAACTAGTACTGTGGATTTTAGACACCTGACAAACATTTTTGTGCATTGACCCTTACGGCTTAGTGGCAACGTGCATACAAAGAGAGACTACTACAAATCAGATGATATTATTGACACTGGTTCAAATCCAGGCTGGGACATTTTCTTCATGTCATGTCATTAGACGATTAATGTAAATTCACGTGTAGTGAGTTTGTAGCTCAGTTATGTTGAAAGAATAAACTGATATCTGATGTTTGATTCCTACTTACAACAAGCAGAACAACACGTAAATCTGCAGAGATCAAAGCTGTTACTTAGGGACTGTTCTGTAGCTGTGCTGCTTCCTGACAATTTGTGGGAATGTTCCACTTTATAGTTTCACTATAACTCAAACAGAATATTATTTCGGCATTATTTTTGTACAATTCAAGTTGACATAAGAAAATAATAAGTAAAAAAAAAAAAAATATATATATATATATATATATATATATATATATATATATATATATATATATAAAAATCTGATTAATTTTGCGCTTGAAAATGTCCTTTTACAAAAATGCGATTTTCCCAGCTTTTTGTCTGAAATGTTTTTTTTAAATGAAAATGCACAAATTCAGATGTGTAAATATTCTGGAGGTCACAACAGTTAACTATCTGTCTGTTTTCATTTTACCTACAGACTAAGCAGACGTAGGCTTTTGGTTGTATAAGAGCTTTTATATTTTATATTTCATTGTGTGATACAATTTACAGCTGCTCTGATGTGACAGATTGTCAGAGCATTTCATTTGAAAACAAAATGTTCATTTTAAGAGTCAGAACTGTTGTTTTTGTGTTAACTGCAGTGATGTCAGGTATATTTGGTTAGGTCTGTGCTTTAATGTTAAATTCATTTGTACTCAATTAATAAATAATTATACAAATTTGATATAAAAAAAACAAACAGAAAAATTATGGTGTGGTTTACAACCAGGCAAACCAGCAGAAAGGCCGACCTACAATACAATAACTGATATTGGACGACAGTTTAACCAGCGTACACTGATAACTTCCTCCAGATAAGAACATCCTTTATTCGTCCCACAGTGGGGAAATTCACATTGAGGTACAGTACAGTACGAGCAGGAAAAGAATACAATAGTAAAAAATTAATTACAAATATAAAAATATAAAAATGTTAGATAATAAAAAGCAAAAACAGTGACATAAAATTACAAGGTGCCAACTCAAACAGCCTAGAAAAAAAATACATATATAGACATACAGAAAATATGTACACCAACTGCACACGGCAACCACAGAGGGTGACTCACCTTAAGCCAGTCGCCGTAGTACACCTGCTCTCCAACATACGATGCGTATGTGCTGACGGCCAGCTGGATGGCAGCGGCCAGCGCAAACCACCTCCTCTTCACCCCAAAAGACATGAAGCTGGCGCAGAGCACTGCAGCGCCCATGTCCACATACAGGTACGGCACATGGATGTCTGGCTTCCTGGAGATGACAATGAATGAAAAGAGTCTAGAGTTAAACTTTAATTATACAGCAACTGCTTTATTTCTAATGATCTGTTTTCAACTGTTTGTCTCATAAGTAGCAAGAACATGTTGTATATTACTTTAAAAAGTTTCCGGGATATACAACAAATGATAGCGACAAATGCAACAACAAAAAAACAAACAACTAGCAGCAATGGCTATCAAAAGTCACAAATTGCAATGAAATCAGTAAAAAGGATGAAAAAGATTAAATGGGAAACAAATCTGCAACTAGTGAAAGATGCATAACAGCACAACAGAGGAAAGAAAAAGTAAAAATGATAACAAATAAAACAATGAATAATGTCTGTGAATTAACCAAAGCAGGAGCACTGTACAGCAACTTTATCATCTAGCATTACTTAAAAACATCTACAGAAACACACCTATCTAAAACCAATATCAATCTACCCCTAATATCCATGTGCTACATAATGTTTTTATTTTATTATTTATGAATATAAATATTTACATATTAGTATTGTTTGGTTTAAAATTTTAGCACTCAACAAGTAAAGCACTTTGAGCTGAATTTTATGAATGAAAAGTGCTATACAAATAAAGATTATTATTAGTAGCAGTAGTAATAGTACTACATTGTTGTTGTTATTGTTATCATTATTATTAGCACATTCTTGCTTTAAAGTGCATCTATTTAAAACTGAGAGGGAAAAACACACCTAAAATAAGCAGGCAGGTATGACAAAGGGCGAACATATTTTCATTAAAGTTGCTATAATTACAGGATAATTCAGAGGGTGTGGTGGTCTAAGTAAGACCTGCCCACCACAGACTGAAACAATACACACCCAGTTTACATCCTCAGAGATTAAAACCACCATTAGCAACGCACCACAAAAATTACAGCCTGTCTCCAGCCTGAGAGAAAATTACAGACCAGGGCAAAACATACTTTGTCATTTTAATTTAAACATCTCCATATGGCTGCCACTTTCTGCCTCAGGTTATGTCTAAATGCTGAAATACAACCCGCTAAGTTAGCTAGCTAGCAGCTTTACACCTTTAACCAAAAAAATAATAAAACGTCGACTAACAAATATGATCTCCAGCACATATTTATGACCACATAACGTTACAACTTCGACAATCATCTTAATATTAAGCTGTTTATGTTCAACTGTTGCTGAGTTTCGCCGTTAGCTAGCTTTTTAGCTACCGTTAGCTGTTTACTAGTACCGTGTGCGCTCGTTTACGTTACCTTTTTGAATCCGCTCGTTCAGCAAACAGCATCAGCATACTAAAACAGTTCCAAAATCCGAACCGGGTCAAGATAAATCCACCAAACTGGCTGAGAAACCGTAACGTTTGCTTCCTACTGGGAGCTGCCATTGTTGACGCGATCTCTCCGCCAACAACACTGAAGATACTCTGAGCACTTCCGGTCAAAATGTTCACACGTTTCAGAATAAAAGCATGCATCCGTATACGCGCGTAGGAGGCGGTTCTACTTCAGGCGGGAATGGTCATATTTTGAAAAGTTTCGGATGCGTACTCCTATTGGCTGACAGATCCAAGTGGGCGGAGCGAGTCCATTCATTGGAGCAGGAGAAGCTTACCTCCACCTGCTGGAGAGGACATATCAATACAATGGAGGAAAGTGCGTCTGTGTCTGCTATTGACGTTATTATTTAATATCAGGCAAAAAAGTACAGGTTAAATGACTTATTTTGCTAAAACAATAAAAAAAAATAATAAAAAATAATGGTGTATTGTGACTTTTATTCATGAGAGGGGAGGGGTGGTGCCAAACAAGGGAGGCACCATTAAGGGAGTTGTGGTGTTTGATTTGGCTTAGGGAAGGAAAATTCAACTTTATATGTTATAGTTTGTATTTATTTTAAATACCCTTAATCCCCAAAAGTGGGTTTGAAAGGCATGTTTACTTTAAAAATATTCAAAATCACACCGTTTATCACAGCCAGAAACTGTGAAATATGGTTATTTTTGGTGAAGGAATTGTCATGTATTTTCTCCCAGTCACAAAGAAAAACAGATGTAGCTCCAGGGGGGAAAAATGAAGTGTGTGCCTGTGTGAGGGAATGTATATTTGTATGCCGATGTGCATTTTTTTTATGTTTATGCTGTTAAAACTTCAATAAAATTACTGTTAAAAAATGCTAATGATAATGAGAAAATAAGCTCACTTAGTCACCAGTTTTTAATTATGCATCCTGCTTATCGGTTTGTTTGATAATGAAAGTGTTTGAAATTTGAACTAGGACATAAAAGTGGGGAGGGCAGTTTTTCATCAGGTGACCAAGCCTTCATAATGACCAGGAGCGTCTCCACGCTGCTGTTGATCCACAGTGACGTGTCTCCAGTTAATCTTTAGTAGATGAGACTAACCCAGATCCTGAAAATGGCTTAGTGTGAGTCCCACTGAAGGTTTAGTTAAGGATCAGTAGCCTCTCATGTCTCAGATGAAATGTCAGTTGGAGGTAAGTAGCAGAGAGTAGTGGGACGAGTTTCACAGGACCGGAACATTTTCATTAAACCTTTAACTTCGGCTCAAGAAACATTTGATTGCTTCGTTAGGTTATATACTTCATATTGTACACAAATCTTTACTTTAAGTGGATCTACCGCCAAACTGCCCACAAACAATCATAAGAAATAAAAAATAGCCGTAAAATAGCCAAAAGTACAAGAAAATTACATAGAAATTTGCCAAAAACAAAGCCTAACAAACAACAACAATGAAAACAAGAAAACCAAACAATAGAGTAACATGAAAAATACAAAGCAAGAAGAAGCTCACATATAATGCAACTAAATAAGTGCATCTATGTAGTTGTTTTTTTCTTCCAAAGCCCTAGATGTAAACATTACTAAAAATTAGTGTTTGTTAAGATTTTTTAAAAATTAATCAGTTTATTTTTTAAAATCAGCAGTGTCAGTGTGGCTTCTACGTGTCCATGTTTGTTTTTTAGGATGACGTCGCCAGACTTAGAGCAAGTGATTGGATAGACAGTGAGATTAATGCATGTAATGAAATCAGTGGTGAAGACTTGGCCTCCTTCCTCTTGGCACAAGACTGTGTGCTCATGATGTCGTATCGCTACTTTATGGGTTAGCTGCACCTCTGGGAGAGACAAAAAAGTGACCACAAGGAGACACAAAAGGATAACAAAGAGACACCAAATGACCACAAAGAGACATAAAACGATCACAAAGAGACACAAAGTGACCACAAGGAGACAAAAAGTCACCACAAGGAGACACAAAATATTCACAAAGAGACACCAAATGACCACAAGGAGACACAAAATAATCATAGAGACACAAAGTGACCACAAGGAGACACAAAATAACCAAAAAGTGACACAAAATGACCACAAGGAGACACAAAATGACCAAAAAGTGACACAAAGTGACCACAAGGGGACACAAAATAACCATAAAGAAACACAAAATGACCACAAGGAGACACAAATTCACCACAATGAGACACAAAATAATCACAAAGAGACACCAAATGACCACAAGGAGACACAAAATAATCATAGAGACACAAAGTGACCACAAGGAGACACAAAATGACCAAAAAGTGACACAAAATGACCACAAGGAGACACAAAATGACCACAAGGAGACACAAAGTCACCACAAGGAGACACAAAGTCACCACAAGGAGACACAAAATAATCACAAAGAGACACAAAGTGACCATAAGGAGACACAAAATGAACAAAAAGTGACACAAAATGGTGTGTGTGTGTGTGTGTGTGTGTGTGTGTGTGTGTTTGCCTCAGTTTACAGTAACTAACAGACAAAGTGATGTTCACACATCTATAATTTCTATTTCAGTGTCTCACTTTCTCCACCTCGTCGGCAGCTCTCCCCTCTTCCTCCTTCCTGTTCAGAGGTTACGGCTCCTGATTGTTTAATCTCATCACGGGGGATTGGTGACATCAGGTCCAATCCTGTGCCGACCTCTCCCAAAAGCCTGCAGCGAGGGATCAGCTGGGATGAAGAGCAGTGGGACGGCACGGATCAGTCAGTGTAAAGAAGCGACCGGACTGCAGGGAGACATACAGTCGATGAGCTCTTAGGAGCCAACACTTTTTTCTCATTTTTGGGGATCCCACCATTCAAAAGGTAAAGACTGATGATTGAGAGAACTGTCTGTGCTGGATTTACATGTATTTTGTCTCAAGGGAGTATTTTTGAAACTGAAATACTTGAAGAAACCACAGGTTGAAGCATGAAAATACACTCACCTTCAGGCATTTGTTGTGACGTTTCTGATCTTGTTTCTTCCTACAGTCAGGATGGCTCGGGACATGTCAGATAAAGAAATCCTGAAAATGGAGTTGGAACAGTTAAAGAAGGAAGTCAACACACCTAGGACAGCAGTAAGTAAAATACCTCTTTTTCAAAATACAGACAAAATCTTTTCTTGCCGTCAACTGTAAAAAAAATATGTCTGATATTATCTTTCATGTTTTGTTTTTTTTATTTGCATTTTAAGAAATAATAGGATGTAGTAATACTGGAATTAAAAATCATAAAAGAAAAAACAGAAAGCTAAACTAACACAAAAATATTAATGTAGAAATAAAACCCAGAGACAAACAAAATAAAAATAATTTTTAAAACAATAATAGTAGTAGTAGTAAGTGGTAAATATGATTGCATATGAAATAATTTAATTTGTCAGTATTATCTTTAATTTTAGCTGCAAAACATGGAAAATATTAATGCAAGACGAATGCCTGATGAATTTGGATAGAACAGAAGATAATTTGTCATTTATTGTCATTTTTTGCATGAAAAAGGCAGACATTTGTCCTCTTTCCATCTGCCATCTGCTTAAAAAATAAAGCATGAAAGTTAAAAATTTCAGGACAAATCTGTTTGTTATACTTAACATTTGTTTCCATCTTTCCTCTCCTCAACAGGTGGCTGCAAACTGTGCAGATACTGTTGCTTTTGTTGAGGGACTGATGCCAAGTGATCCGCTGATTAAGGGCGTTCCAGATGACAAGAACCCCTACAAGGGAGACAAGGGAGGCTGCATAGTAACATAGCACACAGACCTGCAGGGAACAGTTTTTTATGTGACCGGTTACATTGCTGGAGCATCCTTTTAGAAGTCTTGTGGATAAAATGTACAGTAGTAAGAAGATGTGTAATGGTGTTGCTTACCAGGAGAGAGACCCTTTCCATCACCGGATTACTGTATGTACCTGTTGATATGAAAATGTTTCTTTATTAATTTGTAATTAAATGCAAATAGCTGTTCAAAGCTTTGACCTGACCTGCATTTCTCACTTTTATTGCTCTCTTATTGCACTTTCATCCCATTATATCACAGTGGTTAATGTAAGACAGGCTCGACTGGATAGTGTTTGATGCGTAAATCAGCGCAAGTCAACATGACACTGACCTGTGCTGCCGTAGAAAGCAGGGCAAAGTCACAGGAGTTGTGCAGCTCCTTCTTAGTCTAACTCTTAATAGGATTTCTCCGTGGCGGCACAGTAGGTCACACTGTTGACACAGAGCTGCTTCCTGTATCCAAGTCTTTAAGCTTATTCCAGCAGCTTCATCCCGGCTTCCAGTTCCAGCTCTCCATCCAATTAGCGTCATTTTCAATCTGGGCAACAACAAATACACATTTGTTCACTCGACATTAGCAACACAACCACAACTATGAATATAGCTTTTGTTTTCTTAATTTATAAGATTGTAAAAATGCATATAGAAACACAATTCATGCTACATTAAACCTTTTTCTCAGTCCAATGACCTAACAACTCTGCACAAGTGAATCCCAGAATACAGTTTAGATCATATGAAGAATCTTGGTGATATTTCACTTGTCATAACACAAGAGCTAAACATGACCTCTAAACCTTTAAACGCCACGCTTCAATAAAAAGACAAATGATTGTAGCACTGGCGTTAGTGATACTGCTTCAAATATGGAAAATCTCTTTTCTGAGATTCAAGAGAAAAGCAAAACAGTTTACGTCGTAAATGGATACTCTCTAATTTTTATACATTAAATCTTTTAAAAGATCTTTAAAAGTACCATTGCATACAGTATGTGCATATGCTGTTTAGCAAAACACACCTGAAACTCCAATTACACTGTTGAAAATTTAGTTGCATTGTGGGTAATGTAGGTTGAAGGTTTTGACAAGGTAGCAGACTCTTTAAAAAAAAAAGATCCCCATGAATATCACTTATTCCGTTTCACCAAATTTGGTCTTTTTTGTCAAAAGGAGCTCTAAACGATATTAAAATCGATGATTCAGAGGTGGTCTGCACACTGCTTTCAGCACAGAGGTGGCTGAGCTGGCAGTTAGCGGCTAATGGTGCTAACAGCCGTCCAATCCAATCACAAATGTCTTAAATTTATAATACAGAGGTGAAGAACTGCATCATCACACGTCTGTGAGTTTGCTGTGATTCCCGTTGTCACCGGCTTCAGATTAAATCTATTGCTTAAAGTGAACTGAATTAGTGTGTAACTTGAGTACAAATGTCCATGCCAGGAATGCAGTAAAAAAAAAAAAGTTATTGCATAGATTACATGAGTTGCAGATTTATGTATTTTTACTTATCATCCTCCTTCAGGAGAAAAATATTGTGGTAGGCAGGAAAATTTCTTTAAAAAGTCTTTGAAAAAAATCTCGTCCTTTAAGCTTCAGGACACCAACTGAACCTGAAATGATAAAACTTGTGTACGCTCAGCTGCACTGTTATAAAGACATAAACTAAGGTGACTTGACTATAATGTAGCCTTTATCTTAATTGTTTTATCAGATAAAAGCACTTGTGGATTTATGTAATCTGTGTTTCCAGTGAACTCTTTGGGCACGACTGAAGAATCAAAGAAAGAACAGGAGAGAAACAAAATGTGCCGTAACATTTAGATCTTAAGTGATATAAATTTTAAACTTCTTGAGATCTAAACCATTGACTTCCAAATATTATGCATATTTATTTCTTGATATAAAAGTGCATCTCTTGTAGAAACATTTCTTTAAAGACAAGTGAAATATAGAAACATGTTTTATATTTTCTTTTGTTTGCAACAAATGATCTTTTGTCTGAATGAAACATGATTGTTATCCGCGTACTATCATCGCAGGAAACTTTCAACACTTTATCTTTATTGCTCGTCATAACACGTATAGCGTTACATGTCAAACTGCCCCTCTTCTTCAGACCTTTGGCACTCAGCCTGATAAAAGGAGCCACACGAGGAGAGCAGTGTTCAGAATAAATCTTACACCTCTGCCGAGACGGTGACTTGATTGTCTCCAGGATGTGGCTCCTAATTTTCTTGGTCTGGTTGGTTATCTGGGCCGGTGGAACGTACTGGTACCTGTTTGGGAAGCCGAGTCCGTTCTCCCTGGAGTCAGTGAGACCCCCCGGACCTCGAGAGTTTGATCAGAAGAAGCGGGACAAAGTCATAAAGCAAGGTAACATTAATGCAGTCAAAAGATGCATATTGGCGATGTGATTAAAGCTTCGATAAAGAAGTAAACGTTCTACCAGTTAAGCCTGATTAGCTCACATAATTTAACAAGATACAATATATTCAGTAATTACAGAATTAAATTATATTTAAGTTTGGATTTTACAGTAAACTCCCAGAAAGACTGCACACTTAAAATGTTAAATGCAATAACATATTTAACTCTTTTTATTGAACTGGATAGATAACAAATTATATAACAAAAATATACTTACATGTTGAAACAATGGGCCACCAGGCAAGTATCTACCAAAAAGGAAAAAAAAATTAATTATTTAACAAAGTTTAATTGACTTGTCATAGTTGAGTAGCAGAAAAACAAATACATTATGACATTTTTATGAATTGGCTTAATATGTAGTAATAAAACACTGTATATAACTCAGAAAAAGTTAACCTACAATAGGTCAAAGTAGGCAAGAAAACATATATCAAAAAGGACACTATACATACAGCTGGTTCACAGTACAACTGCTGAGGTGTGCTGATGCAGCTATCTCATTGACCTGTTTGTTGTGTCGTAACTCAGAGTTTAGATTAGACCTAAATTAGCAGAAGTTCAGTCATTCGTTTTCACCTGTGGGCTTTATCTTAATTAGATTACAGACCGGGAGATTGTGCTCTCACTCTAATCTACTGTTTATTGCCCAGAGGAGAACACAGATACAAAACATGCAAGAATTAGATCAGGTGCCATGTGTTTATGACAGGAGAGGCGTGCAGTGCAACCTTCAGACTGTATTATGCAACAAAAGTCTGGGATAACATCTACAGTGCATCTTCATTTAAACGGTCTGAGATAAACACATTGTGTCATGTTACCTTGTTAGCATCATGTTACCTTGTTAACTCTGCATGTTTCTGTCCAGGTTTCAGCCTTGACAAAGTGCCCCAGAACCTGGATGTTATTGTCATTGGGAGCGGTATCGGTGGGCTGGCGGCTGGAGCCACACTGGCCAAAGCAGGGAAGAGAGTCCTGGTGCTGGAGCAACATGACCAGGCGGGAGGCTGCTGCCACACCTACATAGAGAAGGGCTTTGAGTTTGATGTCGGTAAGAGGACATGGATTTATATATATATTATATATATATATATATATATATATATATGTGCACATATGCATATGTGTTAACAGCCAACAGTGTACCAGGGAGTGTATGTATTAAAATTTTCATGACTGTTCATAAAAATGGATCTCCCATAGCCTAAAATGACATCTCCAGAAACCAACAGTCGAAAATCCAAACATGAAATAAGTTCACTGTCACATGTGATAAGGAGAGGCAGGAAATCTTTACAATTTAGATGCTGGAACCAGATATTTTTAATGTTTTGGCTGAAAAATGACTGATTATCAAAAAAATGGCAATTAATTTTCTATCGATCGACTACTTGATTTGACAGTTTCAGCTCTAGCTGAGACACTGCAAAGAAAAATACCGCAAACGTACTTTCTTCCTTTTAAACAGTTAAGACAAGCTTCTGAGGCAATAACTTTAAACTTTGTATATATATCTCTTAACTATTTCGAGAAGTATTTTGGGAATAGAAACATTTTTGAGGCAGCACCTGCAGGTGATAAAGAAACTGACGGCACGATGACTTTGGGTTTGCCACTCAGCCAAGAATCTAAATACTCACACTTAACAGTCTTTATGAAACACTTTTGTTCATTTATGCTTTTTAGAGAAAAGATAAATCTGATATATAGTGATTTTTTGTATAATAAGACCTAAAAAGAAACAACAGTGCGCATGGGTACTTAGAATGGATGTTGTGAAGATGGTTTATATCACTGGTATGACTTAAAAAACCACAATGCTTTTGTTTTCTACTCTGTCCTCTGCAGGGCTTCACTACATCGGTCAGGTCCATGAGAACAGTCTGTTGCGCATCGCCTTCGACCAGCTCTCAGAGGGCCAGCTGGAGTTCCAGGAGCTGAATCAGCACTTTGACACCATCCAGATTGGCCTCGGCGATGAGAAACGAGAGTACACCATCTTCTCCGGTAAAACTGAGATGAAAGCTCATCTGATGAAGCAATTCCCCGATGACACAGAGGCCATCGAGAAATTCTTCAAAATCATGAAGGTACTGTTGGCTAGTGGACACACATCTCAGTGTGTCGTCTGCCGAATGAATCTCAAACTTCTTCTGTGTTACAACAGATCTCAGCGAAGAAGACTCACTACCTGGCCACTCTAAAGCTGATCCCGCAGTGGGTGTCTTTATTCCTGCTGAAGTCGGGACTCGCAAATCTCGTCACCCCGGTCTTCCGCCTCTCTGGCACGTGTGCAACAGACCTGGTGAACACTCTGACCAGCAACAAGGACCTCCACGTCATCTTTTCCTATCTGTTCTATGGTAGGTCCTCCAAAATATCAAGAGACCAAAAGTAAGACAGTGACAATAATTATTCTCTATACTCGAGATTTAAAATGATTTAAATGTGATTATATGAACAACTTAAAAGATATAGTTTATGATGCTAAACAGTAGCTGCTGTTTATTAAGTATTTGACATAGACAAAGAAAACCAGAAAACTTCTGATGCAATAATCTCGTCTTGTTGCTCACAGATTCTGCATACACATGCAGATATCTGTTGAAATTACATCTAAATTAACATTGAACATTATAGAACTGGAAGCATTTTTTACAAAATCTCCAATTTAAGTAGCCTCGTGGTGTGGTGGCTGCAAACTTTTATTTTAGGGGGACTCAATTAAATTAAATCAAATAATTAATCATACTTAATATTTCCTTGTGAATACTTTGCAGGCAGGCGGACACGTGGGTCGGTATAATCCCTGGTTATTCCCTGAAATGCATATTTTTAGGGGGATTTTTGGTTTCGAAAAGTAAAACACAGTTAGTGGGACTGACGTAATAGGTTTCTATTCCCTAAAAAGGTGACAATATGGTTTTGAAACAATGTAATAATTAATCTTTTGCTCTGTGTCAGGCGTACCTCCAAGGGACTCCAGTATTCTGATCAACGCGCTCCTGATTCATCACTACAAACGTGGAGCCTACTACCCTAAAGGCGGCGCCAGTGAGATCGCCTTCCACATCATCCGCACCATTCAGAAACACGGAGGAAACTGCCTGGTCAGAGCGCCCGTCTCCGAGATCCTGGTTAACGACAAAGGAGCAGCTTATGGTGAGACATTTTTTCAGCTATTTTTTTTCCATGTTTATTAAAAGGCAACATCAGCTTCAGGCAACCGACCAAAACCGTCCTCTGTGTGCCGTGTGACAGGTGTGAAAGTGAGGAAAGGTCAAGAGGAAGTGGAGGTTCGTGCACCTGTGGTTGTGTCAAACTGTGGCATCTTCACCACCTTCCAGAAACTTCTTCCTCCTGAGATTCGAGTCAAGACAGGTGAGCAACAAATCCCGCTTGCCTAAATGGGTGCATTCTGAAATATAATGCTTTTTATTGTGAAAATGAGGATGATGTTTGACTGTAAAACCTCCTCGTGCTGTAGATATCCAGGACAGGCTGAACATGATGAAACACGGCAGAGGATCATTCCTGGTCTTCTCTGGTTTTGATGGAACTGAAGAGGAGTTGGGTCTCGAATCCACCAACTTCTGGCTGTTTAAAAACAATGACATGGACAAGTCGTAAGTATGCAGAGGCCTGATCGCACTGACGTTTAATCAGCACATGGAGGCGCTCTTGTATAAGAAGTAGTACTGCAATAATGGAGTCATAAGGTATTAACAAATATAAATTACTTTAAAGACCTTATTTAAAAAAAAAAACTCTTTAATTGAAATTTAAGACCAAACTAACAATAGAAAGACACACCAAAAGTGAAAACATACTGCAGTCAAAATTAACAGTAAGGTAAAATGACTGCTCAGCATGTGCGATTCCCCCTCCTCACCCCCCATTTTCCCAAAGTTGAAGAGTGCAGTTTGCTTCATAAGTGCTTCAGGTACAAGCGTTAACCACCACAAGTAATCATTCTTTTCAAGCCGATGAACTTACATCGATAACTAATGAGCAGGCTGGCTAGCATGGACAAAGTTTAACGATGGAGACTCACTGAATAAATGCGAAGATGGCGCGAAAATAAAGGCAATGCAAACATACAGGTATTAAGTCGAAGTCTGTTCCCCCTTCAAATAGTCTTTTTCTATTAAAATTGTGTTTCCAGTAGTGTCAGCACCAGTAATTCTCAATGAATCACTTTCAGTCACATTTTAGACCGTCCCAAGACTATTTAATACCCTTTTAAAGACCTTTTTTAAGTAAATGTGCATTTAAGATATGATCAGACTTTTTAAGGACCTGCGGCCACCCTGCATAAATTCACAATGAAGGCCTGCTTCCAGGAACATGAACACATTTATCACTTTTATTCTGAAATTTAAAAAAAACAACTTTAGTAGCTAAAGATTTATGGACTCTAAAGTTCAAAGAAATATACTATATTATTCATGTTTGTGGCTTATTTAATCTCCAAGTTAGTTCCCTTTATCGTCCTCTAGATGGAGTACACGATCAGTCAGGTCACAGCTGCAGGATTTAAATACCAAACTCATGATTTCTTTCATGTGAAGCCCCACAGCTGATAAACTCAGCCCAGACTGCTCTGAATGTCGGATGATCTGAACTTGTCAATTTCATGTTTTGTTTTAGGATGGATGACTTCTTTGCAATGAGCAAAGAAGAAGCTCCAGACAATATTCCCATGATGTTCATCACAATGCCGTCTGCCAAAGACCCAGAAGCCAAAATAAGACACCCGGGTACAAACATCCCCAACTTTTACGAATGATTATACTAACATAAAGCTCTGTTCACAAGACATTATGTCCTAAAATCAGTGATAAAGAGACATAATCTAATAATCTAATAATTTCAGAGATGTTCTGCGCACAGATTAGGTGTGATGTGTTGTGTGTTTTGTGTCACAGGTAAATCCTGCATGACGATACTGACGATGGTGAAGTACGAATGGTTTGAGGAATGGAAGGACACTACAGTGCGCAAAAGGGGCGATGAATACCACAACTACAAAATGAGATTTGCAAAGAACCTCTTCAACTGGGCCTGTACTCTGTTCCCTAAAATAAAAGACAAGGTACGATCTGTCATGCATGCACGCGAACACTTGTCTTTGCATGTGCTTGAAAATGATCCATTTTATGTCCATCAACTTTTATCTAAGATATTTTAGGGCTGGGTATCAGTATGTGATATCTATAATGTATTGACCAAAATAACCAAGTACGTAGTCGTATCGAAACAGTAGAACAATAACAGTACTTAAAAGGGTGCCCTAAGGTAGTAGACAATTATATTTCATGCTTTTTCAGACCTTTTCATTTTTAGACAAATTATTTATGTAATCATAAAGGAAAGTAGCATATATGTGGCCCTGTGCAGAAGTAGGTTTTATGTAGAAATATGGTTATTAGTGTGAGCTGGGAATAATTTACATTTTGCAAACAAGCAATTGCGAGTCTAAAGTGAAAAGACAGTAAAAATGTGTCAGAAATGTGAAGCTCGATTAATTTTGACAAAAAGACATTAAAAGATTAATCAGTTAAATATATAAAATGTTTGTGGAAATTAAGACCTCACAAATTAAAATTCTGGACTATTTATTTTCTTCCTAATATTTCTTAAACTGAATTGGAGACATTTTAAAAGGTTTTTAAGGACCTGCAGGAACCCTGTTGATACTTTTTGTACCTAGAACAGGGAAATGACTTCTTGTACATTTTCTACCCAATCATCACAAACGTTATTCAATTTAATGCAACGTGTGATTGTCGACCACCGTGCATTTGATGGATTTCATAATTCAGCGTGCTGAGATGCCACCAAAACATTTGAAAGTACCGCTATATGTGTCAACTGGTGGCATTTTACATAACTGAACGCTTTGATTTACTTGACTGGTATCAAATGAAGTACTCTATTGGTAATAGTATCACTTTTAGGGTACTAGTATCGCAGTTATTATAAATGATACCCAGCCGTAAGATGTGTTGACTGCTCTGTTATATCTGTATGTCTTGTTTTCCAGCTGGTTTTCCAGGATGTGGCGACCCCACTGACCAACATGCACTACCTGGGCGCCCAGCGTGGAGCCATGTACTCCGCTGAGCACAATCTGGACCGCTTCCACGCCGAGACTGTGGCCAGGAACAGGTGCAACACTCCTGTCAAAAACCTCTACATTTCAGGTATGAACAGTTCCAGTTTGAGGCTTTTAGGCTAAAACTGTTGCATGCACAGTCAGTTCTTTGGGTTTTGTGGCTGAGTGAAGTTTTACAGGCATAGAAATGTCTCAACAAGCCCTGAAGTTGATTCAGTTCGGGTGGGCTTTGAAACATGAGAGATTCTCTGCAGTGTAATTTTTTTCAGACCAAACTAACCTTTTTTTTAGTTTTCTGGTTCAGTGAAAATACTTAAAAATAAGTATAAGAAAGTCACACGTGTTTCTTTTTTCAGGCCAAGACGTGTTCAGCTGCGGGATAGCAGGCGCTCTGCATGGTGGACTCCTCTGTGCCTCCACAGTGTTGGATCACATCGTCTACATTGACTTGCTCCTCCTCAAGAAGAAGCTGAAGAAGAGGAAAGCCAGAGAGTTGGCTCAGCTGGCAAAGAAACTGCAGTGAGAGCGCTCTCTCTACTTCCCCTGCAGGACAATAATGAAACTGCACAAAAATGACCCCTGACTGTCGTGGGAAGCTTAAAGGAATACATCATCACCAAGTCCTAGATCTGTGCTTTATAACTAATATTATAAAGCCTACACATACTAATGACAATGCAGAATAATCACATGTTTTGTAGTGGATCATTCAGTCTGGTGATCTATGCAACTGGTAAAATAAAGTACACAGACTGCTGGTTTAAAAGTCTGTTTTTGATATTTTGCATGTTTAGCTGGTTGCAACAAGTTCTCATTTTGCTTTAGAGGTTGTTGCGTGTGATGACTGAACGTAAACACAATATGATAAAGAGTTCACATGGAGCACTGGAATCATCTACCAGGGGTTTAGATGTGATTTTAGCTACAGTTATTAATATTAATTAAAGACAAAGGCGACAAAATGGGACGACAAAGAGGACAAAGCATCTCCTTTACTACACTGCAGTAATTTTGTATATAGATGTCGGGAGTTCGAGATGCTTTGATGCTTTATGGCAGTTTCACTGGTTTGTCTGAAGACTGTAACTACAAGTAACCACAGAGTGTTTAAATACTTATAACACACATTTTCTTGACTTACATGAACTGTATCTAAATGACATATTCATAATATAATGACCTGCTGTAACTGCATCATTTCATGGTAAATTCTGTATTAATAGTGTATGTAAAATTATTTTGCTTTTTTGACAAAAAAAATGAAATATTTCAATAAGTGTAAAATAACAGCGAATGGTTAATCAGTGTAAAATCCATGATATGAACTGCTTTGCTTTTTATTAATTTCAACTCCTGCTTTTGTGCTCTGTCTTGATTGTAGTTTCTTTTTTTAAATATAATTTAACTGTCACAGCTTGGTTTATTTTTGCATTTTGCAGAATGCTTTTTTGCTACACGTTTAATAATTTTGATGAAACAAACTACAAAATTTACACTGTCTGTCCAACAACACTTGATCGTCCAGTGATGTAATTTAAATAGTTGCATACTTCCAAATTGTCTTCCCAAACTCTCCTATAGGTGGTAAGAGCAGGTTCACAGATTTTAATAAAATCATTAGGAAAATCCAGGGGCGTAATTTACGGGTGGGGGGATACAAGGGACATGACCTGTTTTGGACCCCTCCCTTTTTTACGGTTCATAAAGTGACATTATACATAGATTTTTAAAAAGTAGTAGTAAAAAAAAAAGAGTTGATGCCTTACAAGGAATTCATGTCTGCTAATGATCTAAGACAAGGTTTTAAGTAGAAGATGATAAAAAAAAGGTACATTTTCTGAAAAAATGTCCACTAAGTTCTAGTGGATGTAAAGTTTCCATTAAAGTATGATGAGCATTTTATTTTAGCGAATAGGGCGTGTGTGTTTAATTTTGAAAGTATAGACTCCAAAGTGGTTTTATTCTTTTTCAGTATCAATATACTGATCACTTTTGTCCATTTCTGCTGTATTTTGCTTTGTAAAATAATTTTGTAATAACCATCAAAGGGGACATATTAAAATCATGAAAAAATATGGTCATGTTTTGTTCCACCACGCATAAGGATACCATAAAAAAAACGTTTTGAGAATTTATCTCTGTGCATCCCCCACTTTTAAAAATCATTATAAAAACACTATCAGCCAGAAGCATAAATGTGTATTTTTTAATCAGATAATTAAATCAAATATTGCTATAAACAAATCATTAATATATCCAGAATGATCCCTAGCATCAGGCGTGATGGGTTAATTATTTATATATCACTTACTGGTGAAGTGGGACTGAAAATCCCTTCTGGTTTCTTGGTTCCCACCTATGTTGTTCTGACCTGACTTATAACCCCGCTGATGTTTGGGTAACTGCTGAAATCAAACGTACGGGGGGAAACCTCAGACTTCCTGCACTAAGTGAACATTTCCTCAGTAAACGGTGGGCATATTGGCTGACAAACTGTGGCCTGCAGGAGACGACCGGGGGGATCCGAGGAGATGAATGCCCCTTCTGTCCAGCCTGCCGGTGGGATGCCAGTACCTCTCCGGCTCTGCTAACCTCCATCCCTCTGCTGTACGAACCTGCGGAAAGCTGTCCCCGCTGCTGCAGAGCTCTGATGCTGATGCCATTTTACTTTCAATACAAGTGAATAAAAAAAAGGCAAAACTAAAGCAAGTGCAAAGAGCGAGGCAAAATGGTAGGGAGAGAAGTTAATTATATTGACTTTTCCTGGCTGGGAGCTCAGTAGGCCATAACGTATAATTACTGTGGCATGATAAAGTGCAGAGCTTCACCAGAAATAAACATCTACAGAAACTCTTACTTTTCTATGCTGTCGTCTGACTGACTCACGGCGCTATAAAAAAACAGCAACCTGCCTTCTGAGCCCTGAAACAAAGTAAACCCAATTTTTTTTAAAGAAATGTTGGTTAGTTAGTTGACTACTTTGGTCCAGATTAAAATATCTCAACAACTTTTCGATAGATTGTCATGAAATTTCGTGCAATCATTCTTGGTCCCGAGAGGATGAATCCCACCAAAACTGGTGAGCCTTTGATTATCCGTTAGTGCTCCTATGAGGTGAACATTTTTATTAATTTATTTCCAATTATTTGGTTTTTAAGTAATTTTTAAGAGGATATTTGTGAGAACAATGTTTGTGTTGAAAGTTTAGGTTTTGAAAAACCTCCAACAACATAAAAATCCTCCTGGATTTTGCTGTTTTCTGTGATTGTTGCTTTCACCACAGTTTTTTTCTGAATTAAAAGTCATGAATGTTGCATCTTCATAGGTGCTTTTTTGCAATGAAATTGCAGGCGCAAGTCAAAATTGCAAAAATAATCGTGATGCTGTCTGAGATTCAGAGATTTTTATTATAACTGTTCAGTGTGTCCACAGAGACTCTTTAAAATCCCTAATAACACAATCTAACACAAAACAATGTTATCTCACCACTACTCATCACACTGTGTCGCTGCAGCAGCAGACTCGAAAACACAGAAAAAGAGAGCGAGAGGCTGTGAGCAGCTCTACGATGAAATTCGATGTTTATGTTTTGAATGGTCAAATTTCCAGTGAAGTTGTGGTGACTGAACAAAATGCAAGGACATGCAGAATTCACAGGGATTCGGTGAATTTGCATTAATTGTTTTGGTCGCAAACATAGCGATATCCTTCATATAAACTTGACTTCATGATTATTATTAATTAGCCATCTAGTCTGCCGTTTTAAACATGAACAGATTGTTGTTGGGGATAATTTTAGGTTCCCATGTTGTAAATGCATTAAACAGCTTGTCGCTGATCTGAAAACCATTACTTTTATAGCCATCTATTATTATCTCAAAGACGACCTTCCTGCCAGACTAGAGCTTGTATTACAGACCTGTTTTTTTTTAAGGTTATTTGTTTTGATTGATTACGATATTGGCATTTGTTGTGTTTTTTGGTATGATAATGTTGCTTAGTCACCTGGACTCTTGCATCTTTGCTATTTTTAAAAATGTCTTAGAAATTATTAAGGTGTTACCCTTATTTATTCCAAGAAAAATATGATTTATTTTGGTTTGTAAGGGACTAGAGTCACAATTGCCTCCTTCACGCTGTACTAATGTGTCATAGAAATTCCTCCTCAGTGTAGTTTGTCACTTGTTTCAACCTCAACCTCGCTGAACGTTACAAAAAGTTTTTCTGTGTAATTGCAGAAAGTAAGTCAAGAGAAAATGAAGAGGAATCGTGACTTCTCATTTCAGTAAGAAGGACATTCGGTATTTAACTTTAGCTTTAAGTAAGTGAAAGTGGGCAGATCTAAGGAGGAGGAATTTAAGTTTTTCTTGACCAGCACAAGCACCACCTCAACCCCCTTTCCTCTTTTCTTCCTCTAGCAGGCGGCTCCCACATGTTTAGACACGCTCTTACATCAGGAGAGGCCCAGAGGGTCGAATCTCAAAAACAGCAGTCCACTCTTTCCACTGTCGCTTTCCACTCTGTCCGACACTCTCCATCCAGCAGATGCACCCTTTCAAAGGAAATAAATGAACTTCTTCTTAAACTTAAAACGTCTTTAATTTTAACCGTTAAGTTACAAACACTGTAGCAACAGGATTGGCTCGGGGAGCTTTCGTGTTGCTAGGCCCTCGTCTCTGTGTTTCAGCCAGCTTTCTTTCTTTTCCAGATGTTGAAGCTCCTCCCCGCTGGCCTGCCGCAGCCTCCCACAGCTTGAACCCAGCCAACAACCACAGCTGCTACCAATCTGAACGCTGTCCTAAGAAACTTTCAGACGACCCAGATGAGAGGAAGAGCCAGTCTGAGGACAGCACCTCGGATCAGACTGCGCTTTCAGGCGTGAGCAGGTGATAAAAAGCAACACAGGTTGTTTTAAAGGGTCACCCCTTCTCAGCTAACATGTTTTAGTACAGTATGATGCCCTCGATAGATGAAAACTTTTCATTTTGATGGAGTTTAAAAGCCAAATGTACAAATGCATCTTTAAACAGGAAAGCAAATAAAACACATTTCCTAATGTCTGTTTCTGTGGATGAAACCGAATCACACTGAAGCTGTTTTCCTGCTCTGCATCGATCACAGACGTCTTCTCCGGTGTTGGCTAAAAGCTGCTGCTTGAGGCCAAACTTTCTGTTGAGCTAAATGGAAAAATCCACGGAAAATGGCATCTTCCCCAATTCTCCCCTCTGCCTGAAGAGTCTCTCTACAATCTGAAACCCTACTGGCCCCACATGTCCACACACTTAAAGGGACAGTTCACCCAGTTCCTGTGGATTTTATATCACAGCAGAAAATAAGTTCTGCGGTAAACAAACTTTCATGATACTTACATGTTTTGTTCAGGAAGGTAATCTTCACAAATGCAGTCGCCAGAGGTAAAAGGCTATTGCTAGGCTAATGAGGATGTAAATTGTCGCAAATTGTCTTTTTTAAGACACATAAAAGCTTCAAAGTTCGCAAGTGGGATAATTTCTGGTGTATTTTAATGTTGTGGAAGAACTTTTTTCAGGCTTCTAACTAAAAACACATTGACTTTGAGTCGAGGGAACCAGAGGTGCTAAAATGCTAAAACAGATTCTCTATAAAGCTCCATAAAACTGAGGGAAGCTGCACATTCAGGTGACAGTTCTCTGTAGGTTTGTCACTACGAGTGACTTCCTCATTTTATATTGTCATCTAATAAATTATTACAAAAAAACTTAATTTCAATGCACCCAAATTTAAAAAAGATGAGATCATCAACATACTAGCTAGCTTCTGGGTTTACAAAACCCTCAACCGGGGGAAGTTGGTAATTTAAGTCTCACTTTTGCAGTTCTTATTTGGGGATCAGAACTGAGCAGTAAATGCAAACAGCACTTCTAACAAGAGCCACTTTCCACAACGTTTCAACACATCTACATCTACACTGAAGAACCTAATTAACGCTCTTAATCACTACTTCTTCTTCTCAGCCTACAGACTGAAGTAAGGCAGGAATGTATCTTGGCAAGCCTCTATTTTCCCTTTTCAGCTGTTTGTAATATTCCTGCAAGGCTGCACTGCACATTTGATTGTAAATTATGCTGCATGTTGGCGTTTGGATGAGAGAGAGAGAGACAGAAAGTGAGGAGGCAGGAAAACAGAGGCCCAGCGAAAGGAGAACCACGGAGCTCCATGTCTCCTCATATGAGTCATAGACAGTATTCACTCGGTCTGCTTCTGCGATCAAGCTCCTGCTCCATCGCAAAGTTCATACAGAAAGTTTACTCCACCTCTGCACCTGGCAGCAACAAACAGTTGACCTTTGACATCCACGTCACCTTTACACACCCCAACAACAACATGAAGGTTCAACCTAAGCATTTCTGTGCTTTTATTTAAAGTGGGAACAACTGGGAGGGAGACATTGTTTCAGAGAAAACAAAAGTAATCACCACCTGCCTAACCGCAAAACCACAACAGTCTATTATGTGATCATAGTTTACAGAGTTAAGATAGGAATCTCTGGCTCCAGTCCAGCAACGTTAGACGCTTGTCAGGTTGAGGATAAAGAATTTAGGAATTATACACAGATTTTCACACAAGAGATGTCGAGAAATGTCCTTAAAGAAGACAGAACATCAAACTAATATGAATGATCCTGTTTAAATCAAAGAGTTAATCTCTTTGCTGTTTAACACCCATCTGCACTATGTGACTGCAGCTCCTCCTTCCAGCGGATGCTTCGGACATGATCCGAAGTCTCACGTTTCACCCTCCACAACATTAACCCTCATCAGCAATGCATCCGCATTCGTCATCGCTGCTCCGTCTGCGCTGTGTTTACATGGCGAGCCAGCTTGTGATGAGGCTGAATGCTGGAGACCGTGTGCACTAGAGGGGGCTCTTCTGTGGGTGTGAGCTCAGCCAACCCTCATAAGGAGATGACTCCTCAACACATGGTTTAAATACAGATGATGTACTGAAGAGTTTATGTGGCCTTTTTCTTTATCCGAATCGAGGCTCAAAGGAACGAAGGTGTTAAATGCTGACGTGATTTTAAAGCAGTTGGGACACCCTTGTGATTTTGGGCTGTGTAAATAAACTCAACTTAATGAGCAGAAGAAGACTGAACTTTCATAGCAAAGATGCACCAAAAAAACATTTTCGGGTTCAGGTTTTAGGATTGAGCTTTAACTTAATATGACATACACTCGTATCGCTCTGCACACAAAATATGCTTTTTAAAATCAAGCTTTATTATTTATTATATATTATTTTCTACTTTTACTGAAGTCGTTTTTTAACCAACATCAGTCCTAATCATAAATATCAAATATTCATTAATTTTCAGAATTTTAACACTTTAAATGCCAGGTTTTTTTCATGATGCCAGGGTTATGTTTTTAGATTTAAAAACCCCACAAAAATTGAAATTATTTTCAATACACTACATGCAAAGTAAATCTTTTTTTTATTACTGATTAGCAGCAACATCAATTGTGACAGTGCGCATAGCATGTATTTTCTCCATATACAAAATATGGTAAAAAATTACATCATCAGGTAGAAAATAGTAAAAATTATAAATTTGCCCAGACATAATACACTGCATGTTTTTATTTTTGATGGCTGTGGGATCAAAAATTGCAGTTTGAATGGGCTTAAATGTCGCATTTTTTGCACTCAGCATTATGAATGTAACAGTTTTGTTTACACAGTTCATTTTCGACTTATTGTAGGAGCTGAGCTGGAAATTCCAAGATTAAACAAAAATACACAATCTTGCCAAAATGTTTTTTATATGCATGAACACAGCCAGATTTATCAAAAAAGTAGGGATGAAAACTGATTAAAATGCACCCAACAGTCCCTAAGGGTTAATACTTTTATGCAACAAAAATTCATTCACGATGCATTTTCCTCATATTTGTCAACTGTTCGGGACTTGTTCAGAGCCCAGTTTTACCACACACTTTTGCAGTTTGCTGAGACGTGCGCAGGTCTTGATCTTCACACACCAACTGTTTACTTTTCCGCTTAGCACAGATACGAGAAACAGTCAGCCAGAAGCCGGCATACTGAGTTCCTTTATGGAGTTTTCAACCTTGTTAACACGTCTATATGGTGTTTTGTAACTGCTAAAAGACATATCATGAGGGAAATAAGCAGTCAACGCCATGGCTGACCATTTACGCCTGCCGGGGTTTCAAACATCAGAAACCCAAGGAACCAGTTCAATCAACTTGTGGTGTGGGGATTTACACCATTAGCAAAGTCTTATGATAAAACAAGGGGTATCAGTCAAGCAAACACTGGTCTGTGACATTTGTCCATGGTCAAAAATGGTCCATTCAGACCCTCTCTGACAAACCAGGAAATATTGATCATATTACTGCTGTGCAAAAAGCAAATGCATGTATCATCTTTATATAAGACGCTGCATTTCCGATGATATTTTCTGTTTGGAGGTGAAAAGGTTGTGATCAGATAACCACACTGTGATGTCCACTCCACATCCAAAGACTACTATTTCTCGACCCAATGTTTTCAAAACCTGAAAAGATGTTTGTGCCATTTTATGTATATAGAAATGTAAATTACATTCCTTGTTCATAGTTTTAAGCCTGTGGCGTTTATAAGACTAAAAAGTCTTACACATGGATGAAGCAGCCTTTGAGGCTTTATGCCAGAAAGTCAGGTGACACAATATAAAGAGCGACATATTACAGACAGAAAGTCATGGTGGATGTATATAATAAAAGCACGGGGCTTTCCTCCAGGAAACCAGAATTTAAGTCCTGTTTGGGTCAACCAGGTTTATTTGGTTGTATTAACATTGCATTTGGACATTGTTGGGACACTCACGGAAGATGACCAGCTGTTTTGGATCTCTTTTTGAACCACATCAGATGTCTCTAATGTACGCTCAAACAACAGCCATTCAAGATCTCAAAGAATGCTGGGAGAGGAGAAGCAGGTGTCGCTACTTTTTGGTATTTTCAGCTTGTCAGAGATGGTGATCGGGAACAAGGTTTATCTAATGTTTGACAACAAATTATTAGCTGTTTGATAATGTAGTCATCTGATGGATCATGTGATCTAACGGTATGTTTTTTAATGTTGTTGAGAGTAATGAGCTGAGTCAAAAATGACAGGTACACTGGAGCTGCAGGTGAGCAGCTGAGGGATGGGTGGAGATAGAGGCAAAGACTCATTTGCATATTCATGGATATTACATAATAAATGAGGCAAAGATGTAGAGTTACATTTAAGCCATTTTAAGGCATGAAGGGATTTTTCTTATTTAAAAAAGGACTTTTGATGAAACAGAAATATGTTTTCAGGGGTTTAATCATTGCCAGGAGAGGGACTTGAAAAATGTGTCCACATGTCAAAATGTTCTGAAAACTGCATAAACTTCCATCTCTGCAACTTATATCTAACAAGACACATCTCCCGTGACTGTAAATTTTACTACTTCAGAATAACTGGACTACTATAGATTAAGTTTGTCAAGCTAGAAAGAATCAGGTGCATAATGATATTATGCACCTTTAATATTTTATGTTACTTTTATTGCTATACATATATATTTACATATTATATATTTACATATATATGTTTTTATTGTTGTCTTGGTCTGAGTACTGATTTGATTTGTAGCATTTGTCTCCTCTTAGTCCTGTCTTTGTTTTGTTCACTAAATTGACTTTCTGTCTTTTTTAACTGTCCTATTTAAAAAAAATCTATAAACAGATTGTTCCAAAAAAAAAAAGATAACTGGACTACTATCACTAGTGTTGCATTCAAAAATAGTGTTGCTGCGAGTGCCATTTCCTCTGAGGTAAAAAAGACAAACACATGGGCACATTTTAGGATGTCATCTGTTGCGTCTCAGCTCCGGTCTCCGGCTGACTGACACTAATCCCTCCGTCCTGACCTCCTGTGTGAGAGCTCTTCCAATGGGAGGGGCTGTTTATTTTGGCTCTCCACACAGTCCCCCCCACAGCTGAGGACAAGGCCTCATAGCATGCTGATCCCAGGGGGGTCGTACCTACGTGTTTTTGCTTCAGCACTGAGGCTGGGTTGGCAGGATGACCTCACAGTTTTAGACGACATCTAAAAAATTCCAGGTGGAAAATATCTGGTACTACTGTGCACTAATTACTCCTGATAATAAAACCTTTTTTCTGCTTTATATACATTATGTCCTGCTGTCATTACTTCAAACATACTGTAAGGTAAAGATAAAAGATGAGAGGTTTTTGCTGCTAACGAGAGTCGTGATTCATCTTCTCCCAACTCAAATGTTTGGTCTGCCAGCAGGCTGAGTGTGATTAAACTACTCCAGTGAAAATGTGGCACCACAGACAAAGACATCACTGAGACCACAATGAGAGACTCCACCTTTAACCTCCTGATCACAGTCTTTCCTACAAAAACAGCTGCAGATCTAAGCTTTTTTTTATGTCCTTCATGCCAGTGAGCGCCTGCGTTTGTGCACACATTTAGCATATCACATTTTATAACTTTTCAGCATTTTTTGGGGGGGACTCCTGAGTTGTGGGTGTCACATTTGGAATATTAAAAGTGTATTTTGCAGAATCGTATTATAGAGACTGTATAGTGGGGAGTACAGTGGAGGTGTGCTGGTGGATATACGTAGCTACAGGTCATATAAATGAGACAGCCTACTTGTTATGACTTGTACTGCCCTGAAGGCACTGGAGCAACAAACTGAGATTATAGGAACCACTTTCTCTCTGTCTTTGCACACACACACACACACACACACACACACACACACACACACACACACACACACACACACACACACCAAACAAACAATGATGCTTATCTTTGCACAACTGACTAAAAAAGGTGTGAGAGGAATTTATGAATGATAATGAAATGAGATGAAAGTGAAAGTTCATTCATTAACAAAAACAGTCGCAACTCAAGGTTGACTTACTTGGAAAACTCTACTGATGAATAAATTGAAAGCTCCAGAAAAAGCTATAAAGTTGACTGTGAGTTAGTGATTATTTTGTCACAAATATTTTGATCTTTATGTTAAATAAAACTACAGAATAAAACAGTAGACATTGTGTATTATCAGTAAAAGTAATTTAAAATGTCATCCTCACTCTAGATAATCCGAATAAATAAATGTAATTTAAAGATATATGAATACCTTTGTGTATACGCAGTATTTTCATGTTAAAGCTTGCCAGAACGGACCAAATCCAAGCTACTTTTTTATCCATGCATTCCTTTGATGATCTTATGCTGTGTAGAGTAAAATATACAGTGTTTTCTGTAGAAGAGTAAAGGTGTAAAGTTGCACAAAATAGAATAACGAAATGGTAAAGTATGCGTTGGGTACTTCGAAATGCTATTTAAAGGAGATGTATGCAACATTCAGAGCATGATTATGATTCGAGTCTAGGGAGGGATTGTCTGCACACAGCTCTCAACATTGAGGCGGCTGAGCCGGCAGCTAGCAGCTAACAGAGCCAAATCCATAAACAGCTCTAACAACGGCAACAGTGCTGATAGAGCTAACGGTGTTACCTGGGGGAGATTTAGAGTGTGATTGCTACACTTTCCTAACAATGCCGTCCTGAGATCGTCAGTAATCGCTGTACGAGTGCAGTGCAGAGTGGCAACTATTAGCTAGCCAGCTGATACACACACACAGACTTACATGCACAAACGTGCACAAAGCTGGACCGTCTACCACAACAAAAAACAGAGGAGCTCGGACTACGACAAATACAGAGGGAGTGACTTTATTCTCTGCTCAGGACGCCATCACACCTCTATATCTTTACAGAGAACATAGTAGCTCTTTGCTATATTAATACTCTTAATTTTACATAATTTTACTCTTATGAGTAAAATACACTTTGTTACATGCTAACTAACAAACTATTTCATGTCTTTCATGTTAGAAAATGCACAGACTTTAAACTGAATTTATAAAATGTTGATAGCTACACGGACACAAAATTGGGCTTAGTCGAGGACAAAATAATCTGCCTTGATAGTTAAATATTGTTGTTACAGGTTGTTTGAATTACTGGCCAGAAATCAAAAAAACTGTAGTCCTCCACTGTGTTAATTCTGCTCTTCGACTGTCTCAAGTTTTTTGAAAAGGTATTTGTGAATGTTTACAATGCTGCACGCTTTTCCATCTGTAAGTAAAGTTTGTGAAAAGTTAAAACAGCTGTCTTGGCATCATAGCTCACTGAGTAAATCTTAAATGTAAATATGTTTGTTTTTAACAGACTGAGTGAATATGTCATTAGCATGGCAGATATTTGCCATAAGAAAACTTCTAAAGGACTTAAGCAGAATGCATAGGCCAACATATAGACTGTGGTCTACCCAAAAAACCCTTCAGTCCTCGAGGCTGACTGTTTCAGGCCTGTTTTCATTTTTTCCCCTTAAGGTTTTGTTTCCGAAGCTGAAGTCACAGTGCAGAGCTGAGCTTAATGCAGCCAGCAGTACAGTGTTAAGTGATTCCAGATGCTTAAAGAATCAAACTCATGTGCCAGGACAGAACAAAAAGATGTTCCTCTTTCCACCATTTATCCAACTTCTTCTCTGTTCTCATCCTTTGTTTCCAAATGAAGAAACTTCGAGAATGTTACCTGTATTTTTGGAAACATTTGGGCATAAAATATAAAAAAACAGCCTTTTCTCAAGCTGTGATATCAGATTTCATTCGTAAGGAGGAAAACGTTTGGAAAATTTGGAACAAAAGTAATCCTGGTTGAAGTGGGAGGAGAATCTCAGAACCTTTTCTTAAACTTTACAGCTGTGAAATAGACAATAAAAACTTCATCACATGACACAAAAACTACACCGACAACCTAACCAACCAAAGCTGCATCCACGTTCATCAACACAAACAACCTCCACAAATTTGGCAGCCCAGAGACAAATTATATGACTTCACGCTGCTGCAGTCGTCTCAGTACGAACAAACAGTCCTGTGGGCCGGCAGGGAGAGGCTGGGTGGGACCGGGCTGGTTTAGCGGGTGGGAGAAGGGAGGAGTCGGACACAAGGTCTGCACTCCTACCTCGTGAACTCTCAAAGAGGACGCCCCGGGGTGGCTACTCTTTTAACTGGGTGCTTTTCTCCCTCCCACTAGTATGAGATGTTTAAGGGGAAGCGGGTGGGGGGAGTGAAATAAAGAACTTCAGCAATGCGCAAGACAGGTAGAGACAGGACAGAAATTAAAGAGAAAGAGAGAGAGAGGGGAAGTGACAGCAAAATGTGTTAAGAGGTAGAGATGTGGCACATATAAAGAAAGAAAAAATAATAAAAAAGCAGAAACACTCAAATTTTGAGCTACTTTGTGCCATTTTGGGGGGCAAATCTTGCTGCAAGGTGAGAGTAAAAAGAGTGAGCACATGCACCATCATCCAAACTATTAAATTACATCACTGTTTCTACTGCAGACGATTGGAAAAGCATTCAGCAGTGGTGTCTTGTGAAGCGGCTGAGCTCCAGGAAAACTGTTCACAGGAGGAATGCAGACTGCAGAGCGTCTTGACATGTTGAATGTGGGCTGAGAGGAGTCCAGTACTGGAGGTTTACATCCTTTATAATCTCTGGGGTTAATATCTATGATCGAAGCAAAATGCATGAGAATGAGCCGTCCATGTCATCACAGAGCTGTATAATTTCTTTATCTCAAGATATCATTTAGATGTTTCATTTACAGCAAGAAAATATAGATATAAAAAAAGGAGGGTTTCTGAAGCAAATTTTGTGCAATTTAGAGTTATTCACAATCCAGTTTTTTTTTTGTTGTTGTTTGTTTTTAAAAAAGTAGAAAAACATGCCTCCTCTTAATTTCTACTGTCTGCCTGGTTTGATGCTTCCTGTTTTTGCTATTGCTTGTTCACAATGTTCACGTGATTGAACTTCAGTCTATGCATGAGCCAACCGGGGTGGCACAAGACTTCGTGGCATTTTAACTGAATTGAATTAAAAAAGCAACTAAAACAAATAAATATAAACGTCATCTGTAGTCAGTATTCTCTGTCAAATTAACGTTGGAGTTAGACGTTGTCCTGACATCAAACTTTGGTCGCTCGATGTCACAACATAAATCCAAACAAACATCCACATCTAACATCACTGTTGGCGGCCAAAATCACTTAAAAAGTCATTTGGTGTGAGGTTGACGTGAGCCTCGCAGTAACCCAGGTGTCTCTGCGGCTGAAGTGCAGTTATTAGAGTCAGAGCGGTGTGAGGGGGCAGGAAGCTGAGGATCCTGTCTTAAATGTGGGCGGCCACTGTCATTATCAGGTTTAGTACAACCATTAAAGTTAATGAAAAGTCTCACTTCTGTGACGGATAGTCACACGCTGAAGTGACCCTGAAACTGGGAGGTGCCCGCTCGATACTCTGACGACGACAGACCCGACTTTATTGCGACGGCTGCATGAAGCTGTTTTATTTTAACAGTGAGCGGGATAGTGACATCAGATCTTGTCTGCTTATATTTTCATAATCTGCTGATTATATTCCGTTACCTCCAGATTCTTTTTCTGAGCGAGACAACGCGCTTTAACTAAGACCATCTGCTTTTACTCAGATATTTGACGCGCTGCAAAGATGATTCACTCTGTTCAGACATTGCCTCACAGAAGTGCTTCCTTCAGCTGCAATCCTCATGCAGCAAAGAAGATATTTAACATATTAAAAATACACAAAATTCTTGTTTTCAGATATGTTTTCAAAAAGTCCTGAGCTAAGAAATCCTGTGGCTTACGCCCACAATAAAACAGCATCAACACTGACAGAAAGTGAGACTAAGTGTGGGTTAATGGTGTGAGAGGGCACTCTAAGTGCATATTCACCCACCATCACCGTGCAAACTCAATTTTGCCAGAACGTGCAGCTCCTCCCTCTTTTTTCCCCCCTCTGTGGTCGATTCCTACACTTTTTTTTTTGTCTCGACACTGTTTTTGTTCCTCCTCTTTGCATCGCAGCCAAGTATACTCCCTTTGTTGATGTGGCAGGCCTGGGAAATGAAAAGTTGATACTTCATGTCAGGCAAAGAAGAGGAGCACCTCCTCTTCTTTCTTTTCTTTCTTTTTTTTTTTTTACTCTTTTGCTTGCAAACGTGGACGGAAAGGAAAAAAACGAAAAGATAATTTGGGAAGCTGACACAATGACACAGAATATTGAGTTTAAAAGATGGTGAGGACACACCAGCCATCCAGGCATGCAGGCCTCTGCTTAATTTCACTTTAACATTTTGTATCTCTGAGAAACAAAAGTAAAAATGAAGGAAAGAAGGAGCTGATTTTCTTTCTATAATCCAAATTTTATCTCACTATTTGACTCTCTGGGGTCACAAGGGAAAGCAGATACCCAGTGGATGAATGTAACTAGGTACATTTACTCAAGTACTGTACTTTTAATTTTAATTTTAGGTACTTGTATTTTCTTTTCATCCCACTATATATTTTTACTCCACTACATTTCAGAAGGAAATATTGTACTTTTTACTCCACTACATTATATAAAAGCTTTAATTTCTCTACAAATTAAGATTTTTGCATAAATAGCATAAAAAAGTTTATAAAATTTAGAAAAGTAATGAGCTACTAATTTTGATAAATATTTAAGTCTTTTTAGAATTAAATTGTTCTGGTTTTTTTACATTTATTTATTTGTTTTTATTTATCTATTTCTTTCAGATTTTTCTGGTATGGTACTTTTACTTTTAATACTTTGAGTACATGTACTTGATTATACTTATTTTTTTTGTACTTAGGTAACATTTCAATGTTCACCACTGCAGATACCTCAAGTGTTATCGATGATTTGATTTCCATCTACAGCACCAATTACAAGCCAGGAAAAAGAACAAAACTTGCACAGCCTTAAAAACGTCCAACATGTAAATCAGTCCAGCTAACAGATGACAGAGACAAGGTGCGTTTCAGATCCAGGGGACAAGCCCTCAATGAGTTTCCATGATGTGATGTGGACTCACAGAGACAGAAAGCAACCAGACATATTGCCTTTCATTCCAAAGCACAGCTGAACACAAACCAGGGAGGGACATGACACTAATCTAAATATGGGCAACCGGCTGGAGCCAATCAGAGGACAAGCATCACGCATTACCCCCGCCCACTCCCAACTCACCCCTAAACCCTCTACCGGAGCTTATTGTAGTTCAACATGTGACGTGGAAGACCTCAGAAGTTTCTTCTAACCATCTCCAACTCAGAGTGTTTGGCTCAGAGTGTCTGTTCACTTTGATTCTGAGCGTCTTCCACGGTATTTCCTCCGAGGACAAAGTCTGCTGAAACGCTGAGGCTGTGCTACAAGACACAACATCTGCAGACACCTGTAACAGCTAGAAAACTTTCTATGAAGTGCAAAAAAGTATTCAGTGACACAAATTTACTTAAGCATCCACCCGAATCCTTATCTGACTTACTTTTTTTAATATTTCCATTCTCACACGTTAGTTACTATTTGCGAAACAGACAAATATTAACAGTTTCATCCAGCTTTTCTTAAAAAACACTTCCAAACTTGCCATTAAAGTCAAATCTTTGACACCAGGATGCTCTGTCTGAGCTGTGACGTGGACTCAGCCTGAGTTAAATGTGGTGAAATTCTTGCATCTAGCCTTTAAGGTGTTGTCCAGCTGAATCAGAGCACCCCTCCCCCCAGAACGTGAGCGGCTGCCACATGAATTGCGTTACTCCTGATCACCGACAGAAGGCGTTTAAACTTCACATGCATGTATCTGGTTGGGTGCAGCAGCTCTTGAACAGCAGTGGTTGTTATATATACTGTAAACGCAGCCACAGCACACACCTGACTGTAAGGATGCCATCATGTCAGCGTCTCATAACCGCCAATCTGTGTTGCACATATGGAAGTTCAAGAGGTTTTCTTGTAGGCAGGGGGTCATGGTTTACACATTTGAGCGGGAGCGCAACATCTATTTCTGTTTGGAGGTGCGTAAAAGCTGCCGCCACATCATTGGTACACTTACGCCTCCACCTGCTGTTTGCTACCTATTAGCTGGAGGGAAGCTGGCTGCTTTATGGAGCCCTGTCAGTGGGGAGCCTGATCCTGGCCTGGTTTAATCCGCTAAACAACTAGAAAAAAAGCCCAGTGGCAACAATCAGCTCTTTTGGCTCAAGTCGTAAAGATCCTAAATATTATTCTTGTTAGATTTAATGCCAGTCAGTTTACATTTACTCCTGCACCTTCTCCTCATTAGTTATAATCACCTGAAAATAAGAATATTTTTTTGTCACCTTAAAATGAGCTGTTTAAATCTACAGAACGGGTCCTGTTCTACAGAGTCCGCCATTTTGTTCTACAGTAGCCCAGAATGGACAAACCCACTGACTCTGGATAGGGCTAACTGCGTTTTCACTCTAGACACTGTTGTTCTCCTACATTTTTTGCACATATGAGAAGTTTCAGTTCTGCAACCTCACTGCAAGACGCCACTAAAACCGACAGACTAGAAAACCCAAATTCTATCTGGTTATTCTACAACTGCTGATTACTGACTTTAGGGATTTCAGTTTTAACTTTACTTTCCAAATGCCAACAGTTATTGAATTGTAACTACGCGGTTAATTTTTGAGATTAAAAAAAGACCTGAAATACAAAATGTCTTTTCTTTTAATCCTGCACTCCATTGACTTGGTGATCTTTAGCATTTCAAAGCGCTTTCATTTTAGAGGAGGTAAAATTTAAAAGTTTTATGATATAAATGCAGCTATGCAGCTAAACTAAAGAGTAACACAGTTAACCACCAAATCAACATGTAACCAGCCAAAAATAGTTTCAGTGATTAATGGGTTAACAGTTAACTGCTGTCGTTCCTAACTGGCATTATTGTTAAATGTGAATGTTATAAGAAAACAGTGAACAATACAGATCACCAAAACTTTTTAGTATCAGCTGAAGCTGTTTTCAACAAATTATCTCAACAACAACTGAACACTACCTGCTGAGCATCAAACAGCACGCAGACAAACTTAGCAACTAGCTGTTTTCTGCAGACCAAACCAGAGCCCAAAGAGAGGGAATAAACACGACAGCTGCAACGCTGATGTTGCACCGTGCCGGCTGGTTGCATCGTAGATACGGTGTGAGCTGTGCATCATCATCATCAACGACCACAACAACAGTGAAAGGGTTCACGCTTTTCCATATTAATTTCCCACTACCATTAAATATCACAATGCAGACCTGTTTAGGCCTCAATGGGCCCTTTGAGACCCCAGCCCCCTACTGTACATTTTCCAAGGGCCCCTAACTGGTTTCTGGCTCCTAATTAAACAACAGAAGCACCTACAGCTATTGTAAAAAAAACACAGGGGTGCTGAAACACCTAAAATAAAGAGCCCTTGATCTTCTCAGTTAGTAAATAATGAGGGCAGCGAAGGAGCCTCTTTTTAATGCGGACTTGCTACTGTGAGGACCTCTGCATATTAATCTCAAGTTTCTCTTATAAACCTTTGCGTAAAAGCGTCTTTTTTTCCTTGAAACAAACAGAAACTGAGCTTTGATGTGGCGTTACGATGGCAGAGGTTCCCAAATGCATTTTTTATGATAAAAGATAACAGATGTGACATGTTAAAAATGTACAGATAAAAAAAAGAATGAGGTGAAACTGGGATCGGCACACACTGATTGTTTCAGATTCACTGAGGAAGATTTCCAGAAAGACACTTGTTTCAGTCTGAATATCGATCACACCTTTGGCCGCTGCAGAGACAATGTTCGCTCAGGTTGCAGCACCGGCATCCAAAACCATCTGGTTTTGTCACTTTTGGACACATTCGTGGCTCAGCCATTAAACACATCGTACTAGGATGTTACTGGAAAAGAAATTAGTCAGAGGACAGTGGAGAGGAGCAAAAGACTGACTTCAGTGTTTGGAAAAGTTTCGGGAAGGTTTCCATTGAAAGAAAAGGTCTAGCCTAGTTTATGTATGAAAGTAGAAAATGATTTCTGTTTATTTTTTGTATCTGTCCTGTCAATGGGCTTCCAGTCTCTGTGGATTAATCAAGATTACAACTATTATAAACAACAACAACTATAGGAGTTGGGGACTCAAAGTTTCTTGGATCTTTCTTTGATCTCTCTTTGGGCGGCTCCCCTCAGACAGAAGTTTAGAGGATTTGGGGGAGTTTCTGCTTCTCTTAGTCATAAAAATAAAGGCCTGATCACGTCAGAAAGAGACACAGCTCAACTCAAGGTCACAAGTTAATAATTTCGTTATCTTGTGGAAAAAAATGTTGTTTCTGTCAATTATTTGTGGTGTGTATCAGAGACCAGACGTCAGCACGCACAGACTGTGTCTTGACAACCAAAGCACCTTGCCGACACCTTGCGCCCTACAGCGTGGCGACGGAGAGACCGTGTGTTTCACGGCTTCACCGTCAGGTAAGGTCACAGCTTCACCCGAGCAGTGAGGGAGCAACGCGTCCTCATCCTGACAGCGTCAGCAGAGAGAGAGACACCGTGCGTCATGGAGTGTTACATGTTAGAGAGCCCGGTGTGCCTCCAACTGCTCGACGGCGATTCTATTGAAATAAATTTATTTTGCAGCGAAATTTCGTTGTCCTAATGGCTGCTGTGACAGGGTCATAAGTCAGAATGAACAGTTTGAAATATCAGAAGTTTGTCACTTAACTTGCATGAGTCAAATTCTGTATAAGGGTTAAAGTTTGGTGTCCAGGAAAGTGGTTTTCGATGAGCACGTGTTATCCACAGAGCTGAGCTTCTGTGTAAGAATTTAAATGTTACTGTGGATTGAAACTACAGCTTTTACAAAATGGCTGCACTTGAATACCTCCCACATTTTCTACGTTTATTCTGTCATTGAAATCCTCGTTTAGACTCTGGCCGGATCAGACAGAGGAGAGGAGCAGTTTGTCCCTCTCTCTCCACCTCTCCCTGCTGTCTTTTGTCTGTCCATCTCTGTCTCACCTCCCCCTTCAGCCCTCCCTCTCCCTCTCTTGACTCATGCAGGCAGAAGACCAGGAATAATAGGAGACAGGAAAGAAAAGTCCACAGCGGCTGAGTGCGTGGGGCCAAGAACCAAGCCCAGTGGCCTTTTTTTTCTTCCATTCTATAACCCTCTAATTTTGCATTTATTTTAGGATGAGAGTTTATTGAGCTCGAGTCTCAGTTCGGTGCCAAAAGCCTGCATCTCACTGCGATACTCACTAACTGCCCTCTCCACTCTCACTCACTCACGGGAACAAAATGAGTTTAACTTCACTTTATTTCAAGTCATGGTGGTGTTGAAGATCAATCTTAGCATAGGATATGAGAATATGCAGCATGTGAAGGCTTGTTTAGACTAAACAGACATAGACACATTAGGTTTTCCAGGGGCACCTAAATATCTAAAATGATTATTTTCATTACAGCAAGACAGTAAATGTGATATACAGTTTCATTACCCGTCAGGAGACCAGGATGCTCGAAGAATGACTGTTACCTGATGACATTAAAAGTGCCCTAAAAGTACCATCTTTTAAAGTTAAGTTAAAGATATTCATTTTTAGCTGCACATTCCAGTAATCTGGTTTAGATATTTTATTTTATTTTATTTTATTTTATTTTATTTTATTTTATTTTATTTTATTTTATTTTATTTTATTTTATTTTATTTTATTTTATTTTATTTTATTTTTTCAAGTCAAGTCAAGTCAATTTTATTTATAGAGCCCATTATCACAAAATATGGTTTGCCTCAGAGGGCTTTACAGTGTACGACATCCCTCTGCCCTTCGACCCTCACATCACCCGAGGAAAAACTCCCGAAAAAGAACCCCTGTGGGTTTTTTTTATCCTGTCTTGTCTTATTGCATTTATTTTTTTTTTTATTTTATTGGTTTAAAATTAGGTGGGTATTTTTTTACGTTTGTTTATTGGTTTTATTCTATTTTTAGCTCTTTAATTCATTTTAATTCATATGTATTATCCTCTTTCAGAGGTCTAAATTTGTATTCATTTTATTTAATTTCATCTGTTTTTATCATTTCTGACTGACATGTCTTTGTATCTCTTATTGGTTTATTCTACATATTAATTATTATCTTATGCGTTTTTATTTTTATTTTAATGGATTTGATTCCCTTTTATAGTCAGGTGATGGCTTTTTTGTGTGCCTGCAACATGTACCTCGCACTTTGTACAGCACATGGCATATATGTGCCATATAAATAAAGTTTTGCTCGTTTTTTCTTTACGTGACATTTTAACAGATGCATTAAATGCAGAATTGCAGGGGAAAACACAGCCTCTGTTAAAATTCCAGTTGCCACACAGCATGGTAAAAAAATACTGGGAGAATCTGTATGGAGATCTGCACCTGGTTTTAAACTATCCAGGTGTCTTAGCAACATAACTGCATGTGCAGAAGTTATAGCTCCTGGTTTAATGATAGCGCAGAGCTTCAGTGGGCATGGCCTACACCTCACTGTCACTGAAGATGAATAATGGCAGGAAACATTGTCTGAGCTGTCAGTATGGGATATGGGAAGTTTACACCGACTGGCATCCAGCTGATCTTTTGAGTGTTTCAGATATAAAATCAGATTCAGAACAAGATTAATACCTGCAGTTCTGTTTGTGACATGAAAAGTGAAAAGTGCTGCTTTTACTTTTACTAATATATTCCTGATGGTTGCCATGGCTGTCATTTTTGCATCACTGCACACACTACTGTTTGTGATAAAATAGTCCCTCAACATAAAGCCCTCTTTCCCTACATCCTTCGCTCCACATACTGTAAATGACTAAAGATCATTTGTATAATTTGCTGCAGCACAAACACCAACACAAACACACCTCTCAAACTCCACCAGCGCCATGATCCTCTCATACTTCCTCCCACATCTGAAAGCTGTTAGCCCTGCATTTTCAGGGTGACACAGGAGGCAAGCATAAATCTTAACTCCTCCTCCTCCGGCAGCAGCAGCAGTGGAGGTTTCTGCATGCGGCTGGCACCAAGATACCTCATCAAGCATGAAATTTCTCCCCTTTAGGCCTTAATGGTAGAATCTCAACATGGCAAACAATGCAGCGGCAAACAGACACTAAGCATCAACAACAGTCCAAAAATGCAGAATTAGGTCACAAGAAGACACAGCTACAGGGAAATAACACTGAACTAGGATCACCTAAATATTATCTCCTCACATCTCATTTATCATGCTTATTCTCTATTTGATTCAATCATACTTTGGAGATTTACTAAACTATACGGCAAAGAAAAGAAGCACAGCTTGCTCCCTCTTTCCCACATTTCCTTAAAACACACAGAGATACAGCAACAAGAAGGCCAGAATGACTCGTTCTCCTGCAAGCTATTACACACCCTCTATCAAAAAAGGAAAGACGAAAGGAAGCAAAATCCGCTATCAGCATGTCTGATCACAATATGTTTACTTGACTGAGAGAGATGGCATTCTCAAAGCCGCAGCCGACTCTAAAAACATCAACAAAACGTCACCACGTCTGAGCAAAATGTAAAACACTGAAGGCGCAGTTTTTTATTTCAATTGTGTTTTTTTTGTGTGCTGAGGACAAAGAGGTCTGCCAGAAACAGCTTTGTTTGTCTTCTCAAACATCTCTTTGCAAAGTGATAACAATTTCAAAGAGAGAGAGAGAAAGCGTTTAACGTGGCAAGTCATCCTCTCCGTGAAAAGAGGAGGTGAAAATAAGGGTGGAAGTAGAGCGAGGAGGAGAAGACGGCGGCTGTGGCCGTTTAAATGGCTCGAGCCGTGTACTCTCCCTCTGCTAAACAGTGGGTTAAGAGGAGTCATTTTTGCCCATGCTGGATGTTAGGGGAGGGAGAACAGACCACACTGCATTCTTCTGTATTGAGGTCACTTTTTTCTTCTCCAACCGTTCTGAAGTGCTCAGCAAACGTCGGGCTGGACTGCGAGCTCGATCTAATGGAGCACTGAGGGATCTACTGCACATGCTCAGAAGTGACACGGCCTGCTGGTGTTTCCTCGTTCCAAAAACAGACAGTTTTCCCTAAAGCATCTTAGTGGGATATTTTTGGGTGCTCTTCACCTATTTTAGAGTGTGAGGGGGTAAAAGGGGGAAATATTGCATGCTCCTTAACAATTTTAATATTCTCCACCTAATCTAGAGTATGAAAATCTGTGGATTCTTTCTTATGTATCAGCATGCAGCTGGTATGCAGAACAGTGATTTAGCTTTACACACATCAAAGATATCTAACTGATGATGCCAATGAACTTCTTTAGACACTGATGGCTACAATCCTCCAAAACGATTCGCACAGTACTAATATTCAGTCAGTCAGAATGAAATCGAGAGGGTTAGTTTGGGTTGAACAAATGTTTTTATCACCTTCTTTAATATTTGAGACCATTTTTTAATGGAAGTATGAGTAAAGAGTCCCCTCTTTTGTAAGAACTAAAAGAAAGGTGAGATTCTTCAGTTGCATTTTTTTCTATATAACAGATAAGCAAATGTATGCAGTATGATAATCTTCAACTTTCATATCACGGTGTTCCTTAAAACTGGTATATCGCTGATCCACACAAGTGATCCTCGTTGGGAAAATGCACACATATCGCGACCAAATGACCAAAGCTTTCATTTTTCATCACAGACATGAGATCAATGAGCTCCCTGTCAAACATGATCAGAAAACACGTCCAGATCAGGTCGGAAATGTCAGCCTGGTACAGAATATGGCATTTAAACTCTTGCTACGGGCAGAAATCAATAAGACTTTAGGAATTCAACATGAAAATAACTAGTAATGTGATTACTTTCCTCATTCAGTAATCTCTTTACAAAACTGACCAGTGCACCTCAACCTTAAAGACACTTTTCACACTAATAAAACAAACAAACACAGTGAGTGTCGTTTACCTCAGGACTTCATTCCTGTGGTTTCCTGTTGGTCCTGGAGGGAGTCCTACAAGTGCGAGCAAGGAGGCATCTTTTCATCCTTCACTGCCATGTGCTGATGTAACGTCAGGCTGTGGGACCTGGGGGCCCTGAGAAAAAATAACATTGGCAGAGTGTGAAGAGAGGCATTTTGTCCCATGAAGGTAACACCAATTTAGTTTTGTAAAAGGATGAGACACATGTTCCATTAGTGTACCAGCACACAAGACATGCAGGTTTGGTAAATACTGATAGCACGAGGAAATATGTATTTAATACTATCATCTAATGTGAGATAAAGTCACTAGTTGAGCTTTGCGTTTCTTTTCCTGCATACGACACCATCACATGTGGTGCACAGATGAATATTGCTGGTAGGCTCACAGGACCTCCACAGGAGTGAGGGGCTTTTGACTTTTTTATTTTAAACTTTTGACATCACTGCACAACACGAGAAAGGAAGGCACTGAGTCTGCAAACACACAGAACAAAGGCCTCTGCACACTTTACTCAAAACATTCACAAAACTGATGTCGACAAAACACAACCAACTTGTTTAAATGTACCTTTACATGCACAGATGAAGTTGTTCTCTCCATCTAACCCTCTAACAAATTATTTCTCCAAATGTCAGAGTATTTCTTTATTTTTTAAATGTATTTATTATTTTATTAGTGAACGCAGAAGGGTACAGAGAAAAAAAACAATGACAAAAATAGGATACTGATAGGCAATGCATACATGGGGGTAGATGGAGACACAAATGTCAACAAGACTGGACAAGGTGGGACAAAACAGGACAAACAAACAAAAAAAACATACAAATACAGGATCAGGCATGGTGCTTTTCTTATTGTTACTAATATGCAAACCTATTATTTCACTATACTATGGGTGGTTTTTAAGGACTTTTGCATGTATATGTTTAGGTGCATGCATGCAGAGAAACATGAAAGACAAGATGGACTCAGCAAATGATACTAGGAGGGAAATATAAGATAAAAAATATAAATATTTATGTACAGAGTATTTCTTGCAGAAGGAAAGGCTCTGCACACTTGAGTCAAATGCAATTGTTATGATCATTATTGCTGTTGTTGTGAGTATTATTATTATTCTAAGCCATAGTAAAGTCATGTATGAATATTTGCCTTGATGAAGGTCAAATGTTTGAATAGTGGGCTGTAACATCCATTAGTTGTTATTATTATTATCATTATTATTATTATTATTATTATTATTATTATTATTATTATTATTATTATTATTATTATTTACTGCATTACTATTTTATTTATTTACTTTAATTTTATTCAATTAATAATTAATTTATTTTCTTAATTCCTGCAGGAGATGGGAAGCAAGGATTTGAAAGCCATTATTTAGGGTTTTTTTGTGATAATGGTCCTAATATTTTCTCATATAACAACACAATTAAATGATAAAACTAGAAGCTAGATAATGCTTTGAGTTTTGAGTACTTAATAAATCAATGAATGTAATGCCATTTTTACAAGTTATAATATATTAAATATACAACTATCATGAATTCTTTTTAAAAGTCATATATATTTGTTACAACAAGCGTTTCTGAACTTAATCATAAGAGGATATTTCATAGCATAAAGGACTACTAACCAGTACAACTAACCAATTTTAAAAGCACAAGTTGCAAGTCTTTCTTCGATTTTGTCAAGTCGAGTCTAAAGTCACGACATTTGTGACTTGAGTCTGACTCAAGTCCAAGTCATGTGTCTTAAGTCAATACTTCTGGTGGCTAAGCTACGTTTCTTTCTTCTTTTCTCTCAGAAGAACAAATATCCAGAGGTTGGACAGTAAGACTAATGTCTTTAACTTCTGCTCGTCTGCACTGGGGAAAGTTTACTCCTACAAGATGCAGACGGCCAAGCTTGTACTTTCCAGTCTCACAGCAAAAACCTGAGAGTTCAGGCTAATCAGTTATTTATAATCAAGAGTAAACAAATATTTCTAGGTGATACGATGCAGCTTTGCCTAAAAAACTGTGTCCTGTGTGTCATTGTCTTAGCAGTGTAAAAACTAGGACGTTTTCATTTCTGTGGCTGAGGGGAGAGAATGAGTCATCCGACAGATGGGAATTTTTTCCCTACATAGTTACAGGCTTCCCTATTTCCATCTGCAGTCTCCCTCCGTTTGAGGCTACCTGCTGTGTACTTTGCCTCTCTGGAAGTAATGGAGCCTCAAAACGGACTCTAAAAATCTCACTTTTTCTAATCCATGAGAGAGCTGTCTACTTAGTTAAACTTGTCTTTCTCGTGTTTTTCCGTTTCCTCTCTCTTAGCTGTGCCTCCTTCTCTCCCCCAGTTCTCCTCACATGTGAGCATCTCTGCAGGCCGCAGTATTTATGAGTGCTTGCAGAGGGGGCGGCGGGCAGCTGGCGTAACGACATTTCCAGACGGGACCTCTGAGCTCATTTCCCCCTTACCGTTCATTCCTCGCAAACACACTTAGTGACCGAGTCAGACTTTAGCCTCAAATCATGGCTCTTTGACTCTATTTATGAATTAGAAGTTTACAACTGGTGGATTTGGGGAGAACGCAAAGCACTGAGCTTAAGTCTGCAAATCAAAGTTAAAATAAAGATAGTTGCAAAAGGGGATAAGAATGCTTTATAAAGTGGCAGATACTAAAACAACTTAAGTCTTTATTAAGCATACTGATGTGCTATTCCAGTGATGCACAAGAGCCGAAGAGAAACAGAGATAAAAGGAGAAGGCAGAGTAGTTAAAGGACTGACTAACTTTACCAGATGTTGGGAAAAACCAGCGTCAAACCACCCTGAGAGGCTGCAGGTCAAGTGGAAACTACGTTCAGGAAGAAAAACACCAAAAGCATCGCTTTAGCTGCATTTTTCTAGAAAAAGGAATCTGTAAACACAATAGTCAAGGGCTAAAACATCCACAGGACACTCATTATGTCCTAATCTGTCCACTTATTGAAGTTTAATTTTCAAAATACTGTTGGATATTTTTAAAAATGACAATTCACCTAGATTTCGTGATAGCTATTTTTGGCGTTGCAGGAGAGGAAAATAAGAATCTGCCATGAACCAAACTCAAAATAGCAATTTCTTTTTACATTATTAGCACAGTGATCGATACTGAAGAGCCCTCACCTGCCGAGCTGGACTCAGAGGCTGAGGGACTTTCTCAAAACTGAGAAACTGAGATTTACATTAAAGGGCTCGTCTGATAAATTTGTGAGAATCTGGAATCCTCTCATAGGAAACATTTTAGCTAAACTCCTCTTACCTAATTGAATATAACTCCAACTGAACTAAGTCACATTTATCTACATTTTTGCATCTTTTTGTTGCCAGTAACAACAGGATAAACCCTGGATGGGACTTTATTTTGTGCAACTGCATGTTCCTTTAAAGTCTCTGTATGTGTGTGTGAGTGTCTATGTGTTTGTATTTGTGTGTGATCGTTTTATTTTACTGTTCCTAGTGTTGTAGTACTCAAGATTGGTCTTGGTCTAAAGACCAGTTTTAGAGGGTCTAGGTCTTGTCTTGGAATCAAACGCATTTTGGCTCGGTCTTGTCTTGTCATGGACGTAGGCGTGTCCGGATTCTTGATTGAGACTGGTTTAGACCACAGTGGATTTATTTGTTAACATAATCACTGTGATTGTATGTAAAACTTCCTTCTTTAAATCCAGCCAGTCACATAAGTCTATGTAGTTTGCTTTTTTTTTGCAACCCTTCCCCGCCACCCTTCACGCATATGGGAGCAGATCCATGAAGAAGAGAGGCAGCATGGTTGTTTGGGAGAATAGATGCCAATTTGTCCGTAATCACGTTTGGCTACCTTAATTAGAATTCATACGCACAACAACAAACAAAAGAAAACACTCGGCCCAGTGCAAGTCCACTTCGTGAGACGGCTGGGACAACATCAAACTATATCGGTTAAACTGATTTCAACTTCTTTGTGTTTTCTTGCATTTGTTCATGGCATAGAAATCAGAGGAAATTATACACACATATTCTTGACGTGGTTTCGGCCCCGTAAAGTCTTGGTTTTGTCTCAGTCTTGTCATATTGGTCTCGGTTAGTACGGTCTTGACTACAACACTACTGTGTGACAGTTTGCATGTTTAAAAAAACAATAGAAATATGCTCCAAAATTTGTTGATGTTTCAAAATAGCTTTTCCCATATGCATATAATCTGGAGACGTGCACACAGATGCAAACGTGTGTCACTTTTTCCTTTTTTTGTGCATCTTTCATCCAGAGTAGGATATTCCATCCAAACATAATTGCACTACCTCCCCTCTGTGTGCACTGTAACAGACTCTTCCACAGTTTGAGCTATTGTGACAGTGAAATATGACACCCACATGCACAGCGGGGCTCTTTGGGTTTTGTCTTGTGGCCTCTGACGTTGTGCTAACATGTAGATTATCAACATAACTGTCCTCAGATGTGGGGACACTCTGAGGGTTCCCTCTTTGATAATAACATTTTGTCTATGTTGTTTGTTCTGGTGCTTATATCATCTCTGAACACATTTTGCAAAAATCTCAGATAGAAAAAGCTTTTGTTTTTTTAACTTAAAGTACAGAAATGTAAACGTTCAGCTCCATAATTCTCCAGATACTGAGAGCAGCCCCTCAGATTAACTTCTTTCTCTCTGCCGTTCCCTGTATTTAGTGCCACGCTTGCCAGCACTCTTGCACATTATCTGAAGTCAGGGAAGGATCCAGTCATATTTTCCATCCACTCTCTGTGTCTGACTGGATGTCTGCGCTGGTGGGAGAAAAGAGAGCAGGCAGGGAGGAAAAGAGGGAGGGATGGAGAGTTTGGATGGGGGCTGGGACTGTGGAGAAATCCAGATGCAGAGACAAGAAGAAAACCAGACCAAGAAAAAGAGAAAAAAGGCCTTTGCTGAAGTTTGTGTTGTGTGAGAGAAAAACTAAGCTGCCAGATAGCTGTGAAGCAAATCAAAAGCTTAAAAGAAGCAAACTGTGTGACTTTAAAGAGGAGAACATTAAATTAAAAGATTTTTATTTAACACTAAGCTGTGATTGGGAAGGCCAGTGAAGGACGTGGTACCATGATGGTGACTTTGGGCATTTTTTGCTCCCCATTTTCTCTCACGCCTCAAAGGGGAGGTGATGTGTCATGATGGGTGGAGCTCAGGAGAGGCTGGACCTGATCGGCAGCTGAGCTCTAGTTTCAGACACGGCTGACATCATTTAAATGGCATTCATTGATCCCTTTTAACACATCAGATCCTCAACTTCATCTAATTATGATAATACATGCAAATATCTGTAAACTGACGGGTCATTTGTAAATCACAGCAAATGTCAAATAATAATTTTGATAGTATTAGACATGTATTATTCATAATTCAAATAATATACCTACTCCTACTACTGCCGTCGCTAGTGATGATAATATTGATATAATGCATTGATTACAAAAAACAAGTATAAAAACATCTGGTTGGTTTTCTTTGAAAACATGTGATGAAACATAATAAGCTAACTTAGCAAGAAATGTACCACAAATTGCCACGAATTGCCTAAAATAAAATAACATAAAATAACATAAAATAAAATAAAATAAAATAAAATAAAATAAAATAAAATAAAATAAAATAAAATAAAATAAAATAAAATAAAATAAAATAAAATAAAATAAAACAGTAAACTGTTTCAAAAAATGATTTGGGGAGTTTTATTAGGTATGATCAAAAAACAAGGGCAAACTATATAATAATTCTTACAATTATATATTTAAACTTATATTTTTGAATAAAATATATTGCTTTTTTTTGCACTTTCTTACGGTCATTTTCTTGTTGCCTTTTGTGCTAATTTTCAGTTAATTTACTTGTATTTTTTCAATTCAATTATTTCTTATTTTGGGGCACTTTCTTGTTCAACTATACCTTTATGACAGTTATGAAAAAACTAGTCAGTGGACCAGGAAGATCTTTCTGTCAAACTACTGTATTGGGACCATTAACAGGAACCAGGCTTAACTTCTGGGGATTTATTTGAATGTAAACATCTATACAGTAGCATAACTGCCAACCGTCCATCACGTGCTTGTGAAGAAAATGACCTTCCTGAATGTAAATGACTACTGTAGTGGTGAGAGTGGTGCTCAGCCAACCAGCACCAACCCTCAGCCCAGAGACTAAAAAGACAAAAGTCGGGCCTTTATGAGATGATTGCAGCTCACGTAGGGCTCTACTTGAAGCAACAGTCAGAAGTGGGCTGAAACATTCACCCTGTAATTGAGCATTTACCCATAACGCCGCGTGGAAGTCCCTTTTTTTCTCCTTTTCAACTGATGCTACTGCTCTGAATGAACTTGCAGAGTCTGGGCCAGAGCTGCAAGGTTTATTTTCACGGCGGCGACTGGTGTAGTCACACTAGTGATTTGCTCGTCTGTACACGTACACGGCAGACTCGAGCTGTCCGGACTGTGAATGAGGATCTCTGCTGGAGACCTCAAGTTCACCACAGAGGTGACTCATATCAGCTTTAACTGAATAAGTGGTAGCAGTGCCATAAGTCTGGATAGTGACTTTTTCATTTATTTTTAGTTAATTTGCCTTTTGTGGATAACAGCTGAAGTGCAGACAGGTAATAAACAGGGAGAGGAAACTGGAAGCATCACAGATGGTTTGCATCTTAACCACCAGGCTACGAGAGCGTCCCCATGGACAGTGGCACGCGAAAGAGCCCTGACACACCAAGCCAACAGTCAGTTGGTGATGAGCATCTTAGCCCGAGATTTTCTGTCCTACACTGCTGGCACCAGTCCTCTAGCTGGCTGTTTTCAGACCGATTCAGAGTTTATGCAAGTGAGGAAAGTAAACAAATGGCTGAATTCAAGAGGGAGTGGAATGAAATTATTTTTTAGCAAATAACATTAGTAATTATTTGTGGCTTTTTTCTCTAGCACACGGTAAATTTAATTTGTTCTTTCAACATCGGGTTGTGTTTTTGATGTGCCAACTGGCTAACTTGCATCTTGAATCCCTCCATTCGGCCCCTTTTGCCAGTTGAAAGAAATGACCTGAGTTCTGTCCAAAATTGTTTTTCGGTGTCTGACACTCTAGAAATAAATTCATCATTAACCAAATTTTCTATACAATTTTGTAATCACAAGCCACAACTGGCTGTTTTTTTTTAATGATCTCTTAATTTCTTGAAACGCAATGCAATTTTTTTTTTGCATAATCATACAACAGCAGCAGGGAAGCAAAGAGTGCAGACATGCTGAAAGGTGTTGATGTGCTCAGTGCAAAAACTGGTACTGGTAATATTTATCGTTTCGGTATTTTACCACTGACCACTACCGATCAAAAAATGACAGTAGGTTCCACTGAAAAATGGGATATTTCATAAAACATTGTGAATTTATTTATATGTTGGCTTAACAATATACATTTATCTAAAATCTCTTTTTGTTTGTCTCTTGTACTTTATAAAAAAAAGTTTGGTTCAAGTTTGGGAGATTACGCCTTTTCATATTATTTTGCTTAAAAACAAAAGAGCCAGAAATTCATTTTTACCGTGATTATTTAACGATAACGCTCACATATAATTTTGATAAACATTATTACAGTTTGGTCGTACACTTGATAACAGCCATTTAGGTTTTAAAGAAATACTGTACTGTGACTGATTTGATCTGCAATACTGTACAATTTTGCGCATCATACCCTGTAATCTGTCTGAAGTGGGCTAACAACGGCTTTTTTCGTAAACAAAGCATGAAAAACCCGTAATTGAAAACAATTAAAAACATCATAATGGCCTGGAGGAAACGTTTAACAGCAAGTAATGGTGGCCTTAATGCAAAACGCCAGTGAGACAGTGAGTTAAAGGAGATATTATCATTAAAAAAAAATAATAAATGCCCCTGGGCAGCTTAAATACTGTGGAGGAAAACGGGCCTGCAGGCAGAGAGAGGGAAGTGAAAGAAGGAGACAGAGAGGGTTTGGCTTTGTCAGAGTTTGGAGCAGCAGCAGCTCAGAGATGTACAAGTAGAAACACGTGGACAAGGCCAGGCAGATGCTACGTGTTGCTGGCTGCAGCTCAGAGGCTCGCTGGGGAATGCACAGTTTTCAGTCACTCTGCGAGCTCTGCTAGACTCAGTGCTGCATGTAGACCCGCTAATGCACAGATGCATTCCCCAAAATCTGACCTTTACAGCTGATCACCACAAATAAATGGAGTTCTTACACTGTAACTCCATTCGCATCAGTTCAACACATGTTTGAAATAAGTGCTGATGAGTTGACCCTCCTGAGGGTCTTTAGCACTGTTAACCCTTCGAAAACCTGGACTGACATCACTTTCCCTGTGCTGCAGTCAGACACCTTTCAGAAGTATTTTAACCTGTGAACCTGCAGCAAATTGGTTTGATTTAATTCAAAAACATGACAAGAAACATCCTAAAAATTACAAGCAATTAGTAGATTTAGAAAATTATTTTTTTAGAAGATGGTGAACATTTTAGACACATGAATTTCAAATTATTTTTATAGCAGTTCAGATTTCTTTCTTTTTTTAAATTTAACATTTTTTGGTTGTTTGTTCATTTTTTATTTTTGGGTAATTTTCTTAGTAATTTCTAGATCATTTCCTCTGCCTATTGTCTTCCTCTCCTGTTTTTGAAAGAAATCAAGCCAATTAGCCAATTTTTAAAGGGTTATCAAACATGAGATCCGTCCGCCATCAAACAGCTTCTGTTCATAAATGCTTCTCAGGGAGGCCTGTCAGGTTTCATTGTGGAAAACAGTCCTTCTCTGCTCATTAAAGGGGTCGTTCAGATTTTTAACACAAGGTTGTAAGAGGTAAGTGTCATCCATAGTCAGTGTAGTCTTTTACCTTCAGTCGGCTTCCCCCCAGTTTGGAGAAACAGACAAAGGTATAACTACAGAAGCTTGCAGTCACTGACTTTGTTGGTTGAATTGGTGAAATTTAGGCATGAGGAGTGAGAGTCGTCAGGGTAAGAATATCAGCGTAAGCCAGAGAGAGTAAAAGGCTTTGCACACTGAGTCGGCTTTTTTCATCTAAAATTGTTGCACATCAAAAAAGAAATTCAGCATTGTGTTAATTATATCTGCACATTGAGTCCGTTTTTTTTTTTTTGTCCAAATTGTTGCACCTGTAAAAAGAAAAAACCCACAACACTGTATCTATCATTGACTCTGAAACTTACGTCCATCATTAAAGTTTTCAGAACAGGTTTGATTTCCTGCATTTTTGCATCTGTCAAAAGCTTTTACAGAGTTGTTCGACCAAAAATCTATGAAAAAAGTGGCGGCCGGGCACATCTCTAACAAGAGAGAGGAACAAAGTGCACAGTATATTTTCATGACTCAGATAGAGCAGGTACACACTAACAGCTCAGATAGTAACACTCAGCTGGATGATGATGACGAGGAGAAAGAGAGAGACGCTGTGGTAAATTTTTGCAACAAATAGAACAATAAAACGTATTAGGCTAAGTGTGCAAGGTTTCTGTGTTTAACTTTTTTTCCCCAGATGACGGATAAAAAAAAACGTACCTGAAAAAAACAGACTCAGTGTGTAAAGGTCTTAAAGCAGAGTAGGGTGGGTCATGCCTTCTCGATCATAGGAAACATAAATTTGCGTTTGGGATGTACCCGGGCACAGTGCGCACAGGTGAGATGGGACTCAAAAAGGTAGCAACCAGGTGCCAGACTGTAATCATCATGCATCCATGAAGAAGCTGTGAAAATGGTGGACACAGCGCCAAACAAATGCAAATTTAGTGAGGTGAAACACCAAGCGAAAAAAGCTGGGGTTGGCTTTTACTTTCACTTTCGCTAGCTTTATTCTTTACAAATAGTAGCAGAGCATTACTACATAGTATACCTTTAAGTGTACAATATATTTAGAATATTTCACCATTTTCTTAGATTATTTTTTGGGGGGGGGGGGGCTTTGCCTTTAATAATAGGACAGGTTAAGCTTGAAAGGGGGAGAAAGAGGGAAAGACATGCAAAAAAGTGGACGTAGACCAGGCTGCTGTGGCGAGGACACAGCACATGGGGCGCCCGCTCCGCCTGGTGAGCAACTGAGCTGAAACTGACTCATCTGCACTTTTCAAAGCCTCCAGACTCCTTTGACAAAAAAAACACAGGAGCTGTTGGTCTACCGCTGCCTCACTTGGTTAGTTCGTTTGTGCCACTGTGTGAATTTGGTGAATCCAAACTTACCCTTTTAACACCAAAGTCACACACTAATACAGAATGTGAATGATTGAGGCGGCTGTAGACCAGCAGCTCCAGTGTTCAGAGAGGTAAAATTACTGTTTTTGTCAATGGAGTTTGGCTTTAAAGAGAGCATAGAGAAGTTCCAGTTTCCTGTCAGAAAAAGCTCATTGATGGTTAGGTAAAGCAGTTAAAAGATCCTAAATATAGCGTACATTTAAAGTGGCTAAAACACATTTTACTGCTGCCCACGTCCACAGCAGTACCTCGCTACCGCAGTACCCTTCAGTGTCGGTAGTCGTGGCTGCATCTTCAAACTGGGGTCTGCCGACTGCCATCTACTATATGTAACACACTGACTATGGGTAAGTAACTCACACAACCCCACTTCAAAGATCTGAACCCCTTTACTAGGACAAAAGTCATGAAAACCTGGAGCGGTGACTGTCAACACACCTTTTCCCACAACTTGTTACATCTCAGGTTCATGTATTTCTACAAGCTGCCAATGACAAACTTGGAATTTCCTCCCCAGAGTCGGCAAAGCTCAGTGGCTGCAATTCAATTATTTCTGTCCTCCCTCTTTTCTTACAGCACAAACACTGTCTGACAAGGTTGGATTTCTAGCGATTACCTCTGCTGGCAATGCTTTCCCTTGGCTGAAGAACCTGAGAGCAAATCAAGTTTCTTTGCTAAAATATTCTAAATATCTTGTCTACCAGTCAGAAAACATGTAGCTCTGAGCTACAGTGGTTCAACATTTGAATGCAGCTGAAACGCAATAAACTCATTCTGAGCGCTTCCACCCAAACCACCAGTCTGAACTCTGAGAGACTCGCCACAAAAAAATATATTATAGATTGCAGCAACTCCAAACACCAGAAAATTACCAGTTCTATTTAAACACTGTCCTGTGAGCTTCGGCTTCATTTCACTCATGGAAAGTCACTGAGAGTTACTGCTTAAAGGCTCCAACTCGTGATTTTAACTGGATTTTGCACTTTTAGAAAACTGACGAAGCAAAAGTTATATTATTGTGCTGAGGAAAAAGTGTTTCTGAAAGTAAAAATCACAGAGAAAACACACAGGCACAAGTCTTACAAGTCTTATCAAATGGGTTTCCTCTCAGACAAAAAACAGGACCCTCTGAAACAGGACTTCCCTATTTTTGTTTCATTCAAAACACCCTAAAACCTGTGATAACTCTCGTTCTACTTTTTTCTAATCCAAAACTAGATTTACTGCCTCGTGTTTGTATGCCTCCACACATCAGTTAAGTTGCAGTTAAAGTTTACATCCATGTCTGTGAAAACCTGGATAATCCACACACGTCCTCCAGCACAGAAGATCTATACGATCAGCACAGCTTCAACATCAGTGTCACCAGCTATGACGCTGAGTAAAAAGGGTTTTTGCAGTTATGATGTCACAGTGAAGTTGATCTTTGGGATATAAAATGTCAACATTTTTATCCTATTAGACATTTGTGTGAAATTTTGTCACAATTGTCATGAATTCTTGACTTATGACCAGAAAACGTGTGAGATTACAGTGACCTTGACCTTCTACCACAAAATCCTAATCAGCTCATTCTTGAGTCCAAGTTGACGTTTTTTAAGGAATAATTTTAAGGAAACTCCCTCGATGCTTTTTTGAGATATTGGGTTCGCAAGAATGTCACAGACACAAGGTCACAGTGACGTTTGACCACCAAAGTCTTATCAGTTCATCTTTGAGTCCAAGTGGACGTTTGTGTCAAATTTTAAAAAAACTCCAGATGTTCTTGAAATATCATGTTCATGAGAAAGGGACAGATGAGGTCACAGTGACCTTGACCTTTGACCTTTGAGTTTGAAGAAATTCTCTCATGCACTTCTTGAGAAATTGAGCTCACAAGGATGCGACAGAATGATGAACAGCCCAAAAACATAATGCCTCAGGCCACCGCTATCCCTGTCGTGGAGATATAAAAAGTCACTTAAATGTGTGTCTCCTTTTGAAGGAGCATTTGTGGCAGTCTGAATCACTTTATTGTTGCATTATGGACATGCTGCAAATAATGGCTAAAGACTTCTCTCCTTAACTGCATCACTGCAACAAACATCATTGCAACATCTTCTAATGATTTAAAATTGAGAAATTCAAGCAGTAATTTCTTTTCATTTCAGAGACGCAAAAAGGCAAAACCTGCCTGAAATTATTTGATAGGAAGGATAAAAGATAGTTAAGAAAGGCTATACTTGGATACAACTCCTACTATTTCTATATTACAGTTTATACATATATAGTATAAAGGATAGTTTGCATGTACCAAGCAGCATCTTCATGCTCAAGAAAGGTGACATAAACCTCCTGCAGGCTGCAATGGATGTTACGTAGGTACATGACATAAGGTGCAATGTAACACCTTGCAGAAAATGAAGAGAAAAAATGTACTAGTCACTGAAATGAGGATTGACAGCTGTCTTTCTGTTCGGCAGGTGTTCAAGCAGACAACAGCTTTCATTAGACAGGCAACAGATGCCAACAAAATACTCGCTTAGTGCAAACAAAATCACAGACCACACAAAAATCATCTGAAACTAATCATTGTCCCTGCAGCTGAAGAAATATCAAGCTAATGTTTGCACCGACTGTGTGCATGTGGACGTGCAAGAATAAATTAATATAAGAAATGTGCCAATAAGAGTGAGCGTTATGATGATATATTTTCATTTTTTAACAGCTTTTAAATCATTAATCATTTGAATTTAGGAAAACTTAGGCAACTTCTATGATGTGGTTAAAAAAACAATTGGTTATGGTCAAGGAAAGATCAAGTTTTGGCTTAAAATACCCAGTTTTAGTGCCACTATCCTGGCAATGTGTATGTAAAAACAATTTGTGGAGAAACTGGCATGATCTTTTTGATTCTTTGTTGATCCAGCTAACATTAACGAAGGTCACTTAAAAAACACCCGAGTTTAGTGGCTTAAAAGCTGCTTTTAAAAAGACTGATCAGTTGCTAAAAAATCATTCACATTTGGGGGGAAAAGCTGCTGAAAAAACAGCTGTGACACACTGAAGCACAACTGGTGGTCTGCAGCTTGGCGATATCCTCTTCCCCCTCCATCCAAAGTCAGTTCAACATTACCTCACTTCAAAAATGTTGATATGATATGTATGAAATGGACTTATATGAAAAGGTAAGGACTTATACCAAAGTGCAAATACCAAAGCTTATACCAAAGTTGGCTTGAAACTTTAAAAACCACTGCTGTACCCAGTCTCATAAACTAATTTTCAGTCTATTCTGTTTTCAGTCAGAATTAGGCTACAACATCCTCCCAAACCTTTGCACCAACTACAATACAGAAAAAGACAAAGGCTATCACATAAATGGATTAAACAAACACACAGTTGTGCTTGTGATGTCTGAAAACATAACATGCTTTTTAGGCTGAATGTCAGAAAAAGAAGACAACAACAGCACAGAATAAATGAAAGGTCAACTAGGGCCATACTTTAGTTGTAGAAGCTGCAACGTGTCCACAGTGTAACCAGACTGCTTTGTGGATCTGCCAAATTTTTCCTCTCTCTCTCTCCACCCTCCCTCCCTCACTCTCTGTCTCTAACATCATGGGATGGTCATGCCTCTTTTGGAGAAAGTGGATTTTAATACAGATTGTACACCCTTTAAAATGGTTAATGTTGGATTACTGTTTACTTTTAATAGAAACAAAGATAAAAATAGTGACATTAGTAGCCACAATTTCATTTGTATGGAGTAAAAATGGTAAAGGAAGCATCCAGATGCCTGATAATGAGGGAAAATGATAACATTTTATACTGATTTCAAGCTTGCAATTGCTTTTTCTTAAGACATGAAACATGTGCTGTGCATACAGTATGGTGTGAAAGTGCAGTTGCTTGCAGGTGCTTGATACTCAAAAGGTGTAGGCCCAGAATATAAAAAAAAAACCCCAAACAAATACATGTAAGACTATTAATACTTATAATAACACATTTCCCTCACAAGACTGTATGTAATGGACAGAAGCTCCCATTTTATGTACATGAAACATATTTTAACCAATGTAAATCCTCCAGTTATCTTGGCAAAATGTTCCATCTGGTTTGCTCTCTGTGCGTAAATTGCGCACGAAAGACATCTTCTGCAAGTAACTGAAATCAGTCCAGTCCTCAGCTGCTCAGCACATCCTTAATAAACTGGCAACTAATGGAGGTTAAACTGCAGATAATCTGCTTTACAAATAAAATGATCCAGTGTCCAGACGATTAAAAATCATCCCAACGACACACTGTCTCACGTTGAACGCAAAAAAAGACAAAACACCCCAAACAAAAGCCTCAATTAAGAAAGTCCACGGAGACGCAGAAGCTGATAAAACACGTCTGAGCTTCAGTGAGCCGGCGCGTAAAATGCTGCGTGTCTTACCATCCACGTTTGAGCCTGAAACGTGAACTTGTTTGACATGTTTGCAGACACCCCCCTCTCTCTGATGAAGGAGGGACTCTGCGACTTTAACATGTACAAGCTATCTGGTGCGCGCAGGACCTCCCCAAAAGTTCTGGGCATATAAAAGCCAAGCTAACTCATTTGTTTAGGCAGTAGGGAGTTTCTGCTAGGGTCTGGATTGGAGTTACGCACAGACCGGACCCTACCCTGTATGAGTGGTGTCTGAGGAGAAAAAAGGATTCCCCCTTGTCGCAAAGAATCTACATGTCTAATATTTAGACATGTTCAGCTTTGTGGATATTCGGTTAGCGCTGTTGCTGAGCGCAACGGTGCTTTTGGCGAGAGGTCAAGGCGAGGATGATAGTAAGTATCACTTTCAAACATTGATTTGAGTTGTTTTGGGACTGTGGCACCTTCAGGATGTGGAGAGCCCGCAAGGATGCTGATGGAAGTGATCGTCCTCTACATGACTCCAGTGCGCACAGATTGTGAGAGTTGTCAGGCGTTTTGGTGCTTTTTTGAGGGGAGATCTGCAAGCGAATAGGACTTTATTTAACTTTTTCCTTATTGTTTGCTGCTCCCAGACGTGCAGATACATGCTCATCATGCGTCCGCGCGCTGGAGCGCAAACCTGAGGGGAGCAGCTGCGCTTTCTCTGATGCGCAATGACAGGACATTGAGTTCAAAGAGAGCTGAAGGAGAGCACAAGCATAAAGGAATCTGAAAAATGGCAAATCCATTAAAGGAAATGAATAAATGATCAGTGTTTGGCTTGTAAAGTAGTTTCCCCCAGTTTTAGACATAAATTAAATCGAAATTCACAGACATGCGCCCAAAACCTGTAGATTCTGGCGCTTTTATGTATTTTTCACAATAGTTTTAACATCAAAGCATCAAAAGTGAGCTGACAAAGTTTGCTGATGATCAATTAGAGACCCTTTAATCCGTTTTGAGGTCATACATTTGCACTAACGCTAAAGAATTTCACTGAATTAAATAAAGTTTTTATCTAGTTTGCGTTAAAACTGATTTCTTAGCTGGAAAAAAAGGACAATGGAAAAATCGCCTAAGTCTGACGTCGACAGTAAAAAAAAGTCTAGACATCAATTAATCACCCTGCAGAGAGAAGGGTGCGGAAGATCAAGTTTAGTGGGCGAGCAGCGCCGCTCAGTGGTTCAAACTGGAACTGTGCATCCATCCTCCAAAACCTCCAAGGCCCAAGCACACATCCAGCAGCCCGAAATATGATTGCACCCCCTTAAATTTTCCACACATAGTTTTCAAGGAGAAAATCTTGAACTTTATCTAAACAAAATGTTGGAAAGTGACTTTTTCCAGCTGTTGCACACCAAGGCCTGTTTCCTAACACTCGCCGGGCCCAAATACCTCCTGCAGACAGACATTGAGGTCATTAGAGGCTCTATTCCTGCCCACAAATTAGTCACCAAACACCAGATTTTGCAAGAGTTCACAAATTAAAAGCCATTTTTGTGACTATGCCACATCTGGATGAATCTTGCTAGAATGGCACAACTTGAAAAATGGGTCTAAAATGCCTTTTTTAAAAAATGATGGGAAAACTACGTAAAAAAGGCAACAAGTCAAAGGCTAGATTACTTTTAAGTGTCAAAACTGAAAGAACAATACATTTCTTCACAGGGAAATTAAAAATAATAATATGCTGTTTTGCAGGCAGACTCTGGCGTCTTATCTAAGCTGAAATGGAAAAAAATGTTTTAACTTACAAAAAGTTGGTGTAGAGGTTGCCGTAAATTTAAGTTGACTGAATTTAAGAAGATAACTTGATGTAATATTGTAATCATTTAACTTTTTTTTCCTAATACACTCAACTTAAGATTTTAAGGCAGCATGGACACAAACTTTTACAACGTATTGTGCACATCTGGTTCACATATGGTGCGTACCTGCGCAGGTGTGCACCAAGGCTCAATTGCACATTCTATATAATTCACTTTCTGATGCAAAACTTGATTTTTAAGACATTTTAAGACTTCTTTTGGATATTTATGTAACTATTTATGGTTTTGTTGTTACCAAACTCACTGTGGTCCTCTCCTCTCAGGCACATTCGGCAGCTGCACATTAGAGGGACAGTTGTACAACGACAAGGATGTATGGAAACCAGAGCCCTGCCAGATCTGCGTCTGTGACAGTGGAACCGTCATGTGCGATGAGGTGATCTGCGAGGACACATCTGACTGCGCCGACCCCATCATCCCAGACGGAGAGTGCTGCCCCATCTGCCCCGACGTCGAAGAGGGTACTTCACCTTCATCCTCACCAGTTCTTTTAGTTTTTTGGCGCCACCTAGTGCCTCCACACGTCATGTCTGATCATCATGGCCCTAATGGACTGGAGGCCCTAAGCCTGCCTGCTCTCCTGAGGATTTTTCATTCGCTTTGGATTTTACCTTTTTATTCCACTTTCAAAACGCAATCAGTGGATTATACCTGCTGTTTGGCGAAGCCTGGCAATGAATGTGTAATTTTCCAGCTTGCCTTCCTGTGCAGTGACCCTGCAGGGTGCAGCACACGTCACACATCCCAAAACATTGATATTCCTCCTTTTTACACCACAGATGATGTTTATAGCCAATTTATATACATGTTTTCCCCCATAATTTAATGAAGTACTGCCTTAAAGTAACCCCCGACACTCAGCCTGGACCTAAACGTTTACATTATTCTCTAAATGTTATTAATATGTCTCTCATAAATGTTCAGGTGCTGACATTTTCTTTTTTTCTCCGTTGGTTCTGTAGGACCCCAGGTTCCAGGCGTTGATGATCAGGTATTTTCCCCTTTAACTTTTGTTTGAAATTGTTAATGTTTGCATATTGGTGTCTCTCTGGAGATGCTGGCATGGCCCGGTTTAGTCATTATGCCTGCTTATATTCTAGATGATGCACTTGTTTATATTTTACAGTCTGAATGAAACATTGCAGTGTAGCTGTAACTCCGTTTTTCTGTCTCTCCGTAGATAATTAAGGGAGAGACTGGCCCCAGGGGAGACCCGGTAGGTTTCAGTTTACTTTCACTCACGCTTTTTCAGACACTGTTTCTGTACTCAACTGCAAATGACTGTGTTTTTTGGATTAATACTTTTAAATATTTGCTAAAAGGACAAACTGACAGTGGATAAGAATAATCGGATTCCCTGTTGTGTTGGTTATTGTGTTCTTTTCAAAACAATTTATACTATAATTCAGTACAAATCATGCATTTTTGCGGCATTGCATGTGTTTTATTTTCACGTTTTTTTTAAATATTGTTTTTTTAGTTATAAATTACACCAATTACTAACTAAAAATGTGAAAATGAACACAGTGGTGTCCAATATTTGCTCAAAGATTCGCTACAAACTCATCTATTTGCTGGTGAAGCTGCTGTGATGTAACTTTTCCCGCTGACCTTTAATAATTAGGTCACAAGGTCAACAGGTCACCAAAAGTTGAAAGGTCACAAATTGGTTTATAAAATGCTGACATAACATTAAATAAGTGTAACAACAGCAAGAAATGCAACTTGGAATTAAACTAATTTTCAACGTTTTTTGCAAACGTAATGCAAAATCAGCATTGCTACACTTTCAATTTTTGGACACAAGCGGAAAAATGATCAGAAAATAACGAACGAACAAATCATGTGACAGACATCACAGAATATGCTGACATAGAGACGACAGTGCAGACTGATCTGCTTTGTTTGGGCTCTCTCTGCAGTCAAGAATAAATCACCTAAACCGAAATATTTATGTGTGTGTCTGACCTTTCTGCAGGGTCCAGCTGGTCCTCCTGGAAACGATGGACTGGATGGACAGCCTGGCCTTCCCGGACCACCCGGCCCCCCTGGCCCCCCTGGCCTTGGCGGAGTAAGTTCACAACATCCGGGAAATGTCAGATTACGTTTTGCAGAGGAATCCAATCTGTTTACAAACGAGATACAGCTTTAAGAAAAAAAGGTATCAGTTGCACCAAATAAGCCTTGATTCTGAGGAGAAGGCAGGCGAGCAAGTGGGAAAATATGTATTTCAGCACCAGGTGTGCAGACAGCGCCCTGCCCCTCAGACTGAGGTCAGGGGAAAATGTAAAATATGTTGTTCTGATCTGGCCAGTTTATCTGATCAGTGACACACAAATTTATACCGTTTTGGCGTCTTAAATTTAGATCAACATCTGTGCTACAAGATCAAGTATGTGCTTCCTCTGAGAAACGCTCCCTCCTCTGCTGGAACAGAAACCTTCACGCTGTAGCATGTGACTCAAAGTAACTTTTCAGATGTCCTGTTTGTGCCACATTAACTCGCAGAGACTAATTCCTCTCTTTATCGTCTCCTCTTGCAGAACTTCTCTCCTCAGATGAGCTACGTCGACCACTCCAAATCCAGCGGCCCACCCCAGCCCGGCCCAATGGTACATTAGCTTTACCTTTAATGCTAAATATGCAAAAATATCCAGTTTGGAGTAATAATTATGAAGAGAATCTTATGGTGTTTTTCCTCTGATGTTCATCAACAGGGTCCCATGGGTCCTCGTGGTCCTCCTGGACCCCCTGGCTCCTCTGTAAGTCACCCTTTAACAGTTTCATTTCGACATTTTCTTTCATCTTACATCTGAGATAAATGGATAAAAGTTAAAAACGATGTGTTAATCTGCTGGTTTTGTCGTCATTCAGGGTCCTCAGGGTTTCACTGGACCCCCTGGTGAGCCTGGTGAGCCTGGTGCTTCTGTAAGTACACTCAAATTGTACAACTAAATAAACATTTCTCTTGATTTATTTTCTGTGGTGAAGATTTTAGCTTTGTCCACATTAATGAGGCACAACACTCTGCCATATTTCTTATTCTGTATTCCTTTTAAAATGTCACTTCCTGTACTTTTTTCCACTTCCTGTTGTCATCACTGACCCACTGACACACTTTTTGCACAAACAAATTTTTGCCATTAATAAATAAACACTCCCCCTCACCCCTTCCTCTTTTCTTTTTAGCATGGTGAATATACTGTATAGTGAATCTTCACATTTACTTCAATCAGTCATCGTGAACTGCTAATTCAGTGCTAATCTAGTCTTTCGTTGCTGTTTTTTAGGGTGCCATGGGCTCCCGCGGTGCCGCTGGCCCCCCTGGAAAGAACGGAGACGATGTAAGTGATTTATTGATTATTTTTCTACCACTCTGTAGTGCAGTTATATTCATGTATAACCTGAGGAAATTTCATTTAATTTGTCTTTGTAATGTTGTTATCCTTCCGATGTCTGTCATAAATCGTACTTTGTTAAACATCTGAAATGTGCCACACTAACCTTCTCTTTGTGCGTCTCCAACAGGGTGAGCCTGGCAAACCTGGTCGCCCCGGTGAGCGTGGAGCTGCTGGCCCTCAGGTGAGTGAAGCCCACTGAGGGCAAAGGTCAGGAGATGGCAGAGACCTGTTGGTCAGAATGCACACAAAGGTCATTTCTAATACGTTTTCAGTACTCAGAACACCTTCCTAATGCAGAAAAAGCCTAATATTAAAGTTTATTCCAGAAAGTTATCATGCATAACATATTAGCATGTTGATTTTTTTAACATATGTCTTGTTTTCCTCCTGCAGGGCGCTCGTGGATTCCCTGGAACCCCCGGACTCCCCGGCATCAAGGGACACAGAGTGAGTTTAAAAGCACCAAATACATACAAATCACCAATTTCAACTAGCTGTGACGCTGTGGCTGAGCTCAGGGTTGATTCTGTGCGCAGGGATTCAGCGGTCTGGATGGAGCTAAGGGAGATGCTGGACCCGCTGGCCCCAAGGTAGGATATCGAACTGCTCACCAAACGTCAGCATAAACTAAACCAATAATTCACTTTGAACCACAAAATGCAAATTTCTCATCCTTCACTGTTATCTGTCGACAGGGAGAGGGTGGTGCACCTGGTGAGAATGGCGTCCCCGGAATGATGGTACGTTTTTGTCTCATTTTAATCGATTTTTTCTACATCCCTCTGAAGGTCAGGATATGTATAAGGTTCTTACATCATCAAGCTAATATTCTGTCATTTTTTGGGTCTTTTTTTAGGGAGCTCGTGGTCTTCCTGGTGAGAGAGGCCGCCCTGGAGCTCCTGGCCCCTCTGTAAGCACTGCGTAATATTTCATGTTAGTCCATACTTTGAGTAAAAATGATTCCTGTTTGATCTTATTTCCTCTTCCTTCTTTGCAGGGTGCTCGTGGTAACGATGGCAACACTGGTGCTGCTGGACCCCCTGTGAGTACTGATTTTTCACAAAAGCATCTCATATGTTTTTTTAATAATTTTTGTGTGTGTTTTTTTTAAAATTTAGTTTAATTTTCAATGTAGCTAATTATTTTTTCTTTATTTCCTTTATTTATCTGCACAATTTCTGTGCAGATCAACCACTCAATAAAGGCTTATCTTTTTTTAAATAACCTTAATTTAAAGAGGTTTTTTTGCATTTATATAAATGTTTACACACATACTGAAATCTTAGTCATATCAAACTATTTAAAACTGCACGATGACATCATGGCCTTAGGCTATACTGAAGGATTTGATTTGATGCACTGCTCTGTAGTTTAACTTCAAAGATGTCTTTGTGGATGTCTAACGTCTCATGTCTTTATATTTCAGGGACCTACTGGACCTGCTGGTCCCCCTGGATTCCCCGGTGGTGCTGGTGCTAAGGTAAGTCTCCCAAAACATTTTTCATGATCCATAAATTTGACAAAGGTTATGCAGCTGGCTTGCGAGGTGTATCACCCTGATTCACCATTTCATTCCTAAGGAAACATAATTCTATTTTATGGAGTGTGTCCTGCAGACAAGGCTTGCCGTTGCAGCCACGGCAGTATTTTGACTCAATAGCTTTTCACTTCCTTTATTATCCACCTGACTACTCTCTCAATATCCAAATAAATTTAAGCCCAATCACTCCACTCAGACTGCAGCTTATGTTGGTATATTTGCAGAATCAACATCCAACATGTAACAGATACACTACGCTCTAAACCGTCAAACATTAGCCAGCAAAGGTGTTAAACTGAAAATAATTGGCCTAATACTGTGCAGCCCAGGTATCCACTGTAGCCACCAGATGGCATCAGTAGACCTCTAATGGCGCCTTACCTCCAGCCTCCCACCTTAGCCGAACTCCCCCAACCCTAAATCTAAAATTTATATGTAATATTCACTACAGCTGCGCCAAATGATCATTTTCAAAAAAGATTTATCTGCCCACTATTCCACTATTTTCTTGAGTGTCAGCAAAGTATCAAAAAATAGTAAAACTCTATGTGGTTGTCCTATCGAAAAAGGGAAAAAATACAGATATAATGATTTTTAACCAAATAACAAAACAGTTATTTATCAAAATAGTTGCTGATTAATTTTCTGTGAAATGCCCAGTTATTGCAGCTTTAATATTTAATTCATTGTGAAGTCACACACTCATGGGTTATCCGGAGGTCAGAAACTGGGTTAAAACAGGATCAAATGACTCTCTGGATATGTGCAATGAACCAGTTCAAGATTAGTCTGGTGTAGAGCTGCACAGTTAAATGCTATCATTATGCTATAATGATAAACACATTATGAAAGATTGCAATATTGCACTTGAAATACAGTAACAACATATTAAATTACATTCTGTGTGTAGGCGCTATTTAGTCTGCTGTGTGCCATGATGTTCACTCTCTGGCCAATCAGACAGAGCTATCGCAGTTAGGCAGGGTCCAACAGTAAGGACTGCCTGATGGCCTGAGCCAGTACAAAGTCTGTATGAAATAAAGCAGTGTGCACAACCCCAAAAATAATATATATATAGAGGTGCACAGTTGTGATGAGGATTGAGAAGCAACTCACAAATAAATTTACTTATTTAAGAAGAGATATGAGAAGATAAGATATAACTATTTATCCTGAGGGAAATTGCTGCTGTAGAAGTGTCACAAAGACAACAAACATGGCAAATGAACAGAATATCATGATAAAAATAATATTATGAATAAATTGAAAGAACAGCAAACAACAAATGGTTGCGTTTCAGCTATCATCATGCTGATGATGACTTTATAGATGAAATGCTTCTTTTATATATACATATTTTTTGTACATTGGACAAGGAAATACTATCAGCCAATTGCCCAATTGGTTCAATGCTCGAGAAAGCGAGCTGCTCTAAAATCAAAGGCGTCACATGAATAAAGACACAGGCACACTTGTTGCCTCATAGATTAATTATTCATGAGGAAGATATTGAACATTGAATACCGCGATAACGATATTATCGCAATATTCAGTGTTATCGCATATCTCCTTCGTACTGTACAGCTCATGTTTGGTGACTCTTTTCTTGCTATATTTGCGCTTAAATGCCTTCAAAATCTTAGTGCAAGCTTTATTTTGCAGAAGTGACTCCCACAGTCATTAATAAACTATGGCATCATACCACAGTTCATGCAGTACTTTTGTAATGTAAACAGTCTTGGTGTTGATGTGCCAATAGGGATTATTTTTTATGATGTATAATTTATTCATAGAGAAACTTACAATATTCAAGTTGCAGATTTCTGAGATGTTGTTGCTTCCCCTCACAGGGAGAGACCGGTCCTGCTGGAGGCCGTGGAAACGATGGACCCCAGGGAGCCCGTGGTGAGCCTGGTAACCCCGGACCATCTGGACCTGCTGGAGCTGCTGTGAGTTGATACTGGATGTTTCTATGGGCATTTATTTACACATGAAAAGAAGAAAAAAATTATAAACATTATTTCCTTCGTCTCTCAACAGGGTGCCCCCGGATCTGATGGTTCCCCTGGTGCTAAGGGTTCTCCTGTAAGTATTATACTCACTGATCATGTTTGTTCTTCACTCCTGCTGCACATGAAGCGTCCTGACGCCCCGACTCTCTTCTCCCACAAAAGGGTGCTGCTGGTATTGCTGGTGCTCCTGGTTTCCCCGGTGCTCGTGGTCCTGCTGGAGCTCAGGGAGCTGTTGGTGCTCCTGGTCCCAAGGGTAACAACGTGAGTAGACCACTGATTGTGCGAATTTTTAATATCACCACAAAATCTACTTACGGCCATGAGTAAATGTGTGTGTTTCTGCCAACAGGGTGACCCCGGTTCCTCCGGTCCCAAGGGAGAGCCTGGCGCCAAGGGAGAGCCTGTAAGTTTTAAAAAAAATAATACAGGGTTCAGTGCAGATCGTTGAAAAGGCATTGATTCCATTAATCTAAAAATAAGGCCTTAGTTAGCATTAAAGTTGCTCTTTCAAAAATCTTAAAAATGCTTCGAAATACAAGGTTGGATTTTTATGATTTTTTTCTGCCTTTGCATTGCAAAAGCTAAAAAAATGGGTAACTTATTCACTAAATAATTATATAAATAAAATCATCACCAAAGAGTTATATTTTATGTGACAACAAATATTTAAAAAATAAAATAAAATTACCCTAACCTTAAGTAATTGATGTCGGTAGTTGTTTTTACTTTTACCAAAATTTGTTCTAAATGTCATTCAAAGTGGCTTTAAAAAGTTTAAAGTTTAAATCCCACTTGCCTTAAGCTGCAGGAACCCTGTAACATTATTAATTTACAGTTCTGTTGGATTTTAGGAAATAAGTGTTTATAACGACCTTGCTTTTGTTTCCAGGGCCCCGTTGGAGTTCAGGGACTTCCCGGACCCTCTGGTGAGGAGGGCAAGAGAGGAGGACGTGGAGAGCCTGGTGGTGCTGGACCTCGTGGACCCCCTGGAGAGCGCGTACGTCATTCTTTTTCTCACACAAACTTCTGCAAGATACTGTAGTTGCATCAAGAACAAAAAACTTTGATCGTGTTTAAGATAACATTGGGAACAGCCATATTCATTTCACACTGTACTGAAATAACAAATAATTACCCAAATTCACTCATATTAGTTTCAGAAAACCTTCTGCACATTTACAGTACGTTAAATTCCCAGGGGGATTCACCCCCGATACGTGAGCATTTACACCACAGTTACTGACGTGGTCGGTGTCTCTGTCTGTTCCTTCAGGGCGCCCCTGGTGCTCGTGGTTTCCCTGGTGCTGATGGAGCTGCTGGTGGCAAGGTGAGTTACCCAACAAGTCCTCGACGTTTTCACACCTGACACCAGAAAACCACAACGGACATTAGCGAAGCTTTAATTCCATATGAAGGGAGTCAAAATGACCCAACTAACCAGTGGTGGAGTGTGACTAAGTACATTTATTTCCATTTTATGCAACTTCTACTCCACTACATCTTAGAGGCAAATATTGTATATATATTGTATATATTAAATATACAAAATATTGTATATTTATTTAACAGCTTTAATTACTTTTGGACATATTTAAAAAAAAAATAATTCTGTCCAGTGAAATCCATGCATCGCAATTTTTTTACTTTGATTTTGATTGTTTACGATAAATTTAACAATGAAGAATTGTTATTATTTTTAAGTCCAGGTGAAACAAAAATAAATGTGTAATGTCACACCACAGAAAAATGTGTTATTAACCACCTAACTAAATGCAAATAAAAAAAAAAAGTCGCCAGGTATATAAAATTAGGTTTCAAAATTGTACTAAAAAATGAGAAGAGAATGCTAAAGGAGCTCATAGCATTATATTATACACTGAGCAATGAGCAACTTGTTAAAATATGTTAAAAAAATTAGCAAGAAAATAGTAAAAAAGTACAAAATTAGCAAGAAATACATTTTTTTTTAAAAAGTACAAAATAATAATGTGTAATATATAATAATAAAAATCAAAATAATTCTTTGGAAAAAATGCTTAAAAATAATAATATCTCTGTAGCACAATTTTCAGTATATAATTATAAATATTGTTTTGTGCACAGTTTTTCTTATTTTTAATATATTTAAAAATCTATTGGTATCTTGGTATCTCTCAAGGTCCAAAGGTGAAATGTGTCTGATCACAGGACAAGAAAAGTGATGTTGATCCAAAGTTTTGAATGCCATAATCACATTAACATAAGCAGAATATTCATCGCTAATGTACCTCTAAAATAAACTCTTTAAAAGCCCTCTTGGATCAGTCAGAAAATGCATCGTCACAAAGGCAAAATCCTCCTTTTTTCTGACACCATGAAAACTTTTTAGAGATACTTTCAGGACAGCAATGCTATAAAAATATGATGATCTTACAGAATATGATCTGATCAGAATATGTATCGTGGATCGAACTACCCAACAGTTTATGAAGGGGTTAAAAGAGTAGAACCATAAACATCTAAAGCATTAAAATGCAACATTAATGCAGCAGTAATCCCAAAACAAAAGAAATAGTAAAATACTGCAGTCATTATACTTAAAATTTTACTTTTCACAGTGTGTATTAGTGCTTTTACTTACGCAAAAGTACTTCTTCCACCACTGCAGAGATATTTCAGGTCACCTTCTTGTGCAGATTTCTCCTGACTCTCTCCTGCTTGTATGACAGGGAGGCCCCGGTGAGCGTGGTGCCCCCGGCTCTCTGGGAGCTCAGGGAGCTACTGGTGAGACTGGAACCCCCGGCGCTCCCGGTGCACCTGGATCCAAGGTGAGTTCTGCAACACAGTTTTCCGCAGAAACTTTCTTTAATCCTGTGCATATCTTTGCATCTGCTGTTGTCTTCATACTCACTGAATGCCCCCCCCTCCGCAGGGTATGACTGGTAGCCCCGGAGCCCCCGGCCCTGACGGCAAAACTGGACCTGCTGTAAGTATGATAGTCTTCAGTAGTTGTGGCTTAAAAGCATTTATCATGATAGGAGAGATTTTTTCTCAGTATTCACCTGTCCTCTGATGATCTTTAGGGTGCTCCCGGACAAGACGGACGCGGTGGACCTGCTGGCCCTGCTGGACCCAGAGGACAGCCCGGAGTTATGGGATTCCCCGGACCCAAAGGACCTGCTGTGAGTTAACAGCTCCACTCATTTTATTTTATTTTTTTCAAAAAGAAATCAATATGACATAGTAATGCAATATTTTGGTGGCAATATTATAAATACTCTGGGCAAAGTTTCAATTTTTTATCACATAAAATATTAATTTTGCAAATACAAAAAAACATTTAGTCCACTAGATACATTTTGCTGTAATAAAAATGATTAAAATAAGATAAACAGGCTTTATCTTGTTAGATAAAACACATTGACAAAGTTTGCCTTTGGGCACAGGTGTAGATTTCTGGGGGTACACAGGGGACACACCCCGCCCAATATTTATGACCATCTGTCCACACCATGAAAGTAGCAAAGAACTTTTATTTTGATGGAATTTAAGACAATTGTACCATAAATTGCTACATATTTACAATTGAAAAAAGGTAATAAATCTTTTAACAATGTATTGCAATATATAATATCACAATATTTAATAATATTGTGTCATGACGTACTGTCAGTACCGTGATAATATCATATTGTGGGCCCCCATCTTTGCAGTTAGAAAACGTCACTCAAATATGACATCAACAAGAAATGTAAACTTTAGTGTTCAGATTATGTTTTTAAGTCATCATAATAAAATCTAACATGAAATACTGATGCAAAATCCCTCAGACAGCAGATTCACGTTTGGACTTTGTTCTTGTTAACAGGGTGAGAATGGAAAGCCCGGAGAGAGAGGTCCCGGTGGTGCTGCTGGCCCCGTCGTAAGTATTTGTTTTTTGTTTTTTTAAATTTTTAAATCAAACTCCACCAGAATAAAGTATATCAAAATGAAAAAGAGCATAAAATACGAGTGATAATTGTTAATGTTTTTGCTCACAGGGAGCTCCTGGCAAAGATGGTGATGTTGGTGCTCCTGGACCTTCTGGTGTTGCTGTACGTATCTTAAATTAAACTAAAATATGAGTTAAACAACAACATAAAGGTGTTTTTAAGGTTTCTCATCATTTCTCCTTCCTGTTCAGGGACCTGCTGGAGAGAAGGGAGAGCAGGGACCCGCTGGACCTCCCGGATTCCAGGTAGGTTTTTGACGTATCTCAGCATCTTGAGTGCTGTCTTTGGTTTTGTTGACATATTTCTGATTTGCGACACAATTCCACTTGTTTACACTAAACCCTTCTTCCTTGTGCAGGGACTCCCTGGACCCCAAGGTACTACTGGTGAGACTGGCAAGCCTGGTGAGCAGGTAAGAGTTGCCCAAATCCTGACTTATTTTTGCTTGTAAGGTCTCCATATATTATAGATGTTTAATTTTAGTGTAAAATCAAACTGCTGAACATGAAATTATGTAAATTTAAAAGTATTTCTAGGTTTCAAGATTTCTGTTTTCTTGTCCTAAATTTAATTTCCTCTCTCTTTTGTTCAGGGTGCCCCTGGTGAGGGTGGACCCCCTGGCCCAGCTGGCCCAAGAGTGAGTACATCCTGCATTTCAGAAGCCTTCGTTCATCAAAAGTTCACACTGTTTACCTCTGGACTTTGGCTGAAGCAGTCCTGACCCATGTGTCCCTTCTCTCCTTTAGGGAGACAGAGGTTTCCCTGGCGAGCGCGGTGGTAACGGAATTGCTGGCCCAACTGGTCCCCGTGGTTCCCCCGGCCCCGCTGGTAACGATGGAGCCAAGGTATGTTGAAAAAACAACTTCTAAAACGTGGAGAAATTGTCAAACAGCTCCTGAAATGACAATTATAATGCCAACAAAAATCAGCTACCAACAGGCACCAACATGTAACAGGCAAATGAATATGAACTCAACACCATAGTAGACAGGATTAATCCGTTAAAGTTTTTACACCTTAGGAAAGTTCATGTTTTACATGAAGATAATGGGAAACCTTTTATTTATAAGACTTCCTAGAGGAGTCATTTTTGTCATTTCTATTTTAAATGACAGCATGTTGTCTTTAACCGTTTAGTCTTTAGTCTGGGGTTTAGAACTTTTTAATTTCACAAATCTTCAGTAAGAAAATATGTTTAATGTCATTATGTCGAAATCAAGTTCTGTACTCATGATGAGGTCTACTTTACTGATATCATTTCTTGGGTAATATTTTCTTGTATAAGTTATTCACATATGCTGAAACCATAAGCGGAGATATCAGGGGGGACGCGGGGGACATGCCCCCTTAAATATTTACAACATGTGCAATAAAAACATGAAAGTAGCACTTTGATACACCATAAACAGATGCTGAAAAGGCACAAATTTGTGCATAAAATATCATCAAAATTCAGGACATTAAGTGTTTGATGCTTGAAATTTCTGGCAGAGGACCCCTAATGTTTAAACAAAACCTGCACCTTTAATGTGTCAGCTGATCGATGACATCATTACATGTGGTCCATCTGGTTTGCTTGCTTTAGGATATGAAACACTTCAAATATCCACATTCATACACATTTATAGCTGAGATAGTCAGAAAAACAAATTGTCTATTATAGACAAATGTATCACCTGATATGAGAATAGAAGACTTTTTCCTTTTTGTTGATTTTGCTAATCACACACATGCGCACTCTCCTCGTTGCCAAGTGATCATCCATTTACATTTAAAGGATATATTTACTGTGTTCAACCCAGACTGTATTAAAATGTTGCTTTCCGTGAGTTACAGTTATGAATAGCTGTTTAACTTTCGAGTAACCAACCAATCTGCTGCAAGTTCAACTTCAGTCTGATAGAGTGGTTGTTGAGGCTTTTTTGGAAGAGGGGCAAAGGGCAGTGAAAAAACACAAGTTAGAGAAGTACTACACATACACGGGGGTAGGCAGAAATTGGTATACAGATAAAACAAAGAAGAAAAAAATCCGGTACAACAGTATTCTTGCTGAGCGCGATTATTGGGAGCACACGTGTGTATGTTTAAACATTAAACATTAAAAAAAAAATAATAATAAATTCTTTTCCAGTGACCATCCATTGCACTGTGAGGCATCTAAAGAAAATCAGATTTTTTTTCAAGACATCCTTTGTTTTGCTTTCCTCCATGGTTCTCCATATAGGGACAGGTGACAATTTTAAGGAAAAATACCAGAACAAACATAATGGAGAAACATAATAAATGCAGATGCTTCTCCACTGCAGGCGCACCGCACGGTGCAAATAAACATTTGACATCAAGTCATCCGCTGTGGCATATGGAGGGGGGCACAGGGGAAAAACACCGCCTTGATATTTATAACATGACAAAAAGGTGCATAAAAATTCACAAGAATGCAAGAAGTGTTTGCTGCTCCGACCAGCCAATCACCACTGCTCTGTGGCACGTATAAAACTACTCAACAGGACCAGTTAATTCTGATTTAATAGACTTTAAAAGAGGGTTTATTGTTGTGGCCCTGATGACAGAACTTACATCCTGTAGTGTTTTAACAGGAGCTGAAGTGACATCTGTATTTAGATCTTTGGGAAAAACATCAGTAAACAGGGCTGGAAATGGAAGTCGACAGTGCACATTTAGTGACGTCAGTGCTTGTGCATTAGTGCAATACGTAGGACAAATTAAGAATGTCAATGCAGGACATGATCAGACTGTTACATGGAGACGGGTATTATATAGTGGGGTTACAGCACATAAACACATTACTATAAAGATTAGTGAACTTTTGAGAGGTTTACAGAGATTACTCATCCTGCACCATATTCTCGCCAATGGGAGAGTGCATACTTGGCGTGCATCAAGAGAACACTACAAACCCAAATCTAAAAGAAAACAATATATTATGATTGAATGCACATACAGACATTGAGGCGAACACTAATTGATTATAGCTTTTAATAAGGTCTGGGTTAAAAAACAGAACTGTCAATCCTTTAGATCTGTCATCTTGACTGAGAAACTGTATGCACATTTACCTAAAATTGTTGCACATTTCAGTGCATTGTTTCACTTGCAGCTGATTGATTATTATCAATAACTAATAATACAGTGTGTGTGTGTGTGTGCAGGGAGAGCCTGGTGCTGCTGGTGCCCCCGGTGGTATTGGAGCCCCCGGTATGCAGGGAATGCCTGGTGAGCGCGGAGCTTCTGGACTCCCCGGAGCCAAGGGAGAGAGAGTAAGTATCTCACCTGTCTCTGTGAAAATCTATGATTTAAGTTCACTTTTTTCCCCTTATTGGCGTTAAAATTTTGACCACGACAAAAGCACTTATTGTAATATTTTTTAGAAAATAAGGGAGGGAAAATAATTTCTTTAATTACACAAGCAGGTTTTATTTCTTTCATTTAAATGTTTTGTCAAATATTTAGGCAATTTACGAAAGGGGAGCAGATGCTTTTCTTAACTTACAAGTTAAAATCAAACATATCTTGAATGCCCAAATTTTGTGGGATGCCACAGCAATGACGCAAATATGAAAAAAACAAAATTGTACCTCAACAATGCCATAAAGTTGCATTAAATTTTGTAATCAATCAGCTAAATATAAACTAGCAATTTGGGCAACTAAGTAAGGATGTGTAAACTATTTTAATATCATAATATGACATGAGTTTAATGCACTTTATCTCCTCAGGGTGATGCTGGAGTCAAGGGAGCTGATGGCGGCCCTGGAAAGGATGGCGCACGTGGTCTGACTGGTGCTATTGGTCTGCCTGGACCCCCTGGTGCTCAGGGTGAGAAGGTGAGACTGGGTTTTAACCCATGAGGATCAGTAGTTTCATGACCTCTGCTGGGTTGCTTTTTTGCAATCACATGATTATCTCGAATAGTAACAGCTCTATTTTTATGAACTTTATGTCTGGATTTTTGCTCAACATTGATTCCTTGGCATAGTATTTTTGCGGTAACACTCACGAAATAACTGCTGACCCGTTCGTCTTCTCCACTTCTGGTTTTAGGGTGAGGCTGGTGCCATTGGTGTTGCTGGACCCACTGGTCCTCGTGGTGCCCCTGTAAGTACGCCTACAAACACAAGATATACTTTTTTTTACTCTTTGTATCTTAAGCAAATCATATGCAGAATAACATGTCGTATTTTCAATTAAAACTTCTCTTAATAACCTCGACAGGGCGAGCGTGGAGAGACTGGACCTGCTGGACCTGCTGGATTCGCTGGACCTCCTGTAAGAATTAGATTTTATGCCATTTTCTGTAAATGCTTTCAACGATGCAGCACTATTTAGGATTAAGCTGACACATGAATGTGTTGAACCGTTTCTCCCCTTTCCCATCAACCTCAGGGTGCTGATGGTCAGCCTGGTGCCAAGGGAGAGACTGGTGACACCGGACCCAAGGGAGACGCTGGTGCTCCTGGACCCGGTGGACCTGTTGGAGGTGCTGGTCCTCAGGTGGGCCGCTGATGCACACTGTAGAATAATTGTGGAAAACACTCAATGCAGTTAACTTCACTACTGTAACAATATTTTCGTTTCATTATTGATGGCAAAGAGAATTAATCAGGAATTTTCTGAATAGAAATCTTTGCATATGGACAAATTTATTCCCATTTTGCTAAAATCTTTTTGTTAATTTGTAATTGTGCTTAATTTTTCCGTCAACAGGGACCTGCTGGACCCACTGGACCCAAAGGTGCTCGCGGTGGTGCTGGACCTCCTGTAAGTATCTCATCAACATGTGAGATTTTTAACAAGTAAGACCACATAGGTTCCTGCTGGGGATGAGCATTATTTTATTGTTCCAGCACTCTCATTAACCCTTTGGTACCTGAGCAAACTGATTTATTTAGAGAAAAAAAAAAGTGGGGAAAAAAGACCAATTTGGTAGAAATGTCCCGCAAATGTCAATAACTCAGTAAAATGTTACAAGAAACTGACTTGAAGAGGAATGGGGAGATATTTTCAAAAATATTTTTTAAATATTTTAAAAAGTAGGAAAAACTAGGTTTTTTATAACCCCTAAACCAATTTGCCCAGGTTTCAAAGGGTTATATCATTATTGAGTAATCCCACAAAACAAATAAGACATAAGAAAACATAAGATTGGGGTCTTAAATGAATGCCAAAGACAAAATGCGGGTAGTGGTTAGAGTCAGCCTACCCTTCTGTGCTGTGCAGAGTATAGAGATTGGCTTTGATTCGCAGGTTTAATGTTACGTGCACTGAACATCAATTTTGTTTATTTTGTCAAAATACTTCCAAATACTTATGTTTTGGCCTCCATTCAAGTTAGATCGAGTGATGTCTGATTGAAAACGTTATCTATGGCTGCGCAAATCTACAGATACACAATGATAGCAGTTACATCACTGCGTCCCGTACAAAGAAGTTCATTTCTATATAGACACAGGTTCAATTTACATTGATACATGTGCTTTTCCACAAAGTTAAAAAAGAGATTACTCTATATGGTGAACGAATACTGAAATCCAGATTGAGTACTCGAGTATTTATAGCCCATCCATAGTTCCTACCCTCTAATACAAACCACAGGAGCGTCTCCAAAATTAGCACCCGAACCAGTGGCAGCAGATCAGCACAAAAACAACACATATGACTATTAACAGGCACAATTTTAAACATTTAGTTTACATTGTTAAAGTGTCACAGTTTTGTAGGCAACAAAACTACTTTGATTAGGGATGATAAAAGATAATAGTTTTTAGTTCCAATAAATGCATTTGTTACCAGGCTTGAAAATGACCTGTTTTGTCCACCTGCCACTGTGGCTGGTAGATTCCAAAATTTACCAGCAACTCAATAGATTATTATAGTTTTTTGGCTAGTGAGTTAAGACAGTCCTGCAGCCACTTGCTTTTGGTTTGTGGCTGGTTTTAATTTTAAAGGGTTAGGGCCAGTTGATAACTTAAAAGAAAAAACACTTTGCGCATCTATTTCAAAGTTGGTGCGCAGGAGAAGGACAAGCAGAAAGCAACTTGCAGACAAACTCCTTGTCTAACTTGCAAAAGTAATGATTTTAGTCCAATGTTTTGGTAACTAGACCTTCCTTATGCAGACTGAAACACTGCTAAAAACAATTATTTTTGCAGGGTGGGGCTTTGTCTCCAAGTTAATAACACTGACTTTTTGTTTCACGTGGGTCACAAACAGCAGTCTCCTGGGTCAAAGTCCTATGTTTGTTTGACCCATCGATCCTGACCCTCTCTGTACGTGGACTTTGTCGCTCTTTATACCACATCACCTGTCTTCCTCCTTTGCTCTCGTTATAATAACTTTGGTCCTAAAAATAATCCTAAATATTGGTGGTAATAAGCTGCTCTTACAAACGACCTATGGTGTCGTTTTTTGGGTTGTTTGTTTTAAACTTAATGTGTCTCTCTGTGTGCGTGTGTAGGGTGCTACTGGTTTCCCCGGACCCGCTGGAAGAGTTGGACCCCCTGGCCCTGCTGTAAGTTTCTCCACATAACCACAGTCTGATATTTAGTCCGTTTGTGTATCAATTTCATTCACTGACTTGAATCCTCTGCATGTCTCCAGGGAGCTGCTGGACCCCCTGGACCCATCGGACCTATCGGCAAAGATGGCGCAAGAGGAGGTCGTGGTGAGACCGGTCCCGCTGGTCGCCCTGGTGAGGCTGGTGCCGCTGGAGCCCCAGGACCTGGCGGAGACAAGGGATCTCCTGGCGCTGATGGTGCCCCTGTGAGTGCTCCAGAGTTTTTTCTTGCAGCTTAAATGATCTCTTTTGAACTGTGAGCCTGCTAACTGAGCCGTTCTGTGCAGGGTGCCGCTGGTATCCCCGGACCCCAAGGTATTGCTGGACAGCGTGGTATTGTAGGTCTCCCTGGACAGCGTGGAGAGCGTGGTTACGCTGGTCTCTCTGGACCTGCTGTGAGTATTCGCCATGATCTCCTTTGTGTTTATCCCTTTGAGACCTAAGCAAATGAATTTCTTTCAAAAACATGTGAAGAAGGCAATGAGCAGCTTAGGAGGAAATTACCAAAAAAAAGGCCAGGAAATTAGATAATTACCTGAAAATTAGCACAAAAAAGAAAGTACAAAACAAACAAGGAAATTACTTCATAATTTAAAATATGCAATTATGCTAATTATAAATGTAGTTATTGTTTAGTTTTAGTTATAGTAAAGCTTTTTTTCTTTTTTCCCTAGACATTTTTCCCAAGCTTTGTCTAAAAATACTTTTCTTAATCTACTAATTTCTTGTAATTTGTGAAACATTTCTTGCCAAGTCAGCTCATTGCCTTTTTTCCATGTTAAAAGAAAAAAATATTAAAAGAACCAATTTGCTGCAGGCTCAAAGGTTTTAATATTTGTTTAAGGCGTCTCAAGGCGGCACAAGAAAACTGATGTCGATCCATGTTTCATAGGGTTAAGGACAGGACAGTATTGTACAAATGAACACAAATCACAGAACTGACCTCTCGTGTTTTTCTTTAGGGTGAGCCTGGAAAGCAGGGACCTTCTGGACCTGTTGGTGAGCGTGGACCCCCCGGACCTGCTGGACCCCCTGGACTGTCTGGTGCTCCCGGAGAGGCTGGTCGTGAGGTGTGACACCTGTAACATACTTCACACGCACTGCATTTATCAGCTATTGTTGATAAAATTTCTGATCAACCGTTCTTGCTGCTCTTCCACAGGGATCCACCGGTCACGATGGTGCTCCTGGTCGCGACGGAGCTCCTGGCCCCAAGGTAAGCCTCCTCCACTGGATTCCTGTCCATCGAGCCTCAAATAATATGTAAAAACTTCCAGCATCATCTCACTGGATGTTTGCCCCCCATAGGGAGACCGTGGTGAGGCTGGTATGGCTGGACCCCCAGGACCCCCTGGTGCTCCTGGAGCCCCTGGTGTTGTTGGCCCCTCTGGCAAGACTGGTGACCGTGGAGAGGCTGTGAGTCCACCTTCCTGCTTGTTTTAAAAAATGTGAGAAAATATGTTACCTCGCTCTACAGCTATGATTTTTCAACTCTCTCTTTCCTTCAGGGTGCTGCTGGCTCTGCCGGTCCCGCTGGCCCTGCTGGTGTCCGTGGTCCTGCTGTAAGTTCATTATTACATCAAATAAAGATTGTTTTTGGGGATATCGATCCAGTCTGGTTGACTGATGACATGTTGCTGTCCTTTAGGGCCCTGCTGGTGCAAAGGGAGACAGAGGAGAGGCTGGTGAGGCTGGAGACAGAGGACACAAGGGACACAGAGGATTCTCTGGCATGCAGGGTCTGCCCGGACCTGCTGTAAGTTTCAAAAGTGATTGAGAAGCAAGCAAACGTACATTAGGCAGTGTCAGCATTATTTATTAAATACATAATGTATAATATTTGTATTATTTTGGCCTCCAGGGATCTGCTGGAGAGAGAGGACCCGCTGGTGCTTCTGGACCTGCTGGACCAAGAGTAAGGACATCTGTCTTACAAGCAGTTATTCACCCAAAATTAAATTTAGTTTGTCTTCTGCAGCACTCTCAAAAAAAATGGTAAACACCCTCCCCAAATAACAGTAGTGTAGAGCCTGCTGTAGAACATAATGAAAATGTCGGCAAGAGTACATATGTCATAATTATTGGCAAATTTACTCAATTCCAAATACTGTATTTGTCCCTCAAGAGGTAATTCGAGACAAGTGAGCCTGCAAACAGCAATGCACAACCATTTATACACAAAGAAATCTAAAATTACAAATTTGAAAATTAGTTAGAATGATAGATGTGAGAATTAAAAGCAAAAATATAACAGGTGTAAAGGTTAACATCAAAAGTGCAGTTAACAGTTATACACATGGACATAACAAGCACAAATTCTTCTTCTTTAGACCAAAACTTATTTTTTGTGGGGGGGCGGGGTTGATGTTGACCTTTAATAGGCTGGGAAAAAATAAACATACATTGTAGGGGAACACTCATTTTTAAAATATAAATCTTAATTCTTTTTAATTTAGAAGGAAGCTTATCTGTGATAGTTGAGACACACCTGACCACAATATTATTTAATGAATTTATCCAAAAAAATGAAAAGTTTACCCGCACTTGAGCAGCATTCCCACCTTTATTTGAAAACAAGGAAGTGAGACAGGAGTCCTTAGGGTATAGCTGACCTCCCTAATGCCTGACTAAAATATATCTGACAAAATTTTGATTATATTATATGGATTATATTTACTTCATATATAAAAGTCCTTTAAAAATAATGTTTTACTCCAAAAACAGAATTAGTGTGTTGTTAGGTTACCATTTTTAAGGCTTCTTTTGGTAGGACATGATTTGTCCAAATGCTGAAGAATATGTGCTGAACTGGCATTTGCTCCATAGGGACCTGCTGGATCTAGCGGCTCCCCTGGTAAGGATGGCATGAACGGTCTGCCCGGACCCATCGGACCCCCTGGACCTCGTGGTCGCAATGGAGAGATGGGACCTGCTGTAAGTTGCACTACGATCTTTGTGTTAACTAAATACTTGCACATTTAGACACTTTGAGTGTGTCTGAAGTTTGTAAACTCCCTGGTGTCTCCAAACAGGGTCCTCCTGGACCTCCCGGACCCGCTGGACCCCCTGGAGCTCCCGGCAGTGGATTCGACTTCGTCAGCCAGCCTATTCAGGAGAAGGCACCCGATCCCTACCGTGGCGGCCACTACCGTGCTGATGACCCCTCTGTTACCCGCGATCGTGACATGGAGGTCGACACCACCCTCAAGACCCTGACTCAGAAGGTTGAGAAGATCCGCAGCCCCGACGGTACCCAGAAGAGCCCCGTCCGCATGTGCCGCGACCTGAAGATGAGCCACCCTGAGTGGAAGAGCGGTGAGTGCAGATCAGAGATGCAGCTTGCAGATAAAGTTTAAAGATGAGCTCAGGCTTAAACTGTTTGTGTTTCTCCGTTTCAGGCATGTACTGGGTTGACCCCAACCAGGGATCCTCTCTGGATGCCATCAAGGTCCACTGCGACATGGAGACTGGCGAGACCTGCGTCTCACCCAGCAAGACTAGCGTCCCCATGAAGAACTGGTACCGCAGCAAGAACGCCAGAGATAAGAAGCACGTCTGGTTCAGCGAGTCCATGACCGGTGGATACCAGGTGAGAAAACGTTCTTATGCTTAAATTCGTCCTCATGACGTGTTAGACTGTATAATAACCGATGCATCCTTATCCTCCCTCCGCTGCGCAGTTCCAGTATGGCACTGATGGAGCTGATGCCGAGGATGTCAGCATCCAGATGGCCTTCATGCGCCTGATGTCCAACCAGGCCTCTCAGAACATCACATACCACTGCAAGAACAGCATCGCCTACATGGATGCCTCCACCGGCAACCTGAAGAAGGCCCTGCTTCTCGGGGGATCCAACGACGTCGAGATCAGAGCCGAGGGCAACAGCCGCTTCACATACAGCGTCAGCGAGGATGGCTGCACGGTGAGTCCAGAACCTTAGAGAGAAATAGCTAAAATCATCCTTTAAAGTGCAAAATTTGGATTGTGCAAAAGCATGGGAGTAGATTTCAGGGGGTGCAGGGGACATGCCCTCTTAATATTTAGAAAATGTGCATTTGTCCCTCATTTATCTCCTACATATAACATAATGCCTAGGAGATGTTGTTCAAATGAAACCTTTGCCCTTGTGCACATGTAAACAACTCCATTTTTTGTGGACAATGTTGACCAAACTATAAGTCTTCTTATATGTAGGAGATAATATGTATGGAGATATTCTTCACACAAAACCTTTGTGCACAGTCAACTTCTTGAGCAGTTTCTTACCTTTTTTCCTTTTTGTTCCTCTCCACAGTCACACACTGGCGCATGGGGCAAGACAGTCATCGACTACAAGACATCAAAAACATCCCGCCTGCCCATCATTGACATTGCTCCTATGGATGTTGGTGCACCTGATCAGGAATTTGGCGTCGAAGTTGGCCCCGTTTGCTTCTTGTAAAAAAGAAAGAAATATGGACATGACATTGTTGTTTTTTTTCTAGCAGTCATCTCTAAATCCTTTTTTCTATGCATTCAAAACTCATTCGGCTGCCATTGGTCCACATGCTTAAAAAAACCACTCAACTGAAGACGATGTTTGCGTTTTGCCAATCATGAGAAGTTTTTCGGGACTGCTACTTCAACCACAAGGACACTTTAAAAAGAATCTTTTGTTTCCACTGGCAACAAGAATATAATATATACTTGTGTAAAATTTTCCCCTGGAGATTGAGAAAGAAAAAAAAAAAGATCAACACACACGAAATGAAACACAGGTGACTTTTGCCATTTTCTACCACTGCGGAAGGACATTGAAAACAACAAGTGATGTGTACCATTTTTCTGGTGTTAAATAAATTGTAAAAAGTGTGAAGTGTCTTCTTGTTCTAAATTCTTGAAAGAAAAAAAACACCTGCTCAGACAAAAACCAGCAAAAGAGCAAAAACAAAGAAGCTCACCTTCATATGTAGATGGCTACCTCATAACAAGAAGTCACCCCAGTTTTTTTTTCTTAAATGAAAAGGGTATATTTTACACGAGTCTATGTGGGGCAATCAGAAACATTCAAAGGTGCTATTACCATTACGATGAGGTCCAGTTATTGGTGTTTGATGGTGAAACTCTCACTGTCATACTGTAATTATTGCCACTAATGCCTGCAGAACCTTTGGTGCTACTAAATTGACTCTTGTTGTCTTCGCAGTGCAATTGTTTTCTTCTTGAGTGTTCTGAAAAGGTGATCACTGCAGATGTAATGCATGCAATCATGTCTTTGTAGATAAAAACCAAAAGCAAGTGACTCTGGTTCAATATCATTTCCCTGCACATTTGTTCAGTGTTCCCTCTGTCTGTTTGCCCCCCTGTGGAAAACTCCTCTTCACTAAAAAAGAAAAAAACAGCACACATCTCCCACCCTGTTGTTTATGTTGTTTTTGTTGATGTCTTTCGCGAAGGGTTTCTTAAAAAAGAATTTGAAGCGGACCCACTTTCATGGTTTAAAAGAGAGATTCTGTACTTATTTTGTACATGTATAATAAATTGAGATGTTTTTAATTATTTTTGGGTGCTGAAATAAAGCATGTGAAGTGGTCTACTCAGTGGCTGAGTTTTCACTGTCCTGTTTTGCAACTGTTGTGAAACTGAAATCAGGTGTTAGGACAGAAATGCTCCATACACTGATGCTGCACTGCACATTTTCAAAAAGACAGAGCGACAGAGCAGGGGACCATACATGTTACACCGAAACAGAGGTCAAAGGTTCAGGGATCAACTGTTCCACAGCAGTTGCACTGAGTACATTTCTGTTAAGCAGCAGTGAAAACAAGGCCAATATCCAATAATCCAACCTGGCTTTTTTTCAGCAATATACACAATATCTCTTTTTTTGATAATTAAATCTTTCAGAAATCTGACCTAAACTGACAGAATAATCAAATGTTAATTAGACATGCGTTGATTGCGGTTTTAAAGTCACTTGTCTTGCTGTTTTATCCAACAAGCACTTGAAAATAGGGAACTGTATTTGCATGATAATGTTGTGTGTGGAAGATGTGTTGGACCTGATGAACTCCTCAATCTGATGATGACCAGCGACCTCTTCTGGATCACAAGTGCAACAACAAATAACTCAAAAGGATGGGAAAAATGCTGCTACACTGCTCTCTGGTGGTTTGACATTTTCAGGGTTCACTTTCAGTTTCTGGGTTCTGAGAGGCAACGTTGGACAAGTTTTTCTCATATGTAGGAGATATTATCTCCTTTGTAGATAATAGGAGGTATTAACTCCTGTGTCTGAGATCAAAGCTGATAATTTGTCATTCTGCTTGTCTCCATTTTATATAAAACGGTCTTGAGCAAACTTTTTGCTTTTTGACCTCTTCATGACACACCTCCAGAGTTTATCTCATATGTAGGAGATTATTATTTCCTACGTAGGAGATAATGTAATTTCAGCAGATGATATGTCATTCTACTTGTTTCCATTTTATGTAGACCAGATTTTAGAAAGCTTTTTGCCCCTCTGCATGAGACAATGGCAATGTTTTTCTCATATCATTCTGCTCATTTTTGTTTTATTTTGACCATTCTTTTACAAACTTTTTGTCCTATGATCCCCTCACGAGACAATGCCAAAGTTTATCTCATATGTAGAAGATATTATGTCAGACCTAGAAGATAAACTAAAATAAATAAATAAAAGATCACCTTGCCTCTCAGGGCTTCTGTACTTCCATATAACACCAAAAGCAGAAAATGTAAATGATGTCGCCCCCTGAGACACGACTGGACCATCATACACCTGTAGAGGAAGTGCCAATGTGACAGAACAGCAGCTCCTCACCATTTTCTCCTGCGCAGTGATACGGTTGGCGAGTTTCATTCAGCAGAAAGAAAACAGTTCATACCTGAAAATGGTTGGGGAAAAGGCAGATCCACACCAAAACAATCTAGACTGATAAATAGCACGACAGGTAAGAGCTGAAATATGTATTTTTGATATATATATCAAAAATATATATAGAAAAAGTGCTTTATAAATAAATCTGATATAGAAATTATTCAATCAATTCATTTTTATACTTTTTAGAGGTCTGAAGAGGTAAATTTAGCACAATAAACCATCAAAAATTAGGAAAACATACTATGTTAGGTAAGAAAAAAATATACTTTAACTTAATTTCCTACCTTCTTAATCAGCTGGCAACCCCACAGATTTATCTTTCAACCCCTTGGAGGTCCTGACCACCGGCTGGGAACCACTGTGATGGAAGAATACATAGAGGGATTGAAAATGTGACAACAACTTTCTTAATATTTATGGATTTCTGTTCATGTATTTGCATTGATACAATGAAAAAACGACATAGACAGACAATATCTTTACATGTTTTAGCTGTAGTAGATGCATGAATGCCAAACCTTTGCACTGCCAACTTTTTCTCAAAACCAAGACATAGATCCATGTGGTACCTGCTTTAAGATATCTTTGATAAGTTCAGCTTTGCTGATGGCCACGACAATGAAGAATGCAGCTTTTGATATTTTTTATTGATAGTGAACGGAGGTGGAATACAGAAAATCACAAACAGCAAATAACAATTTGACAAACTACACACTTTTTAAATGTATTTCAATGGCACCTAAAGAAGAAAAAAAATATATTTTCACACTGCAAATACAGAACCAAAGACTGTCTGAATCTCGCTCAGTTTATCAGACACTTTATCCATCGCTGTTCTCATTTCCTGCAAAAACAAACAACATGATGAGTCTGTGTTCTTGGAAACATCTCAAATAATCCACGAAAAAACACAGAAGCCTAAATATAGCGCAGAATGAATACAGTGTTGGAGGAGCAAGTCCCATGAGTGGGTTTACCTGGGCAGTGTGTCGCTGTAAGGATCACTACAAAAACAGGGAAAAAAAACTAAGAATGACTTCTCAGCAGAAAAATGAGGCATCAACTGAAGTTACATAATAGGCGTATTAATAGAAGTAGGATGATGGTAATGGCAGTAATAGCAGACATGTGAATATGTTAAGAGTCAGTGGGAGGGGTTCTTACTGCTGGGCCATGATGAGGGGGATGTTCGGGCTTTCAGACTGCAGCGGTGGAGCTGTGTCTCCGGTCCGGCTGTTGTACATGGGCAGTGTGGACAGAGGTGCAGGAGTGCGGCGGTTTGCAGCCATGTGCCTCAGCTCATCGGAGTTGTCGTGAATGGTGTGGTGGTGGTACAGCTGAATACTGCAAGGAAAAGAAAAAATAGTGCAGTCATCGATGCGAAAACGCCAGTATCACCTTTTAACACCTGGGCTGCCACCAGTTTTCTTGTGCTACAATCAAATGCTTTTCACCTCTGAAAGCTGAGCAAATTTGTTTGATTTACTTTAAAAATATGAAAAAAAAAACAGAAACATAATGACCGACTTGAGAGAAATGTGTGGTAAACTGCAAAAAATAGTAAATGGTGATAAGAAAATGATCTAAAATTAGCTGGGGGGAGGTGGGGCTATAAGATATTATTAAAAAATGGGGGGAAAATTTCTATAACTATATTTATAATTGTCTTGATTATCTATCTATCTATCTATCTATCTATCTATCTATCTATCTATCTATCTATCTATCTATCTATCTATCTATCTATCTATCTATCTATCTATATCTATATCTATATATATATATATATATATATCAGAGAGAGAGAGAGAGAGGGATAAAGCTTTTAATCATGTTCCTGCTTGAAAATTTTTTTAATAAAATTAAAAAGTAAAAAAAAGAAACACACAAAAAAATGCTGGTATCAGCATCAATCAGAGAACAGTGAACAACAACTGTACTTACTGATTTGTTCTTGCATTCCTTTTCGCACTATGAAAAACAAGAAAAATGTATCAGTGTTTATTAAGATCAATCAAAAGCCGACATGTTTGCTTAAAGGGTCAGTTCAGCCGTATCACAGAAATGTGTATATTCCCTCTTATCCCTAGTAGAGTCCCTCGTTCAGTGGCTGAATAAAATTCCACAATGTGGGGAAAATGTTTTATAATTTTGTGAACTGATCCTTTATCACAATAACATTGTAGATTTATTTGGCCAAAAAATTAAAATAAAAAATAAAGAGATGCATACACTCCCTCCCGTCTGCCGAACATGATGTAGGCCAGCAGGACACACAGGATGATGGCGAGGATCAGGGGCACAATCACCGTCACGATGTAGTCTGGAAAATAGTCTCTGCTCGGGGGAGACTCGGGAGGGTCGAACTCGCCTCCTTCTTCCAGGATCCCCGAGCCCATCGTGGGAGGAGGGAGAGTCGGCTCCTTCTGTGTCAGGTCAAACTGAAGGGAAAAACAAAGACACAAAGATGGTGAGATGGTGAGTTTACGAGAATGAAACTGGTGCAAGGTCACAGCGACTTTCGACCACCGAATTCTAATCAGATCATCACTGAGTCCAATCGTTCATTTATGCCAAATTTGAAGAAAATCCCTCAAGGCATTCTTGAGTTATCACGTTCAAAAGAAAGAGACGGACTACCCAAAAAACAAAATGTCATGTATGTCATGACACAACACGGCATTCCCTGTGCATATTTATCATTTTTTTATCCATAAAGAATTCACAGGTGTGTATTTTCAGGCCTCACCAGCTCCGTCTTGCACCAGGTGATACAGTTGCTGGGAATGGTGCAGAAGTTGCATCCTCTGGGAGCCTTGACTTTGCCCCCTGCTCTGCACTGCCTCTGATGCTCTGGTGTCGACACCCTCAGGAGACAATCTGAGAACTGCTGCTGCGAGCCCGCCTTCACATACACACTGACACACATCTCATGAGCACACAGTTACTCTGAAGACAAAACTTACAGTGTCTCAAATCTCTTTGCTTTTACCCTTCAAAGTGTCCTGCAAGAGGGAGGGGGACTCTGCCGCCGCGGTCCAGGGCGTTGGTGATGTTGACGATTTCCAACTCCTCCGTGTCCCACAGCTTCTGTATGTCCTGCTTTATCTCGTCCTGAACAGAAGAGGGCAGCACCCTCTCAATCTCCCGCAGCCCGATGAAGAACTCGGCCTGATAGGGCAGCATCTCCTCTGTGAGCGACAGCAGTGATGTTAACCATTTCTTCAGACATGATTGCACGTCTTCATTTTATTGTCTCATGCAAACCTGCGGTGATTTTGATCACGAGGATCTGTCTGGTTGCTTCATAGCTCCGTTTGTTGATGGCGTAGATCTGCCAGAAAAAGGAGCTCATTCTGTTAGTTTCCACATTATTAAACTGTTTATTTGTCATTTTTGGAGCATTCAGCATTTGCTCGCAATTTCCTGTATTTCCAAGAATCCATGAATACCGGAGTATGTTTTATTTACAGTAACATGTCATTATTTATATATCATGTAGGGACAAGCTTAGAAAACCTAATAATTATTTATGTCCGTAGACCATAAAACAGGTTTAAAACTTTAAATTATTCATATTTTTAGTGATTTACAGGCATACATTGGCATTCAATGGAAAAAGCAAACTGTTATTGTAAATGGACTGTCTTAGTTATATGTTTTTGTATAAAATGTGAAACTATATTTTTTATGTAATAATATTTGTACATTTCTATAGGTATCAGTGTCATTTTTCATGTATTTTGGGGGTTTTTTGTACTTAATAAATTGAAAAACTGAGAAGATTTTAATTAGATTTTAGATAAGTTTCTATTTTTTATAAATATATGGGGAGGTATATTTGATCATGGGGGGGGGCGTTGTCCACCCTAGTATATATTTGAATTACTGCCTTCTTATAAATTGAGAAAATGAGAAGACTAACAGCTGTTTGTGCTGGTGAAAAAGATACCATGCATATGGTGTAAAAAAAATTTAAAAAGTGCTGAGCAGAGACAAAAATAAATGCACCGCATGCAAAAATGAATCAGAAACAACCAAGACTGTAAAGACTTGTAATTTGTTAATATTTTGGAGTGTAATCTTCCAGCATGTGTTACAGCTATAATATATTCTGTTTCATCAAGATAAAAGTGCCACTTTCTTCACAGACACGTTTCTTCCTTCTGGTTCGACAGCTGCAGTGAAAACCCCCAAGCTTTTGTCTCTGAGGGTCTGACAGCAAACCTGACATTTACTACCGATGTGACAGATAGCTGCATTTTTCAGATTTTTCTCCTCTGGATTCTTATCTGTTTGGCCCATTGTGCACAGGGACAGAAAAATATAAGAATATGCACAGCAAACCAGAAATGCCACGTGAAAGATACAGACAGTTTAAATGATGACTTCATACCTCAATTATACTTTTTCCTTCAGATGTTGGCGTGCCGTACAGGAAGCCATTATCGTAGGGGTGCCTTTGGGTGAAGCGCAGCCACTCTGGGAGGTCTGGAAAATTCTGGCGGTTGCACTTAAAAATCATGGGGTCATCGTACAAGCGACCAGCTTCATAACACAAAAAAGGAGGAGCAGAGGGTTAGACACACGCAATAACACATTCTTTTCCTTGTAATCTTTTGTTTAACCCCTTTTTGAAACCTGTGCATATCGGCTTGATTAAATTAATAATTATGAGAAAATAAATTAGCAGTAAAAAAGGAAAACGGAAGTTAAAAACAAACAAACAAACCAACAAAAAATCTTCTAAATATCTGCAAATTTTGCTAAATTTTTGCAAATTGCAATCTGACAAAGTTGCAGTTTTCCCATATTGTTCAAAGAAATAAAACCAATTAGTTCAAAGATTTAAATACTTATGAAACACATCTGACAGCAGTATATGAAAAGTGTTGTCAATCCAGGTTTTCAAGGCTTACTAATGACAAAAAAAGTGATTTAATACGATTCTTACCGTAGAGTTTTGACAAAGGTTCAAAGTCATTCTGGAAAGTCTCTCTCAGCAGCTCGTATGTAAATAGCCTCCCCACAGGAATGGTCACTTTGATTTCTGCATTGGCCCCAAACAAACTGACAGCACAAACTGTGGGGAAGTTAAAAGAAAACACCAAAAGATTTACCTGAACTGTAAAGCAAAACCCTCTATACTGTCTTTGAAAGATATACACAAACACACACACACACACACACAAACAAGAGGCAAGCTGCTGCAATTCCTGAAATCATTATTCACACTAAATAACAAACACTAACCAAAAACACGCTTTCCAGTGTCGTCACACTACACAAAGTTAAGCAATTTCGGGAATAAACTTGCCTGTTAAAAAGAAGAGCCAGCTCCTGCAGCCTGCCATCTTGTTTTGGCCTGTGATTGACAGGGCCAAGCGGAGCGGGGCTTGGTCACAGTGTCAGAGCTATTTTTGCATCGCTCACCTCATAACATCCGGACGGTCGTCTGTGAATGTGAGAGTGGAGGGTAAATAAAGAGCTGCATTATTTCCTCTGGCAGAAATCAAATGGTAAAACATGGTTTAAAGCAACTAAGTACATTTACCCAAGAACTTTTGAGGTACTTGAGTATTTCTTAGAGACTTCTCACTTGCATCATAAGTACACTAATGTGTACCAAAAATTGGTCTCTCCTACTCTGTTCCTTTTTATTTTAAACAAAAATACTGGGAAATACATTAAATTAAATGCAAACATGTACCATGCACCTACAATAATGAAATAAAAACAACTCTACATGCAGGTAAACTGAAGCGTGCAATAGTAAATAAAAGTGCAAGAAAGCATAGCATAGATAAGTAAACTTGATATTTGTTCTCCTGTTATGTTATTCTTTTTAAATCTTGTTTATTTATGTATTTATATTTAGCTTATTGGTGTTTTATTATCTCCTCTTGAAAAAAAAATGCATAACCACCATAGAAAATCAACCCAATTGCCAGAATAAATGTTGGCATTGTATGTTTCTGTAAACAACAGATATGTTATATTTGTACGTTATTACGCAGCGGATATTTTGAAAGTTTACATTTCTTTACATTTCAACAACACTGAGGTTAATGTGCAGTTATATTTAGACACAAACCCCACTTGGTAAAATATAGAAAAGATCATGTTTTGGTTAGACCCATGTATGGTAGGCATAAAAGCAGCAGGAAACAAAGCAGTTGGTTGTGAAAACACACCCTTGTTCATTGACACAAACACCACTGGAAACTCAGTGACGGCACCAAAAACACACGTTTGGTGGCACAAATACTGCACAGATGCATCTAGAGACACCAGGTCATCAAAAAATGCCAGTATTGTGGCACAAACACTGCTGGAAACGCAGAGATGGGTCTCTAAAAAACACCCATGTAAGATACTGATTGCTGAAGAAAAGCTACATTTGGTGGCACAAATGGCGTTAAATATGAATGATGGATTGCTAAAAAACAGCCACGTTTGGTGGCACAAACACTGCTGGAAATGCACGGATGGGTTGCTAAAAATCACCCACAGCTGGCAGCATTAATGGTGCTAGAAACACAGTAATGGGTCATTAAAAACAACCAGTGTTGTTGTTTGTTGCTCTCGAACGCCGCAGTGATCTGCAGCTTGGTAGTCGTCTCATCTAGGTGTCACACCATCCACAATCACCTCCACCTCGAGATGATAGCTAGCTCATAAACTACCTCACTTTAGAAATATTGATATGATACGACATGAAACGTACAAACTTAATGTCTTCATGGTTTGCAGAAATGTACAACGCTTACATTTCCTTCTGATAATTAGACTGAGAATATAGGACATAAAAAGTGCATGGGTTTCAAAATTAAGCCAGCTGCAATTTACGATTTGATTTTATACACTGAGTGGCTGTTTTTAGTCTTTATTTTCTGGGAAGATCAGTTAATATAGAGAGGATTTATTGTTATTAATCAATCTATTTTGTCATCCTCAGTCAATGACTCGAGGACATGCTGAGTCCACAGTTACACGAATAACAAATGTTCAGCAGAAAGCAAGCTAGATGGCACTACTGCCCAACTGAAAAGTGATGTACATCCTGTTTAGCACTTCAGTCTTTTCAGGCAGAACTCCTCTCGTTATGTCCTTCAGACTAGACCTTCAACTGCTGAGATCAAGTGTGATAAAAAGGAGAAAGTGGGGGGCAGTTAAGAAAAATAAGTCTCTTGTGTTGTTTTTTTTCACCGTGTGAAAACTCTTCGTGAATGTGCTGTGGCTTTATAGATACATCAGCAGTTGTATAAATATTTTTTAGGGCAATGCTTTGTCTACCTTCAGTGATAACGTTTAATGTATCTATCGGCACAGATGCAGAATGCAGGAAGCAACAATGTGTCCTGCAAATAACGGATGTGTTATTGGCCATGAAGGTTTGACGTGAGTGAGGCTTCACTGGGTCCTAATGCTAGATCTTCTCTTACAGCCACAGATAACCTACATGTGTACGCAGAGTTTCCAGGTACGTGGTCTACCATCTTTTAAATATTTATGCCTATCTTTCGTGTGGGTGAGTGTGAAATTACACTTGTGTGGTTGGGCAGAGAAATCTTGTTTGGATAATATTTGATTAATCATGCTGACAAAAAAGAATTATTGCTTTTTTCAGTTGAATATTTGACATTATCCATATATAAATTTAATTTTCATTCTTTTAATTTTCTTTGATAAAATTAAAAACTTAAACAGTCAAAAGTAAAGTAAACCGTCATCAACTATCGTCTAATTTAATTTAATAATATTTTTATAAAATTGAACTTATCAGTGGTAAGGTAGGTATGGTCACGTATGCATGAATACTAACCTACTTGTAGTGGCCGAAGCTGTACATTTTAACCATTTAGCACAGCTAACTATTTTAATCATTAGAGCCTGTAACTGAACACATGATCTTAATCTATTTTAACCATTTTTTAAAAATTATTTTTTAACTATTTCAGCTTATTATTACTTACTTGTAATTTAACTTTTTCTCGCCACCTTTTTAATACTTTGAATGTTAGTTTTACTTTTGGACTTTTCACAGTTTATCTCTTATTTTGACCTATTTCAACCATAACTCATTATTTATGAGTGGCTATCTATCCAAGACTTCAAACTTCTTCACACGACTGTGGACAGATTTTTGTTTACAATAATCTATAATAACAATGACAACAACAACAACACCAAAAATCCCCAAACATCAAAAACAGGGCAGCTCTTCAATATTTAAAAAGATGCGGAGTGTGAGCAAGGGGCTGTAAGTAAGGGGGTAAAAAGCAGGGAGAGGAGCATTACTTTACACCCCTGGAGATGGTCTCACATAAAGGTCCAGTTTTGTGGTTTTAGAGGGATATATAAGCAGAAATTGAATGTAATGTAATAAGCGTGTTTTTTACTGTATAATTATCTGAAGATAAGACCTGTTGTGTATTAATTACATTAGAATGAGCTGTGTGGGTCCTGGACTAGGGGAGTCCGCCATGTTGCACTGTCATGTTTCTACATCAGCCAAGAACAGACAAACCAAACACTGGCTCCAGACAGAGTGATTCACATATTCACATGGTCGACTGGGGCCACCACCCAATCGTGCTGCCTCTCGATCCACAGCACCTCCCTGCGCCCCCATACACAAAGTAGTAGTTGGTAAGAGGGCAACGACGGGGGGCATGGTTAGTGATGAAAGCAGGCTCTTGCTACCAGAATCAGCCAATAGAAAAATTTAATTACAATAGTCAGGTTTCAACCTTTAGAATCTTTAAAGTGCGATCAATATGCATATTTATACACAACACACACATTTAGAGTTTTAATACTCTACTGCACTCAAATGCTGAGAGTTGGAGCTGAATTAATCAACTTATTACCTTTTTATGTGTTATTACCTTTTTATGTGTCTTTTCAACAGAAAAACTGCAGAAGTAGCCAATGTAATTCCTTTGCTACCAGTAGGAGACCTTAGTAATCACTGATTTGCTAGAATACCCATCACTCAAATGGTTATTTCACTTTTGTTAAAACGAATTATAAATTCTGATTTTATGCAGTAAATCACCCAGAGAGGCTGCTGTTGGACTCCAGTATCAGTCGGGCACTATGACCCAGCAGCTGCCTCCTCCATGCAGCAGCAGTGTGCCGCTGCGAGAGGAGGACCAGAAATCTGCAGCTCACAGAATGAAGAGATCAAAATGATGCTGCCTGTAAAAAGGGATTAAACGTAAGCAATCTGTCGTCAACTGCGGTAAATCCGCGGCTCATTACTGTTCTACTTTCCTGTGCAAATATTTTTTCAATGACTAACGCAATTATCCGCGAGGGTTAGGTTTGCATTGTTGTAACTGCACGCCAGCTAATGACAGATGCATCGTGCTCACTTTCTCCGTTGCATTGGACGAGAATTGCAGCGGATGCAAGCAGGCCTTTAATGCGATCTGTTGTTTTTGTTTCTCCCCATCTGCCGGTCTAGTCTGGGCGCCACCTCGCTTGGGATCGGGCTGCAGCTGCTGGTGGATAACACAGATTTGGGAGTTGAGAAAGGAGACATGCCGTCGCTGAGCATCCGTTGCGACGCTTGACTGACCATGATGAAGACCGAATCCACATCCAAGAGCACCGGCTCTGGCTCCACGCTCAGGAGCCCATCCCCGCACAGAAACGCGTACGAAGCGGGGATGCAGGCCCTGAAGCCCGTCAAAGACAATGCAGCGAACGGGGACATGCAGGAGGGCCCCCGAGGGCGCAGGTACGGCTCTAACGTGCATCGTATTAAGAACATGTTCCAGCAGATGCAGACCATCTCCCCGGCCGATGCGGAGGGAGAGGAGGGCGCCAGGAACGCCGACAAATCGGTGCGCCTCTCCCTCCCCAGAGCCGGGAGCCTGAACGAGAACGTGGACCATAGCGCGCTACTCAAGCTAGGATCCACCGTGTCCGAGCGCGTGAGCAAGTTCGACAAACCGGAGAACGGGCACCCGAGGGCCTCCTCACCCAGCTACTCCAAGCTGCAGGAGACACGCCGCATCTTCGAGCAGCAGCAGGAGAGGCAGCAGCAGGAGAAGCTGGCCACCACCAGAGTCCTGCTGAAGACAGACAAGGCCTCAGGCTTCCAGGATGGCAGGCTGGACGTGGTGGCACGCTTTAACGGCAGCACAGAGTCCCTGGACAGCCTGGACACCAGCGAAGCAGTGTCCCCTACGGTCAGCCAGCTCAGTGCTGTGTTTGAGCGGGCGGCCGAGCTCCGGAACAACCTCCACCGCCTCTCCTCGACCCCGCCGCTCCCTTCCAGAGGGGTCAGTGCCAAGGTGGGTGTGTTGAACTCCAAAATAATCACAAAGAGGGTTTGTGCCTTTGCAACAGGCAACCAGGAGGAAGAGCGGGGCAGTCAGGTGGGCCCAGAGGGGCCTCCGAGGGGCCCCAGAGGGAGGGTGACACCTCCAACTGAGAGCATCAACGGGGGCCAAAGCGGTCCAGAACTTTACAGTACTGTAGGAGAGCAGAGCGAGCAGAGAGGAAAGACAGTGTCCGATGCAGGTGTCGAGGTCAAATCCGAAGAACATTATGGCATCAAGAGCAGCAGCACAAATCTGCAAGGTGACGTCTCTGTGGAGAACGGAGAAGCGCAGCAGCAGAGCTCCCCAAAAGGAGGCGAGGTGGCAAAGGAGGCCGAGGAGGAGGAAGACAGGACTGTCAGAGACGACCAGTCGGGGCGTGACTCTGTGGATATCAGTACCTACAGCGCCGTGGGGGAGGACTTTGGAGGGAGCCAGGTGGACGAGGAGGAAGAGGAGGTGGACGACCGCTATGAGCCCGAGTCCAGCTGTGCGGAGATCGCTGGGCTGCCTGTGGAGGAGGACCCACCACCGTCCAGGAAGATCCGCTTCAGCACAGAGCCCATTAAGGTGAGGAAATATGCAAGGCATCTAAAATTAATAACTTCGAAACCTGGAGCGACATCACTTTTCTTGTGCTATATTTGGACCCCTCTCATTAGTATTTCAACCTTTGAACCCTGAGCAAATTGGTTTGGTTTCTTTTGAAAACACGGGGAAAAAAGCAAGGCAACTTAATATGAAATGTTCCACAAAATGCAAAAAATTTGTAGATTTAGATTTTTTTTTAAAGCTAGGGAAAACATTGAAAATTATTTAACATAATAATAATAATAACATAATAATTTAATTTTCAGATAATTATCATGTGCTTTTTTAAAAAAAACCCAAAACAAACACCTAATGTCTTGATAATTTCTGGGTCATTTTTTTTTACATTGATCATTGCCCTCTTCCCATTGTTTTTGAAAAAAAAAAAACATGGGAAGAGGTGTTCCATAAATTGCAAGAAATTGGTAGATTTGAAAAGTATTTTTAAAACACTAGGGTAAAATATGTAGGGGAAAAAAATTTAAATTTATTTTTTTTACTCATTTTAGGCTAGTTTCTTGTACCTTTTACTAATTTCTTCCTAATTTTTGTGGTCATTTCTTCATTTGTTGCTCATTGCCTTTTAAATGTTTCTGAAAGAAATCACGCCAAACTTGCTCAGGCTTTAAAGGGTTAATAACTGTAGGTAGAACATGAAGGTGTTATCTTTCCCTCAGAGATGTGTTTAATTAGCCCGGCGTGCTGATTTCTGATTCTGTCTCGTATGTGTGATTTTTCATCCTGTGTGTCTTGTCCAACTTGACCTTAAAGCTTATCCTGTGTTACAGTCATAGCCGGCGCCACTGTCAGCTGTTTTAATGAACTCACTCAGCTTCTGCCGGAGTCAGAATGATGCTGACATTTTGATTTTTCAACACGGGGCTTTGCACACACTACTAACACCCCTCCCTCCCTCCTAGCCTAATGGACGGTGCTGCATTCCTACTGTGCAGCTGACATGGGGCCCAAAAGATCTGCGATTCTTATCTGAAATGCAGTGCTGCTTCTGTAAATAATTGCAGGGGGAGGAACAAAGAGACCTGGATAATTAGTCCTGTTTTTAGAGTTTATACACATTTTTACCAATACATTTCCATGACTTTTTCATGACTTTAAGGTGAATTTTCAAGAGCATACATTCATCGATACTCCTTAACCGTTTTTTTTCTTTAAAAAGTTTGGCGCTTTTTGAAGGGAAAACAGTTTGCAATTTTATTTTAGTATAGAAATTTATTTATAGAATATTTTTTTAAAAAAGAAGGGAAATTCTTTTCTTCAAATATTTTTGGATATTTTTTAAAGAATACATTTTGGAATTTTTTTTGAAATTTTTTTGTGCCATTTTAAAGGAAAAAAAATTCTTTAAATTTTTTTGACCATATTTAAAGAACAATTTTTGCAGTTTATTTTCTTTAATTTTTTTTGATTTTTAAAGAAAAAATATTTTGGTCATTTTTTTCTTTAAAAATGACCAAACATGACACCATTTATCATAGTCAGAAACTGTAAAAACAGAAATTATCATCAGATTTTCAAATTTATAACAGTCCATGACCACATCATGTGTTATCATACGGGTTTGTGTAACAAAATTCCATGACTTTGCCAAAACATTCAGGGTATTTCTAGTTTTCTGAAACTTCCAGGCCTGGAAATTGCTACTTTCACATTACATGACTTTTCCAGTGTTTTCATGACATTACGAACCCTTTGTTTTTAAAGAAGTGGCCGATGCAAGGTCAGCGAGTAGCCTATAGGGAGCTGGGTGAGTGTGTGTGTGTGTGTGTGTGTGTGTGTGTGTGTGTGTGTGTGTGTGTGTGTGTGTGTGTGTGTGTGAGAAAAAGAGGGAGGAAGTGAGAAACAAGACTGTGATCTCCTCTTGGAGCAGCAAGATGAGAGAAGGAGGAGGAGGTGGAGTTGATTTAAAGTGTCTCTGTGTCTGGGGGTGGTGTAATGATCTGGAGAAGAGCATCAGATTCCCTCTCCAGCTCAGTCTCGCTGCTCTGCTCTGCCTTGAGGTCTGAGGCATGCAGAGTCTCTCTGCCAGCTAAAGTGGGCACTGACGCTGAACATCACACACATTCCCTCACGCAGAAAAGCCATTTCGGTGACTAAAGGCTCCTGTCCCATATCATCACCAGTCAACTCGAAAAGTTGCTCTTGCTTTCTTCTCATGGCTGCACAACAGCCAGTAGTGTCTATTCAGTGGAGCTTGATATTTTAACATATTATTTAGGCTTCTTTTACACAAACCCTTTACATAAACACTTTTTGGCAACAATCGCACACATAAAAGAAAGATTTTAACCGTGGCTAAATTATTTAGAGATGCAGAGTGAACTTTATTTCTCAGTAAAATTGCTTCTTTGCTTGAGTTAGATACAAACTTTCAGAATCTTTATGGTAAATATGAAGCTGACGCCAACAGTAGCTTAGCACAAAAACTGAAAAAAGGGAGATGGCTAGCCTGGGCTTCATCCAAAGTTAAGCAAACCTGCCTGCAAGCATCTCTAAACTTTTAATCTTGTTGTATTTTTTTAAACTGTTGAACCATTTCTTTTACTGTAAAGGGTGCATTAGGTATTGTAGGGTGTTGTTTTGTATTTAATTAGGTGTTGTTTTGTGTTTAAGTGACTAATGGGAACAGTTTTTAGGTGGTCCAGTTCTCAACAAGAGCAGAGACAGTTATGATGAAATTACTGTTTTTAAAAAATGGAGTCTGTTGGGTTTGGCAGTGGTAATTTAATTGTTTCTGGTTAAACGTAAAAGGATCTTACACTTTAACTAAAAGGTCTATCTCTGCAGGAATCCTCTCCATATTGTTGTCAGACTCTTGAAACAGCAATCAGAGCCTGTCAGTGGCAAAAACAAGCACTTTTAACGGATGTTAACTGACAGTATGAACATGCCCAGAGTGGTTACAGTGCAGCCTGCTGACTGCAGCGCTGCAACTCAATAATGAAACAGTTTCAAAAGTTCCCATTACTCACTAAAAACAAAAAGGAAAAGAGGGTCCAAGTTTAAGAAACTGAACTTGCCCTTAAACTATAGCCCTTTTTGCACATGGATCACACTATAGTGCCGCTACGGAGACCTAACGGAACTCCGCCTTTGCATTTTTACACAAAACCAAACCACAGTGACATCACAACGCTCCAGCGTGTGATTTTAAATGCATGCCAGAGAGAGAGAAAGAGGTGTGACGTAAAACACAGTGTCTGCCTCTAGTGTGATATAAAACATATGTGACGGCAACACTTTCTAAACAATAACATATCAATAACAATAATTTACTGTCCCTGTTATGTGGCGGCTGATCACATCCTCCGCTCCGAGGATAAAGAGCTCCTGGATCTTATTGTTTTCCCACTTTGCAGACATTTATGGTCCTTCCTCTTTAAGTTAGCTGTTTACTGCTGCTAATCACTTTTTAAATCTACCATAGTTGGTTACACGCATGACCTGCCCATGGTCCCGTCCTGCCGGTTATCCTGTTTATACAGGCACCATTTTGGCACTGTTACTATCTCCTGTGGCGGCTTAAAGGTGAGACAATTCTGTTCTCCCATGCCGACTGTGCCTTTTATTTAGAGTGGTGAGGTAATATTACTGCCTGATTTTCCTGCCTTGAACAGGTAGTGTGAAAGGGGTTAATTTAAGCCTGACAGCGGCAAAAACAATCACTTTTAGTGGATGTACATTGACGGTGCACACATGCCCCAAGTGGTTACATTGCTGCCTGTTTTGCGGCTGCCAGCTGCGGCACTCTTGCTCAATACTGGACCAATTTGAAAATAGTTACTCATTTAGACACAAAAACATGGAAAAATATGTCCACGTTGAAAAATACGGAACTTAACCTTTAACCAATGCAACAGTAATGACAGTAAGTACGTAGCTCCACTGTGTGACAGTTTGTGGTGGTAATCCAAGAAATGCAGCAATTCGTCAGCTAAACACAGAGAAGAAGATCACTTAGAAGATGTTAACGTGTGTAAACAGTGCAGGCCGCAAAATACCTAGAAAAAAATCAGCTTTGCAAATGTTTTATTGAGGAAGAAAATGTATTAAACACATTTGTAAGGCCTCAAGGACACTCACAATGTTCACTGTAAACACAACTCCACAGCATAATAATAATACCTCTACTATCTATAAATAAACGTTCAAATGCAGTATTTTAACCTTGAATGGAGAAAAATAAGAAATGTAGCCTGTGGAGCAGTTTCTATGAGTGCTGATTATACAGTAATACTGACATAACTGTGGTATTAGCCAGAGTTGGGCTCTAATATCCTCCCAACCTGATGAAAGCAAACAGTCTTCGCCATGCTTAAAAAATCCCACGAATCCCACATAAATTATGCCAGCGCTCAGCATGTCCAGCGTGCAATTGTAATGCAGGAAAAGCCGGCTTCTATCACATTATTTTATCCTCATGAGATCAAAGACAGATAGCAGGAGGGAGCTTCATATGTGGTGCGATAAAGAAGTCATAACTCATGAGCCTCGATTCAAAAAAGGCTGAATTTGGTTGTGACCCTGCAGCCATCATTGGAGAATAACCTCCCGCTGTGTCCTTTCACACTGTATCAGTGTGGCCTTTGTTATGGAGATTGATGCAGGGGTGGATGAGAGTCAAAAAAGGGGAGGGGGGGCGTCGAGGTCAAATGGGAGGGGCGTTATTATGCGGCTCAAATGTCATGCGACTGTATTACTGCCAGCTCTGAAGTCACAGTGTCAGCTCTTGTCCAAACAGGAAGTGCCCATTTTTAGCCCCATATTTCCCGTCTGTGCAGCTTTCGGCCACATTAAGTCGTGTTGTGGTGATGGCGGTTGGACGTCTGGGCGCGTGTCTTTCTTTGTCCCCGTTTTACACTGTCTGTCCTCTATCAAAAATAGCATTTCTGCTTCGGGTGGAGTTCACACTAGACCCCTTTGTCTGCTCCTCCTGACACTCTTTCTCTCGCTCCGTCTTTTCTCCCTTTCGCTCTTTGTCACCAGTCTCCTTCTGTTAGTAAAAATAGCGGCATTGTTATCGTCACAGACTCGCTTCGTTTTGCAGGGCCGCCTCCTTGTCGAACACAGGAAGCTGCCTCTCATGTCTTATTTATTTCTTGTTTGTTTTGGCTTCGTTCTATATCATACTGTATCAGCTGTGCTTCATTTTAATTATTCAGAGAATGCTTAAGGAAAGCTTTTCTATTTAAAAAAAAAAAAAGAAAGTAAAATGAGATAATCTCCACTAGATTTGCGCCCTCCAAACCAGAAATAATCAGATTTATTTTTCATGCACCAGAATCACCTTGGTCACTCATCACCTTTCCTACTCTTACACTTTTTATCCTCCAACACACACACACACACACTTTCTCTAGATTTCTGCTGCCTACGCATCTCTTAACGGCCCTTCCAGCTCAGAGAACACCTATGATTTTCGCACTGTATCATTAACACAAACAAACTGTTCTTATATTGTAATAAGCCGAGGGTGTTGAATTTTGACAGAAGGAAGCATTTTTAAGCAACTTTAACCACAAATTGCAAAACAGAGAGCTGCCGAAATGCAACCTTTAGTGGTCTGTGTGCACCGCTCAGGTCAGCCAAAGAGGGATTGCCCGCGGAGAGGTAATACATCACCATATGTCAACGCATCCTCAAACTGTCTATTACTTAGACTCGGCGGGCCTGCAGTATTTCATGCAGTGCATTACTCACAGCCAGGAGGGGTGGGAGACCAGACAGATTATCAGCAAGGTCACTCTGCCCCACTTCCCAGTCCTGCAGTGATGGTGGTGGTGGGTTGCATGTGTGTATGTGATGTGCCCACTCGCCCAGGTTGCTGCGACAGGCCGTGTTATGCAATGTCTAGCTCAGTGCTGTTTTGTCTCGTCTGACCTGCCATCATCTTGTCAAGCTTCAGAAAAACAGCAGACACTGGTCTTACAGTGACCTGTGAGGCTGCACTCATTTGTATATGTTTAAAAAAAAATCTTATTACTACTCTAGTTAAGATACTTTGTTGATCCAAAAGGGAAAAATTAAAGGATAATGCTGATGTTATTCTATGTTTTTATTATGGTCAACAAATTTAATTAAATGAATGAAAAGGCCAAGAATGCATTAGTCAATTCACAAGACGTGCATTTTTTTCCTACTGAAGATGGAAAAAAAGTATATTTTTTTTAAATTTACTTTGACAGATGCATAAAACATCGCTTCACACATGTAAAATGCATACATGTTTTGAGCCATGGCTAGTTTGCAACCCCTGTCCCTTGCTAGGCTTTTAGAATTAAAGCAGGACGTGTAAGATTAATTCGCTGGGATATATTTTGGTTTCATTAGTAATTATCATTAAGAAAAAGGTTTAATAATTTCTTTAAACAGGTGTACACTGTCGTTGTAACAAACATTACTCAAACTGAAGTAAATGATGCATTTGTTTGGGACTATTTTTAGTTGCAAATTAATTCACATTAAGTGCTCATTCAGTGTAATGAAGGAGCATATTAACCAGTGCAATGGTGTGGCTCATCGATGTGTTTTCAATGTTGTTTTTGGACACAAATAGATTTTTGGCACGGAGTTATAAACTACATAAGGCCTTGGCCATTGTTATTTTTTTTGCAGATTTTGTTCACAATAATTTGGATGTTAATAATTGACAGTTTATATACAGCCAGTTAAACCAGTGAAAATGTATTTTCACTATAATATATTGGTGCCATGCATGGAGACGAAACAGCAGAGTCTGCTGCTGCCCAAACTGAAGTTCTACGACGCGACAAACCCTAAAACAAACTAATGACCAGGAGACAGAGGTGGTGACCTATAGCCTCTATTACAGCCACCATGGGAGGAAGTGACAGTGCTGACAGGGTATCTGTATCAGCAGGGTAGGACCATTGGCAGGATGATTGTGAGGTTTAGACAGTGTGTTGTGTGTGTGCCCCAACGCAGCAGAAAAAGCAGCAGTTAGCGGCTAACTCAAAGAAGAAGAACAGCTGTCTGTAAACTTAGAAAACAGTAAGATCAGCTCTTTCCTCTCAGAGTAGAGGACGTGATCAGCCGCTGTATAACAGGGATGATAAATAATTATTATTGCCATTTTATGCAAGTTTTATTGTTTATGAAGCATTGCCGACGTGTGTTTTTATGTTACATTAGAGGCCGGTGCAGTTGTGTTAGATGTCACACCTGTTTTGATTCTGCGAAGCTGGCATGCCGTCTGTAATGGATCTATAAGTCAGCCTATAATCACACATTAGAGTAGAGTGATGCCGTTGTTTAGTTTTGTGTAAAAATGCAAAAGAAGAGACTTTGTGGCGCAATCTCTGTGAAAAAAGGACAGATTTTTTAAGGTAGTACAGGGGCGTATCTCTCATTCTAAATAAAATCAATTGTACATATGTTTATTTAAAATATATCAATTATAATATTAATGTAACATTTACTGATTGAGATAACAACATAAAATATATATACGGTTCTATATTGAATATAGCAAATTTATAAAGCCTATAGTTCTATAGGTGCTGCATCCTTCCTCATACTGTAGTGCTATTCAGTCCCCCGTCGTTGACCTTATTCTCATGCTGCCGTGTCTCTCCGCGGGGTCAGCGCTAAGCCTAAACATGACTGCTGACCAAAGACTGGCCTGCCAAAACAGACTGGCTCTGGTGCCATGCAACCGTTACTATGACGAACCCGCCATATCCATTTTATTGGCTGGAAGAGAGCGGTTTGAGGCGATGGCAGCCACGTCCTTATTCTGTGTCTGCATATTGCACATCTGGGACGTGGATTAACCCCTAATTTTAGGAGGATTTAGAAGCAATTACCTGCCACCTCTTGGCATGTTTAACCTGTGGCGGTTGGGAACGCAATTAATTTTGTGGTGTGATTAAACTGTTAAGGGGGAAAGTGCTTCTTTTGGTCCGCATATGCTTTAACTTTGATAGCTTGATTAAGCATCACACAGTCATTCAGAGTCCATAAAAAACTGTTGATTAATTGCAGCAATGAGGCACCAAATTTCACATGGTCATCACTTTGGCATTTAAAGGCATAGTTCAGATTTTTTGAAGTGGGTTTTTATGGGTTACTTAATCCAAAGATACAATATTACAAACAGTTGATGTCAGTCAGCAGGCCCCCATTTTGGAGAAGCAGGCTGTAGTCGGAAATGGAAGCTAAGCTATATACTGCTAAACCACCCAAAGCCAGACTCCATTGAGAAAAAAAAGTGATTAAACATCGCAGAGCACTGGAGCTGCTTGTCTACCACTGCTACGATTTGTTGGTTTGTTTGTGTTGTTGCATGACATCAGTGTTTAAAGGAGTAAGTTTGGATTCACCAAAGTCACACAATAACACACAAAAAAAACAATAATGTACATGTATATCGGTTCTAAGTATTGGTTATCAGTCTCATTAATTACTTAAAATCAATATCGGTATCGGCCCTGGAAAATCAATATCGGCTGACCCCCAGTGGATCGAGTCATGGTCTGTTTGGAGACCAATACCAAGGAAAATGAACATGCATATTATGATAAAAACGCGAGTAAACATAATATGTGCTTTTTAATCTGGTGGATATATGATAATATGATGCCTGTCCCATTAACTTTAAATGAACTGACACTAAAGTCTGGCTCCTTGACTGCTGTCACTTATATTTTTTCTTGTAAGTATCCTAAAACAACCCCACTTAAAAAAAAAAATCCAACTATCCCTTTAAGGTGAAAAAGCAGAGTGGCAGTGAAGCTCACATTCCTGAAACCAGTTGAAATAATAGAAAGAGTGCTTTGAGTAGTAAAAGTGATGGAAAGTTGAATGTGGAGAGTGGAAACGCTATTTCTGTTGTGAAAAACCAACAGGCACCACCTCCACACATCCTATTGGCTGGATCCAAAATTAGATCTGTTTTCAGGGAGTGAAGAGGGAAAGAAACACAGCGGTTGACGTGCTGCTGTGGGCAGTGGGGGGAATGGGGGGGCATACTGACATGCTCGTGAAACCACCGCAGTGCTGTTACCCAATCGTAGCCAGAGGGAAATCAAGATCTGCAGGAGAGCCTCTATCATTTAGCCGTCTCTCTGTCACGACATTGAAAAAATGGTGACTTACTGGTTATTTTTAATTCAGTCCCAAGTGGGTGCTCTGCGCGGACACAAACACAATCTGCTAGCTGGTGAGTGCTAGCTGCCCACAGAGCTTTTGTAGGACATCCCAGGCGGCTGGTAGCAAAAGGGAGGGAGGGAGGAAGGGAGTTTCCTGGCCATCTGTTAGCTTCTCTGACCTACTATCTGCCACAACTGGAACAGCGTCCTTCTCCCAGCCCTGCCCACCCCCCCAATCACCCTGCCTTAATCCCAATGTTTGTCTTCCAAAGATAGCCACCTCACCGTCCGACCAGTTCATCTACTACTCTGCATACTTAGGTGAGGTGAAAGGTTGAACTGTGCAGGATCTCATTAGCCTGTCTGGCCTGTGTGGGATCACTAAGGAAGTGAAAGTGTTAAATCAGCGAGGGCGTGTTTGTTGCAACCGTCCTGAACTCGCCCGAGGCTGCAGGTCATGACACATATCCGATCATGGCTGTGTGTTGTTTTTTTTTTTCCCCCAGTGCCACGTTAAATGCTTCTTGTTTGATCTTCCTGCAGCCTCGTGGGCGTAAAAAAAACGAGGGCGCCACAAGCCACCAGCTGTGGCCTCATGAGCTTGAAGGAGTCGGTCGCGTGAGCCCACAGTGGGCACGCAGGCTTGCAATGCGCTGCTGCTGTTGTTGTTTTATGCTCCGTTACTTAGGATGCAAACAGTGTATTTTGTGTGTCTGTAATCCACATTCTGCTAATCCCTCTAAATACGAAGGTAACCTAAATCAAAAGCCATTAGACTTCAGCGCTGCTCCCGTGCTATCTGTCATCTGCAGCACCGTTAGTTTTAATTTGACTCACTTAAATCATAGTTCTGACTAAAATCAGAGCTACTGCAACTAATTATTATTCGCATTATAGATTAAACTGTCTTTCCATTTTTGAGTAATTGTTTCGTCTGTTAAATGTCACAAAATGCCCACAATTACCCAGATCCGTCATTAAAGTCTTCAAATATTTATTCTTGTTACTTGATAAATGAATAAAAGACTAATTAAATATCAGAATCGCTGTCAGTTAAAGGAATAGTTAAATAAGGGGGAATAAGCATATTTCTCAAAATGGCAAACTGTCCTTTAATTTTCTATCAAATTAGTTAATTGGCTAATTGTAAGTAGGGTTGGGTTTCGTTTCTATTTTTCTGCTGATACTGGTGCTAAAACGTTAAACGGTATTGCCTAAGCGTTTTTTTGTTTGTTTTTTTTTTAATTGCAAAGGCAAATTTAAACTCATAATTGTAGCAGTATACTCAACAGTTTAAAGTAAAGTGGAATATATAGATATGGATAAATACAGAGCATTATTAACAAATTCACCTTTTAAATAAAACTGAACCCAACTAGAATAATTTAACACTAAATAATATTTACAGCCCCACCTACCCTACACCCCTAATCATTTTTATCATAAATGTATTCAATATAATGAAATCCCTTTTTTAAACTAGCAATAAATGAAAAGTTTGACCCCATCTTAACTCTAAAGCTGCTTGTCATCACTTCGGCGAGCGCACTGTGATGGTGGCGATTTGGCTCAAGGCGATAACACTTTAAACCTTCCTCTCATGGGTAAGGAAGAGGCTTGTACAGTGCTCAACGATGCATGAAAATACAATGATACTGAATAAATCTGAGAGAGGAGGGGCCGCTTACATTTCAAAGGCGCTGTCAAAACTGACAGGCTCTTAACTGTGTGCGTTGCCAGGGAGACGGGCCCATATGACTGAGGAGTTAGCGCCGGAGCTACTAGATGCTACTTTGTAACACAGACGGACAAACTAAACAGCAGAGAGAGAGAGAAGTGAGAGAAAGTAAACAGCGACGTGTTAAAATGTGGCAGCGGAGGGAACAAATGATTGTGGAGAGAAAAGTTGATAAAATAAGTGAAAGAATGTGTGAAAGGAAGAAGGTCCAGCTCTGAATTAGTGTGGCTAGTGGAGCATGCAAGGTGGTGCATGCATAATCACCTCCGAGGACTGAAAGTGAGGCTTTTAAAGATTCAGCTTACTGTGTGTGTGTGTGTGTGTGTGTGTGTGTGTGTGTGTGTGTGTGTGTGTGTGTGAGCAGCAGCTGCAGAAGGCCTCCATTAGCATGCTGGAGGTGGTTATGTAAACTGTCATGCTGCTCGACCAGAGTGAATGTGGGAAACAGAGGCCTCTGTCTTCATGAGAGCAACTTCAGTGGTTGTGATTGATTTCCCCCCCGTGTGTTTGATACTCAGTGCGGCTGTGAAATGATACAGCTCGGGGGGGGGGACTCGAGGAAATGCTGCGGCTGTCTCAGTTCAAGTGGTCGATACGTTTGAATTGCATTATGTCTGCATTAACAGCAGTGGTCAGTTATTATCAACACTGTGTATCCAGATCGTCTGTCTAAGCTCCATTTGTCTCTTTTAATTTTGAATATATATTGAACATTTTAACCCTTTGAAACCGGAGAAATTTGGCTTGACTTCTGTCAAAAACATGGGAAGACAGCAATAAGCAACAATTAAATTAACAATTAAAATTACCTGAAAATTATATTTAAAAAGTATAAATAAAGCAATGACCTGGACAAAGCATTTAAAAAATTAAAATAATTCAGTAACATAATTTAAATTATGATATTTAGAAATATCGCTTTTCCATAGCTTTTGTCTTTTTGTCCTCTATGTTTTTCATTATCTTTAAAAAAAAAATCAAAAATCAATTTATTTGTGCATCATTTATTATAAATTTGCTCATTGACTTTTCTTGTGTTTTTGAAAAAATCTGCACCAACTTGTTTAAATACTTTAACCCTTTGAAACCTGGAGCGACACGTGGTGTTGCTCCAGGTTTCAAAGGGTTAAAGTGATAGCTGTGATTTTTTGAAGTGGGTTTGTGAGGGGAATTTATCCATAATCTGTGTGTTACACACATTAGATGTCAGTCAGCACGCCCCGTTTGGAGAAGCAGGCTGTAGTTCGACACAGAAGCTGAGCAATGTACTGCTGTAGACGGGGGCAGCAGCAAAATGTATTCTAGCCATCTTAAAAAAAACAACATCAGTTCAAGTGAACGCTAAGTTGAGAGTATTTTCACCGTCTCAACTTTCTATCAAAGAGTCCGTTTCAACAGCAGCTTCAGTTCTCCATCTACGCTCTTGTCAAAGCCACCAGACTTTGAGAAAAATAGTAATTTAACATCACTGAACATGGGAGCTGCTCGTCTACCGCTGCTTTGATGGGTAAGCTTGTTTGTTATTGTTTGACTTTGGTGAATCCGCACTAACACTTTTAAACGCCAAAGTCACGCAATAACACAAACAAACAAAGTACATGGTCGAGGTAGCGGTAGACCAACAGCTCCTGTGTCAAGTGATGTTAAATTACTATTTTTCTCAGTGGAGTTTGGCTTTGAGGAGAGCAACGTAACGGCTTCATTTTGCAGTTTAAAATCGCCTCTGACACTGAGGTGAATCAGTGAAAATACTCTCAGGATAGTGTATAATTATACTATTATAACATTTTTTAGCTGGGGCTTTTTTTATGTGGTTAAAGTATGTTTTTGGGTGACCCCATCCACTGCAGTGCTTAACTTCTGTGTCATACATCCGCCTGCTTCTCCAAACTGTGGGCGTGCCGACCACCATCTACTGTTTGTAATAAACTGTCTGTGGATAATGTTATACCCCATAAAACCACACTTAAAAAATCTACTCCTTTAAACTGTTAAAAATATTCCAGATTTGAAAAATAAAGCTGCAGCTCAATCGCTCAAGCGTGTACTATCTATTGAACTATTGCCCAAACATAATGATATAAATTAAGAGTTGAATTATGTCCATAATATCCATTTCTTTCCTTTGCATGAGTATAAGTGGATACATATTGCAGGAATTAAACTGAAATACTGGATTTAATATATGAACAGATACCTTAGAAAACACTGCAGTGTGTTTCGCTGTGGATTTGGTGTAATCGGTTACAGTGAATCCACTCTTTCACCTGTTAACACTCACACACACCAGTGACTCAGCATTTACCACGCTCCCCAGGGTGCACAGGAAGTGACGTGTTCTCTGTTTTCAGTTGCAGTTACAACTATATTTGGGAGTATATGCAAGAGGAACTGAGTAGCAGCAACAGTGATAAACAAGGCTGCAAAGAAAAGACGGGGTCGTCTACAGACTTCAAGTAGCAGAATATCAAAGGAAACATGTTGGGGACTGTGTTGTTTATGGGGGAGTAAACACTCAGGGTAATTTTGCATTGTCAGTTTACGCCCACTAAAAGTGTTTTTGCCACTGACAGGCTCAGATTGTTATTGTTTGTTATTGTAGGTGTCTGACAACATTATGCAAAGGATCCAAAAAGAGATAGACCTTTTTAAAAAAAAAAATAAAAAAAAAATAGAAAGATACTTTTTGTTAAACCAGAAACAGCCCTGAAATCGCAATCACCAAACACACCAGACTCTATTTATAAAAAACAGTCATTTAAGCGTGTTTAGAGCCAGCATATTTTCACATCCAACTGGGTGAATTAAGGGTTTATTTTAACCATACAAAAGTTGGTAATTGTTGGAACGGTGGAAAAACAGGCAGGACAGCTTTTGAGAGTTTTATTTTCATTGTGTCGACTTTTAATGAAGTGTGTTTTACATTGATAAAACTATTGTTTATTTGAATGGAGTCTGGTGTGTTAGGTGGAAGCAGGCATCCAAGAGACACACAGACGCACCAAAAAAACGCAAATATAGCAAGACGAAACGCCAAACGAGAGTGAATTTGGGGTTGGCTTTTTCTTTTACTTACCATTTTTAAGTCAAACCTAAAAAAGTTCATTTTTGGCACTGCCTCCTCCAACTGTTAATGACTGCGAATTCATTTTTATATTTGATTTAAAATAATTTAATTTTTTTTTTTTTATCTTTGCACCTCTTGTCTGCACTTTTGCTGTTTTTATGGTGATTAAAAGAAATTAAATAATTTATTAGTTCATTTTACCTTTTATATCTTTTCTCTTTACTCTTTTATTTTAAGTCACTGTACTTAAATGTATTTTATTGTTCTCTAAAGAACTTTAAGTTGCCCTGTTGCATGAAAAGTGCTACACTTAAATAAAGCTGCCTTGCCTCGGCGTTCGCCGGCGAGCACGTTTAGAAACATTAACCGACAGTCTTGCTCACCTTCAAGTGCTTGTGATTCTCAGTCTGATCGTCTCCGTCTCCTCCTGCAGGTGTTCGCCACTTACCCCAACGAGGACTACGACAGGCGTAATGAAGACGTGGACCCCATGGCGGCGTCTGCTGAGTACGAGCTGGAGAAGAGGGTGGAGAGGCTGGACCTGTTCCCCGTGGAGCTGGAGAAAGGTACAGAACATTACAAAGTCACTTTTAAAGCCTGTTATAATTTTCCTCGACGCTCCGAAACAGAATCTGAAGAATTCTTAACATTTATTTGAACCTGCTCGGGGCACCAGGTGGGCGGTTTGCATGAAATTGGAAAACGAGTACAAGAAATTTCACATTCAGAGGAAATTATTTGAAAATGATTTTTTTTGGGTGGATGTCATTAACCTCCAACAGGACCGTTTGATTTGTCCTTTCTGTCCCTTTGAAGAAAAATCTTTATTACTTATGTAAAAAGGCCTTCAGTGTTCAGTTTTCCCCAGTGAGCCTCACTTCCTTTAACATCCCTTCAACATTATGGTACATTAATATATTTATAGAAGACTATATTTAGAGTTGTGTACAGGGCAGGTTACTCAGGAAACCATATGTGACCCTGTTCTATATAAATGATGTTTTTGATAAATTAATTTGGAAATTGAGGCTCTAAAAACGAAAATTAATACATCAGCACCTTACACCTCAGGCAGGAAATCTGAGTGTTATCACTGATTCTCATCTCACTTTCAAGTCACATATGAAAACTGAAACAGTGTTTTTATTATTTCAAGATGTCGTGAACGTCGAATGTTTTATTTATCCTCGAGATACAAAGAAGCTTGTGTGTGATTTTATTACAGCTGTAAATCTATTACAGCTGTAAATCTATTACAGCGGCGCGCAGAACGCTCCTGATCTTTGCGTAGCCTCCAGTTAGTCTTCGGATTGATTTTATATCCTGCTACTTCTTTAGAAATCTTTTTTTTTTTTTTGCCCCTGACTATGAGGTCGATGTGCTGCAGAGATATGCTGCGTGTCCCTGTTAGACCCTCTCATCATATACTCTGTGCTGCTCACTGTTGCAAAAAAATCAGACAGAGACTTGAGGTGACTATTTTCCGCAGTCTTAGATTCAAACACTGGAACGGATTCTCCCACTCGATCTAAGGACGGCAAGATCAAGGCTTAAAACTCACCTTTTTAGCTGTAATTATTAGTCCACTGCTTCTTTAGACCTGGAATAAAGATGCAATTTTTTTATAACTCGGTTTACATTTTATTGAGGCCCAAAGTTACGTGTATTTAAGGGTGGTGGTGCTTGAGTAACAGTCTGTCTGTCTACAGACTCCACACCTCTCTCCTTGCCCAAATATGGTCACTTCTCACACAAAAAAAACAAGATGGCAATGGCTGAAACGAGGCTTCAAAACGGCAGTCCACAAACCAGTGGGTAACATCATGGTAGCTACGTCCATTATTTATACAAGTCTATGCCTAAGATGCATGTTAATACCAGCCAGGTATAAACAGGTTTAAGTGCAGCCGTTTTCACGCTTTTCCACTGACTGACAGTTGGTGGCAGTCATACACAAAGACGTGCAGTAATGTGCCAAAAAAGGCAGAAGAAGAAGACGACAGCGACCAAGCAATCATGAATGTAAACAATGAAAGGTTAAAAATTGGCTCCAGTAAATGTTTTATGAGGAAGGAAGTGCATTGTCAGGGCTCGAGGACACACACAATGAGCTCTGGATCACACCTATGTTAAAAGGGAAAAGGGCGAACACTGCTCTTTTACTTCCCAACCTAATCGCTACCAGCGATCGGAGATCAACAGTCTCTGAAATGTGACTGAAAATCCACAGCTGCAAATTATTACCGTAAATGTAATGTAAGAGTGACAACATGAACATGGAGTCAGAGACATGTTTTCCACCCACAGAGAGTGCTAACACCGCCTCTGTCCCTGCTTGACTCACAAAGACATGACAGCACAACACATCAAACTGACCAAAAACAGCGAGCTAACAGCTGCTGTGGTTTTCCCGCTCTCTCAGACGGCGAGGGCCTCGGCATCAGTATCATCGGGATGGGTGCGGGGGCCGACATGGGCCTGGAGAAGCTGGGCATCTTTGTGAAGACGGTCACAGACGGAGGAGCAGCACACAGGGACGGCAGGTACGTTCATTCTTTATTCCAGGGTTCCCCCGGTCATTAAAAACCTGGAAAAGTCATGGAATTTCAGAATCACATTTTCAAGAAATTAAAAAATCATGGAATTAGTAAAATTATTTAAAGTTTGGAAAAAATCATGGACATTTGTTCAGTATAATAAATTAGATTACATTAGTGTAACATAACAGTGAAGTTATTTTCTCTAGCCGACAATGTAACGTAGCTTTAATTTACATCGACTTGTGACCATGTTTGGTATTTTCTTCAGAATTTATTTGATGAAAGTTTCTTCATTTTCGTCCAGCGTTATGTCTCTCCCTTCACATATGTCCACGAGGCATGTCAAATAATTTTTGAGGCACTTTTGGTTTTAAGGAAGGGGTATACAACTGCAAATGACTGTATTTTGTACCATTGATTTTAAAAGAAAACATGAAGGCATTTTTTAAAAGAAAAGTCTTCATATTTTTTCTTTTTAAGAAAAGGTTTGAAAGGAATTTTCTTTGAAAATTTGTCATAATTATTTAGTTTTAGGCCTTATTTGGCTTTTTTTTTTTTTTTAAAAAGAAAATCTCGTCCTTTTCTTATTTTTTTTTAAGTTTTAAGAAAACAGATTTGGAAGACATGTTTTCTTTAAAAAATTACCAAAAATAACAGTATTTATCAATCACAGGCAGAAACTGTAAAAACAGAAATTATTGTGAGATTTTCAAATCTACAACAGTCCTTGAACATATCATTGGGGACGCTGAAATTATGTTTGTATCTTATATGTTTGAGAAAACATTGGGCAAGTGGGGCATGGAAGCAAAATCCTTGAATAAAGTCATGGAAAAGTTCTGAAATTTTGTCCATGAAAATGTGTGGGAACTCCTGATATCCTGATTCTTCATCTGGTAAAAACACATGAGAGGCGGACTGGAAAAGGCCTTTTCTTCGCAGACCACGTGTCGGAGGTCAGCAGTCGTAGTTTTATTTCCAGGAGTGGATGCTTCATTGTCCCACTTGTCTTTCTGATTCCTGGCAGCTGCACACAGGTCTCGCTGCCAAGAATGAGAGCTTGTAAATGGAGTGTGGCTTGTGTGGGCTTCAGTCGAAAAAGATGATGAATAAAGGCGGCAGCTGAGCTATTACGTTAATCCTAAAAAACTTCTCTCCTAACTGCCCCCTGCAGGATCCAGGTGAACGATCTGATTGTGGAGGTGGACGGGACCAGTTTGGTGGGAGTCACCCAGAACTTTGCCGCCTCCGTACTCAGGAACACCTCAGGAACCGTCAAGTAAGAGTTTGAATAGTCTGGGTTTTATTGCAATTGTCTTTATTGCTTTTAACCCTTTTAAACCTCAGCAAACTGGCTTGATTTATTTAAAAAAAACAGGGGATAAAGTTATGAGTTACAAAAAAATACCTGAAATCAAGCCCCTTAAAGAAATATAAAAGTTTAAAAAAATAAATAAATAAAATTTTAAAATAATAATAATTATTTCTGGAAAGTATTCCCTGTGAAAAAAGCATTATTAAATTTAAATAACGTCTTTCTCTTGTTTTAAAAACTAATTTACAGGTAATTTTCTTGTCACCTTTCTCTAAGTTTTTGCAATTAGAGGGATGTCTCTTGCCAAGTTGCTCCTTGCTTTTTTGCCATATTATTTAAAGAAAAAAACAAATTTGCTTATGTTTCAAAAGTTTAAATGCATTGTGGAAGTCTACCTAACACAGCACAACAAAACTGATGTCGTTCCAAGCTTTAATGGCTCGTCATCCAATCAAAATTTCATTACTAAATACCTGCAAAACTTAAAGCTGGCGTTGGCAGTTTCATCGTGCTGTCATAAGCTTTGAGCATTATGTTATTCACGTCATCTGAGAGAAAACTAGACTTCTGCACCTCCTCTTGACTCTTTTTTCAGGTTTTAGAAAATCAAACCTACGATGGGAAACTCTGGCCAATCACAGGTCATTTCACAGAAAGAAGGCATTCCTATTGGCTGTCCTACAAATGCAGAAGCGCATCCCTTTGATTCTTGCAGAGAAAGTTGCTTTTCTAGGATTTGTAACTGCCTACACTTCAAAGAGACCCCAAAAAAGGAAGACAGACTTCGCAAAAAGAGTCTAAATGAGAGTATGACAATAAACAAAATAAAAAATGTGTCAATATAGACAAAATACTTAAGAGGTGGAAAGAAAATGTTGTTAATAGTTTTCTGACCAAAGCCTGAGGCCCCGATCAGACAGAGAGCATTTTGGAGGTTGCTCTTTTTTTATTTTATTTTTTTTAATTGTTGCTATGCAACCACTGATTCACCTGTCCTTAGCTGAACTGCTATTTTGCTATGAAGTAAACTCTCAGATCTGTACCATAAAATCTGCATAAAACGTAGACAGCTGGAGGGCATTTGGGGACGGAGACTCGTGTGTGTACCCTCAGTGAGAGGAGGAATCACAGGGAGTACCACCAGCTGGTCCAAGAGCCTCGCCTGGATGATGGTTCAAGGTTTATTTTAGGATGAGTTGGGGACAGTTTGACAATCTGCTGTCAGTCAACAGGCCTAATTACAGTTGATAAAATGTTGGTGGTTGAGTCTACAATTTGTGTAGATATGTCTTGCAGCTTGCCGAGAGCCATGATGAAAAAGAGCTATTGTTAGATTAACACGGTACGCTACCACTTTTTGTCACTGCAAAGTCTGCCTCTTGATCCATCTGATCGAACAATGGGGGAAAAAAGCGGTGATGTCGGGCACTTTTTCTGCTAAGAGTTGATATTTTTCAACTCATCGCGTTCAGGCTGCTCCTGCAAAAATGTGAGGCACTCGGTAACACAAAAGCAGCGAGCAAAACACTTCACTCTCATTGAAAACAAATACAAAAACCTGTGCCACGCTGCTGAAACACGCTGATCAGAGCCTGAAACACGCTGATCAGAGCCTGAAGCTCGCGGCTTTGCCTGATTTAAGTTCATGTTTATGTAGCTAAAGTTAGCTAGAGCCTTGATTTACAGTTTGTTTCCTCAAAGGACTTTAAAGGCTCACAAGTATGCAAAGAAAACAGGATGGTTATTTTTATAGAATTGACTCTATGCAATGGCGCCAGGATCACAATCAGCATATTTGAAATAAATGCATAGTACTCTTACAGGTTACCGTATATGACATTAAGGGCTCTATCTTAAACCCGGCACAAAGCTGCACACAGTGCAACTAACGTCATTAGGCGGGTTTTCATTACAGATTTGCGCAAAACAAAAAGAAATGTCGATAAAACACAATTTTGAGATGACTTGTCCTCTCGTGATATCATTCCAAGAAGCATTAAGAGAGCTGCTGTGCACATTAGCACACGAGGAGCAGCGTAACCTCACTGATTATTTCAGAAGCTAAAAGTTTAGTTCTGTTTACTCTGTCGAGTTTATAACTACAGTTTTTAGTTTTGCTGCTTAAATGTCCCACAGTATTTGCTGCAGCGACATTACGGCTCTTACTGTATAACTTTAAGCAAAAAAACGTTCTCTGTGCTAACGGGCAGAATTTGTCTTGTAAATAGCAGCGCAGGTGAAGGCACACCTGGACTTTAAAGGGAACTGGACATGATGCTCCGATTGAATTCACTGCTATTTGTTGTGCACGTTGTGCACCGTTTAAGTAGTAAAAGTGCAGCTGGACTTTGATGCACTTGCACACTTAAGACCATGCACTATAGATTGTTTAACCCTTTAGAACCTGAATCAACATCAGTTTTGTTTTGCTGCATTCGCCTATTATAATGCATTAAAACCTAAAGAACCGGAGAAAATTGATTTGATTTCTTTTGAAAACAAAGGAAAAAAAGGAAAAGAGCAACTTGGCAAGAAAGTCTATATAAATGGGGGAAAATGAGTAAAAGGTTACAGGAAAATGAATTAAAAATGAGCAGTGGAGAGATTATCAGATATTATTCACAAACTATATTTATCATTTTTATAATGATATATTTAAAATTATGTTACAGAAAAAAAAGTTAATTTGTTCTTGAAGTCATTTTCTTGTCTCTTTTTTGTTTTGGGTTTTTTTTCTTATTTTACTGTAACTTTTTATTTATTTCTTTTAAACTAATTTCTTACTATTTTCGGGGGCCTTTTTTTTATGAGATGCTCATTGCTTTCTTTCATATTTTTGAAATAATTCAAGCCAATTTACTCAGGTTTCAGATGGTTAAATAGGGCCCTAGATGTGACATTGGGGTAGAAAGTTGGAAATAATCTCTGTTATCCTCAGCTGTACTTTGTTTTCAGTGCTAACAAACAGATGCCAGCATACTGGTGAACGTGGTAAACACCACCTGCTAAACATCAACATGTTGTCATTGTGACCATGTTAGCATGCTGCGCTCTACGGCTAAATGGGCATTTATTTTCACAGTTTTCGTCCTGCAGTGTGTCTCAGCGGTGACCGGGCTGTATGTCTTGTTACACAGCTCGCGCTGACTTGAGCTTAAGGAGACGGTTTCCTCTTGATATACACCCACAGCCAGCCTCACACGCAGGACTGACTGCTACCACATCCTGCCCATTCAGCTCACCAGACTGCAGATTTCTATCTCGAGTCTCACAGGGTCATGATTATACCCTTCAGTGTCGACATCCTGAATACGCTCCAAAGATTCCACAGAAAACACAGTTATCAGGAACAAACACACTTGGCATCAGAAGTATCGTTTTGAAATGCCAGCGGGATATTTGTAGCAACGTTCTTTGGTTTTTTGGAGGAGCTGACGCGCTCCTTTTGTCATCTGAGCTCATTCATAATCAGGGTTTAGTGGTCAGCGCCGTTAGGGTGATTGTTAGTGTTGTGTGACTTGTGAAGATCAGAGACCTTCATAGATAGCTCATACATTATGGATCTGCCGCAGTGATGGCGAAAGGCACTAGAGCTCAGACCTATTCATAAAAAAAAAAAAAAAAAAAGGTCGGGCAGACAAATAGATGAGGGCAGGAAGTGTGTTTAATTACCCGTTAGTGCCGCAGAAATTGAAAGGCTGTAGAGGCCGCCTTAATAACCATCTGTGGTTTCATCGTGATTTACGTTGTTTTTTCCTGTTCGCTGTTTAGACAGCAGCTTTAATTGGACAGAGATTTGTGAAGCTCAATCAGGAAACATATAGTCTCTATAATGAAGTGAGCAAGCTGAAGGAGAGGCAGAGAGGAGCGCTTGATTTTAATCATACAAGAAGCCAACCCCATAGAGACTGTCTTTGTTCAACTCTAAACAGGAAGACAATTTCTGTCATGAGAGGGAGCACATTCCTAACTACATCAATACATTACAGTACAGCCGGAAGAGGAGGGTCGCAAGCCAGTGATGCTCAGCCTTCAGCCCATGGGCCCCTGATTTCTAATTCATAACAAAAATAAGTGATTCACACTGCGAATTGGATTTGTACTTTAAGTATACATAAGGGGCCAGAGTGCATAAAATAGCATTTAAATAGTGCTTGTATATCAAAAAAAGTGCCAGTGGAGGATCCCCCACACCCTCTGACAGAGGTCCTACCTACACTCCTAATGTCCTAAAATCCAAAAAACATTGTAAAATCCTCAAAATGTCCTTAAATCCAAGAAATTTTCTAAAACTTGAGAAATGTCCCAAAATCCTGGAAATGTCCTAAAATCGTAGTAATGTGCCAAAATCCTAGAAATGTCTTATAATCTCAGAAATGTCCTGAAATCTTGGAAATGTCCCGAGATCCTAGAAAAGTCCTAAAATCCTACAAATGTCTGAAAATTCTGGAAACTAAAATTTTAGAAACATGTATGGAGCTGCTGCAACTGGCCCCTGGCCTCTTGTCATTGTGCAAAAGTGGCCCCTGAGCAAAGAAAGCTGAGCGTCCCTGCACTACAGCAGCTGAGGAGGGCCGTAAGCAGTTTATCATAAATGAAAAACACGTTCTTGGTGCTTGTGGAATCTGTCTTTGTGCTCGTCGCTGGTCAGGAGTAAAAAAATGGAGCATCATGGATTATTTAGCACGCACATACAGTATCATAACGCGTCAGACATTTTGCTTCGACATGTCAGATTTCAGTCCTAACTGAACTGTCAAATCTCAGGTTTGTGATCGGGCGAGAGAAGCCGGGAGAGCAGAGCGAAGTGGCGCAGCTCATCCAGCAGACCCTGGAGCAGGAGCGCTGGCAGAGGGAGATGATGGAGCAGCGCTACAACCAGTACATGGACGAACAAGAGGTTAGTCTCAATGCTCGGGGCGAGTTTTAAAGAGCTTCTGAAACAAGGAGAAAAAAAAACTGCTGGTTTGTCCTTCTTGAATCAGTGGTGGTGCAGCGTCTGCACATGCACAGAGCAGAAGTGAGGGTGCAGTGCTTACTAATCAGTTTCCGTCCTTCACTTACACGCACATGCTGCCATGATCCAGCGGTGGAGGGAGCGCTCAGATTTTTGACTAAAGCTGAGTTTTATGGGGTACTTATCCATCGTCAGTGTATTACATACAGTAGATGACAGTAAAGTTTAGAGATTTTGATTGGAATAATGCAGCAGAGGCTAAGAAATATACTACTGCAGCAAAATGTATTTTAGCTACATCCAAAAAATCAATTTCAGGTTAAGTGTACACTATATTTAGAACATTTTCACCACTTTATCTTGTTTTCAGACAAACCCTCTCTGACAGGGATCTGAAGCCGGGTGAACTGAAACCAGACTCCACTGACAAAAACGATAATTTCACCTCAGTGGTCACAGGAGCTGCTGGTCTATCGCTGCTTCCATCGCTTAGTTTGTTTGTGTTGTTGTGTGACTTTGGTGAATCCGAACTAAAACACAAACTAGATTAAATTTTCCATAAATATGTATGAAAGGGAGGTGACCTATCAGGCGACCTGTCGGGCGACCTGTCAGGTGAGCCAGTGCAGTAAGGCTGCATTCATGTGATGTCAGAGGGTCGTAGTTTCCCAGTTTGGAAGTCGCTTTGAGGTCGTAAAGTAGGAACAACACGGAAGCTACAAAGAAGATGGGTTGCATTTTAATGCTAAGAGCATTTAATCAAAAGGTTGATAGCTGTTGCCAGTGTTATTATATTTTTATGTATTATTTTATTATATACTCAAGTACAAGTACCTTAAAATTGCACTGAATTATGGTACTTAAGTAAATGTGCTTGGATTCCAGCACTGCCACAATCACACTTTAAAGATTTTTGAGAATTAAACGGAAGATTCAGGCTGTTAACTTTTACAGCTCTGTTATTGTCGCATCAGTATTCATAGAGGATCAATTCCAGTTTCAGAACAGTAATATCTAATATTTTCTCTTTCCCATGGACATGTTCTCCTATGCACGAAGGTATGCAATAGCCTTCATAGGAAAAATAATATCTGTATTAGGGATGATAACAAATAATCAATGATCAATAAATAGCTTGTTAAGAATTTAATCAAACGCGTAAAATTTTACTGATTAATCAATAGGCTATGAAATGCTGTCAAAATAGATGCAATGTGTTGGTGTGAGCTTTGACTGAGGATAAAATGCATTTGGTATCATTTGAAATAAGCAAAGTTTTTATGTTTTTTTTCTCCAAATAATGATTATTAATCCTAAATTTTACAGATTAATCTATTATTGAAAATACTTTCAATTTGCAACCCGAATCTGAACGCATTTATCCAAATTTTAAGTGAGAAAACAAGTTATTATTTAACATTTGCATGAGAAAAAAAGTCTGACACAAAGCCGCTTGACAACAAAATAAAAAACATCACTAACTGGATTTGAAGCTTATGTAACCATCTCGACCTGTTCAGGCACAAAATGCTTCCTTAAAATGAAAAACTAATTTTTTCGCAATCATTCGTTGGCCTTGTGTGTCCCTGGTTCCCCTTTAGGATTATGAAATTTATCCCATCATGAACTGAAGAGACGCTCTCATATGTGGCCGTGTTGTGCTTCTGGAGGGAGGCCACACTAGTCCGTCCAGCACGCAGAATCAGTCCGATCAAACGATAAGCTCGGCTCCAAAATGGGGACGAATCAGGATGACTAAAATGTGGAGCCCTTTGCTTTGTTAATCTCATGTTTCTCAGATGTTTTTGGTTTTACATAAACAGATCATGTGCTCAGAAACCGCCTGTAGTTTCATTATAACAGCACAGAGGAAGTTGCCCCATTCATGCAGGGTGATGGTGGGTGGTTCTTGAAAAGCATTGGGTTGTATAATAAGAGAGTCGTCTCCGCTTTGAAGTTTTCCACCATCTAGTGGCTGTTTGGTGTCATAGCACAGAAGCAGGCCTTTAAAGACGCCATTTAACCCTTTGAAACCTGAGCAAATTGGCTCGATTTCTTCAGAAAACATGGGAAGAAGGCATCTTGAGAAGAAATGACCCACAATTAAAGCAAGAACGTACTAAGAAGCAAGAAAAAACAAACAAACAAACAAAAAAAACCAGAAATCCATAAAAAGGGGTAAAAAAAAAAATTTAAAACTAAATTTAAAAAAACAACATTATGTCACATAATTTTAAATATATAACAAGGATAATTATAAATATAGTTTTCTGGACATTTTTCCCTAATTTTTTAAAAGTTAGGGAAAAATAAAATACATCTAATCTTCTAAATCTACTAATTTCTTGCAATTTGTTGGACATCTCTTTCCAAGGTGCTTATTACTTTTCTTCCTAGAGAGAAGAGAAGTGATGCTGATTTTTGGTTAACATTTCTTCCTTACCTGGACTTCTCCCTTCCCTGCAGGGTGGCGAATATGGCACAGATGAGGAGGAGGACGATGACGAGGAGGTCAGCCCGCCGTATCCCAGCGCCATCGAGGTGTTTGACTTGGCAGAGAACGAGGACATGTCGCCTCTGGAGACGGACCCTGAAAAACTGGCACATAAATACAAAGAGGTGAGACGTGAATCTCTTTAATTGGAGCTCTTCCTGTGTAATCACATCTTATTTCCTCTAATGGGACTAATTTAACACGTGTATTTACAATCTCTCTCCCCAAAAAGCTCCAAATAAAGCACGCTGTGACTCAGGCTGAGATCCAGCAGCTGAAAAGAAAGGTAGGTTGTTGGATTAAGATCTTACATGATTTTTTCACATATTTCTTGTTGTGTTACATTTCAGAGCCAAGCCCCTTTGACTATAATTAAACCTGTTGCATCTTTGTATAACCGAGACTTAAAAATAATGGATAAAAAACCCATGAGATGGCATCACCGAAGTAGTACAGTTAGCTCAGTTTTGATAATTTTCTAAAATTCTCATCCCTCAAACTGATTTTTAAATGCCCTCAAAATGTAGCACTGTATATTTTATGCAACTTTATCAGCAGGCAAAATAGTGGTAAGAACAGCACAAGCAGGAACTGTAAAATGGCACGCTGTTAAGACCTGCTTGGGGCAGTTGGCTTTTTTCATAAAAGGCTCTAAAATGTGGAACACACTACCAACCGAAATAAAATTAACACAACATATTAACAGAAGTGTTAAAGGATGGCTGAAGCAAAATCAGAGACGTGAGCATTTTAACTATTTTATAATGACATTTAGCTGAGTGTTATAAGTGTATGTAACTTTGATATTCTTTTGTAGTCTTTTTTTTTTTTTTAACTGTTATCATAATGTAAATATTTACCTTTTTGCATTTTTTTTTTACCATTACAGTTATTATATGCACACTATTGTATGTAATTTTGATATCTTCTCTTATTTCCTTCTTCTTCTTCACTAGAAACCTAACTAAGGAGAGGAGATGGAAACTAGCAACAGCTATAATCTCTATATAATAATAATTATTACAATAACTTTATTTATATAGCACCTTTAAAAACTGTTGTTTACAAATTGATTTGACAAAGAAAATGCAGGAATTCAGGGAATAATAAAAATAAACACCAATGCATGTCCCAAACAGAGAAAGATCTAGAGCAGTCAAACAATAAGGCAAGAATGAAATGTGTATACAAGAGATCAACAAGAATAAAGCAAATAAAAGGAATAAAACAGGCAGTTTAAGTACTAAATGAAAAGTTTTAGAAAATATCTGAATAAATGCAATAAAAGACTTTAAACATGTTAATTTGCAGTGTCCCTATCAAATAAGTTATGTTAATAATAAATAATTTTATAAATAGAATTAGATAATCTTGAGAATCAGAGATAATATAAGCGTGTGATTGAAATGGAGGCTTCACCTGTGTTTGCAGCTGCACCACGCGGAGCAGGAGAAGCAGCGCTGGCGTATGGACAAGGCCCAGCTGGAGCAGACCCTGCAGGAGAACAAGGAGCGCATGGAGAAGCTGGAGGGCTACTGGATGGAGGCGCAGAGTCTGTGCCAGGCGGTGGACGAGCACCTGAAGGAGACGCAGGCCCAGTATCAGGCCCTGGAGCGCAAGTACAGCAAAGCCAAACGCCTCATCAAGGAGTATCAGCAGAAGTAAGACGGCATGATGACGAAACAGAGCTCAAAGAGTTGTGTGATATGTTGAATCTGAGTTAAACTGTCTCTGATGTGCGTCCTCCGACAGGGAGATTGAGTACCTGAAGAAGGAGACCCAGCGCTGTGCACAAGTCGGAGCCGAGGCCACTCTTCTGAAAGAGGAGTCTGGACAACTTCAGGAGCAGGTGGGGCTCTGCAATTAATCAAATTTTATTCTCACTTACATTTTTGGCTTCTCTATAAAAGAATAAAATCAAGACAAAAATTATTATTTTGCCACATTTGGTACCACAATACTCTCGTTTTGTCTTGTGTTATGAATGCAGTGCACCGCTTTTCCTTTACAGCCGTGCGTTCAGTTTTGCAAAGTTGTTGCAGACTCTCTAGTGACGTTTTTCTCCAAAAAGCAACTAGCAACAAAATTAGTCATATATTCAAATGTATTAGATTATATTTCATTCTCATGCATGCTACTGAAAATAATTACAGTCAATTGTGCTTTTATCAACAGCGCCGTGCCTCTCCCTCTCTTCTTTCACCGTGTTTATATTGATTTATTATTAATTTTATTGTATTAGTTGAATTATATTTAAAATTCAAGAAAAGTTAAAGAAGGTCATGAGTTATCATGTTTTTGGGGGGGATTTTTGGAATAAAGTGATTATAGAACAATAAAAAATACAGGTGCAGGGGCACATGGGCAGCCCAAAGAAATAAGAAAAAAAATAAGATCAAAACAAACAATAAAAAACAAAAATTACAAGAAACAAACAAAAAAGGATACAGCACAAGTCAAACTAGTGGGTATGCATGTTTTAATAATCGTGATCGAATATTGACCAAAATAATTGTGATTATGATTTTTTCCATAAATAAAGAGCCTTAGGTACGGGAGATGAGACTTTATCAAAATTTTGAATAATTAAATTACTTTAAAGCCCATGTATATTTTGTGCTTAAAGAAGCCTCATCTTGTTTCTCATTATAATGCAGACGTTTGCAGTTTTTTTTGACTGTGCTGTCATTAAGGAGTTTTATTGATGGTTGCAGAGAAACTTTTAATTGGTTTGTTACTTTTAGTTTAGTAGCCATTTTTCTTTTTACAGAATTTGTGAAAACAATTTGGCTCAAAACTGCTTCAGTGAGTCATGTGGCCTTTATACAAACCATACGATATATTTCAATGAAGTGAAAACTCATGCTGAGGTTGTTAAAATAGCCCAACGTGACTCACACTGCTGCAGTATGTGGGTGAAGATACTTAAATGAAATGTAAATGTGTGTCAAAATATAAAAATTTCACCACCTCTAAATGGATAGCACTTTTTTTAAAAACGTTATTTTCTTAAAAATTAATCGGTTAGTTACCGGTTAAAGGGTGTCATGCTATCAAAGGCAAAATAAACCAAGACTTATGTCCCTAATCTAGCACTACAGGTAAAAGGCAGTATACGTATTTTTGCTTTTGGGGTCGACTGCTCCTTTAATACGTACACAGATCTAAACATTTGTATCTGTAACAATAACGAAGCTCTCTGTTATGGATTCAGATTTTTTGGACTTTACTATGTATGTTGCTCACATGCTGTAACACAAAAAAAGCAGCATAATTAAACATTTTCCTGTCTCTCTGTCCTCTGCAGGTGGCTGACCTGGAGTGCAGGGTGGAGGAGCTGAAATCTGAACCTTTATAAAGGCCTTTTTGTCTGTTAACGTATTTCAGAAAGCAGAACTTAACGAGTCGAAGAAGATAGAGAGAAGATATTAGTTATTGTTCTTGAAACGACCTGCAGGGTATTTCTCGTCACCACCTCGAGCTTGGTTTCTGGTCGCATACTGTATATGTGTCCTCAGGCTTTCAGCCACTTGACCCCACCCCCCTTTTAACCACATTTTTCTGTTAACATTTACGGGAACACGAAGAACGGTTTTATCACAAACGCAGACTCCGCTGAGCTCTAGATGTACTGTTCCTTTTTCATTTCCAGAGTTCAGTATTTAACCCCTTAATTTGTGGTTTCGTGACAGACCAGGCTGTTGCTTTTAATTGCCAAAAAACACCCTCCCCCCCTTTCTTTTTGCCTAGTTTTGTGACCTTTTTTGTACAGATGTGATACTGTGTGGTTTAACAATCAGTTTGGTTTGTAAAAAATTTGAATATGTGTATAACATTTAACATAATATAAACTAATGAGATTGAGGGTTGTTGTATATTTTACGTGATGAAGGTGTGTAAATTGGACGGAGATTGCACTGGAGAAGACATCGACAAGGTGCTTCACTGGAACGGAGGAATAAAGTTCGGAGGTGTCTTCGAAATTGTACAAACAGTAACCCAACCTTCGTAGGGGTCTTGTCACTTAACCTTGAGAACCACCTGCTGCCTACCTTTCAGAAGTGTTTGTGTATTTTTTACACATTAAGACTCATAAATGAGCGTCCAACCCCTCGGTTTTAACCCCTCGGACCACAGAAACAAGCCTCCACAACTGCTGTGCCACAAACGAAAATGGATCTTTTCTCCCCTAAAAATGGATGTTGTCAAGGACTTGTGTAACTGGTATTAGTTAGGACTACTGATATAAGAAACATTACTGGACTGGGATGTTCAAGAAGTCGTTACCAGCAGCAAACAGATTTTAAAAAGCTCGAACCAGCAGCTGCACTTGACACCACTGTGTGTAGCACATGGAAAACACTGCCAGGTTTTATACCTGTTTCAATTTACGCACAGTTTAAAAACTGAGTCTACTCGTGTCGACTGTCATACCAGTATGTTTGTATAGTTCAGGTAAGACTGAAATATTTTAATTTTACTTAATATTTATAATATAGTCAAGATGGAAATATGAGCTAACAAGGACAAAAACTGACAAAAGCAATGCAAAACATTCAGTAGACAAGTTATACTGTGTCATTAAAAAAAATGTAGATCTGGATGACTACAAGAACAAAATTAAGATTAATGAATTGAAAAAAAACAGGCATGTTATGAGTATTTTCATAATGTTAAGGCTTGTACAGTGCACATGCTTTGCATTGTATGTTTTGTGGAATAAATGGTCAACAGTGAAGTCAAGGTCGTGTTTTTTCATTTTAAAGCAAGTTGACATTCAGAGACAATAAGCTTTAGTTTATATGACTGTGGTGAGCTCATTTATGTTTTTTGTCTATTGTACTGCATGTTAATATATTTTTTCTGCTCTCAAATAATTAACAAATGTATTTAAACATAAAAATCCAAGCTTTTGGTTATGAAATGCTTTAGCGTTAAATAAACTATAAGAGTCGCTTAGGTCTTTCCACATGTATCCTGTTCTAAATGTTTTTGTGTCAAAGAGACTTATGGAGACAGTTTTTGAAATTATTCAAGTATTGGGTTGCAGCAGCTTCACAGGCTACAATTTAACATTAATGGTAAGAGGTGCACCTTCAATTTATGTTCACTAAAGTGCTTGTTTTTGCCACCGACAGGCTCAGATTATTTTCTTAAGAGACAGAGACAGACCTTTTTGTGACCTTTTGTTGGAGAGTAAGGTCTTGTTCAGACTGCCGGCCCAAATCAGCGATTTCTGCTAATTTCATCCAAACCACATTTGAAGATTGTTTAAAATGCGATTCCAATCCGATTTCTACACGTGTCCCAGTCCAGATGCTGTGGCAGCTCAAGTAAGATTTCAAGTTTTGTTTTTTCTAACGCAACACACAACATCAAATCCAGAAGGCTGAAGTGCTGAGCAGATCCATGCTACCAGCAGAGTGCCATGGAGGTTAAAAAGAGAGGAAGTTAAAGGGTTATATTGCCTCATATCATTGGGGTACAACATATGCGCAGTAAAAATATGATCTGCAGTTGCTGGCACACTATCATAGAACAAATGGATGATTGATTCATCAATTCCACAATCGGAACAACAGGGGCAACAGTCAGCAACAGGGGCAGATGCAAAAATTAAGAGAATTTGAGAGCAAAATGATGGACCTGATTCCTCATGCTTCAACACTGGAAAGCTGCATCAACAGCTTTGCTATATAATTACTGACACCTACATTGTTACCACAGCAACCCATAAAGATAGGTTGGTGATGTCTGGATGCAAAAATGTGATCTGATTACTTGCACAAAAAAAAAACCCACTGCAGATCATCTGTGTTCAAGATCTGATTTAAGAAACAAAAATGACTTGCCTGCAGTCTGAACATAATCATAGTTGAACCAGAGATAGACCTGAAATTGCTATTGTCAAAACCCACCAGACTCCATTTAAACAAACAGCCATTTTTATCATCATAAACACACTTAATTCAGAGTGGACATAAACAAAATAAAACTGTCTTCGTTCGTCTTTGAACAATCACCAACTCTAGTTTTGTTGAAATAAACCCTTAATTCACAGTTAGATGTAAAATTATGCTGGATCTATACACACTAAAATTACTGTTTATTTACACTAATTCTGGTGGGTTTGCAATTGCAACTTTTGGGGCTGTTTCTGGCAAAACAAAAAGCATCTGTGTCTTTAACAAAAGGGTCTATCTCTACAGGGATCATTACAAAACTTCTATGAAGACACTTAGAATAATCTAAGTGTGTCAGTGCCAAAAACAAGCACGTTAAGTGGTCATAAAATGACGGTGCACATGCCCTGAGTGGTTAAATAGCAACCTGTTTTGCAACTGCCGGTTGCAGCAGCATCACCCGTCACTGGAGCAATTTAATTACTGTTTTTGTCTCTGTTAGTTACTTAGACACAAAAACATGCTTTAAACAAACCTAAGCTTTAAACAAACTTAAATTAAAATAATTTTATGTACAGGACATTCAAAAATTCTCTGCAGCTCTTGAAGAGCACATTCATTAAGTACTTGACCATTTAGTGCAGTTAAGCTTACACCGGCAATGATTTAAGCTCCTTCCAAAGTCCTAAAAATGTGACTACAAGTGCATCTTCTGATGATGTCTCCTGAGATGATAATTTCGGGAAAAGCTCTTCCCGCACTGGGTGCATTTGAACATCCTCTGTCCCAGGTGAAGCATTTGGTGAGCTTTGAGACTCTGCGGCCGGCTGAAGCTTTTACAACACTCGGGGCAGCTGTAGGGCCTCACCCCCGTGTGCTTCCTCTCGTGTCGCTTCAGGTCTCCTGACTGCCGGAAGCTCTCCCCGCAGTGTGTGCACAGGTACGGCTTCTCTCCTGTGTGAGTCCTGAGGTGCACGTTGAGCTGGCCGGTGTAGGAGAAGCTTTTGCTGCAGTGGGGGCAGCTGTACGGCTTCTCTCCTGTGTGAATGCGCTGATGCTGCTTGAGGCCGTAGTGGTTTGTGAAGCCCTTCCCGCAGTCGGTGCACAAGTACAGCAGCTTCACCTGCTGGAAACACGTGTGAGCTTTGAATGTTTTGGCGTTTGCACAGCTCTTCCCGCAATGAGGACACACGTATTCTTTCCCTCCCTCTTCCTCCTCTTCCTCCAGCTGATCCACAAGGCTTTCTGAATCGCAGTGTGACAGGTACTCCACCGGGTGATGCCTCTTGATGTGTTTTATAAGGTAGCTCTTTATAGTGAAAGAGAACTGACAAAACGAGCACGGGAAAGGCTCCGACGTGCAGTGATATTTCATGCATGTGTTGCTCTTCTGATGCTTTTTTAAGTTCCCCGACGTAGTGAAGACTTTTCCGCAGCGCTCACAGCTGCAAGATTTTGCATTTGTGTGCACCATCTGCTCGTGTCTCTTCAGGAAGCCAGACTTACTAAAGGTTGCCCCACACTGACCACACTTGAGCTGCTTGAAGGCACACTTATGTGCTTTGAGATCGTCTGGGTTTCCATATGTCCGTTTACAGCGACTACAGCTGAACCATTTGTATTTTGTTAACTTTCTGGCAGCAGGTGCTTCTGGCTCAGTGGAGCTTCGCAACGGCTTCTTACAGATGGCTGCTCTTCGTTTTGGAGCTATGAGCTTCGTTATGGCAGAAATTTTGGATCCAGCTCCGAGCCGCTGAGGCCTCTGACATTTTTGGACAGTTTTAGCCACTGATGGTTGTGGACTGAAGTCTGGATCCTCACTCTGATCATCATCGTCAGCAGGCAGTGGATCTTCTTCATGATTTTCCACTGTTGTCTCTGAGTGACTTTCGGTGATGTGCTGCTGAAGGGCGTCCACTGCTGAAAAAGTCAGCGAACACTCAGTACAGCTAAATGGCATGTTTGTAGATTCCTCTGAAGCCTCATTTAGTTTGTCTCCCATCTTGCCTTGTTTTTGGTGACTCCGCAGGTGCCTGGTCAGGTCGTTGTACTGGCCAAAGCACTTCTGACACACGGTGCAGACATACGGACGCAACCTCTCATGAACATACAACTTATGCTTTTTTAGGGTGGCTTCGTTTGTGTAGCCCTTACCGCAGTGCGAACAGCTGAACTGGGATGTTTCTGCCTCTCCTGCAGCAGCGTTCTCAGTTTCAGTTATGTCCATAGCTTCTTGCACATTCTCGCTTTCATTCACATCTGTTGTTTCCTCGGTTACAGCTGAATCAGCAGTGTTTAAAACTTCAGATCCCGGTGTCTCACTCTCTTCCTTTTCACTAATAATTTTGTCCTGATTAGGACTGTTTGTTTCTTTTATCCCAGCTTGTTTTCTGTGAACTAGCTGGTGTCGGATTAAGCCAGACGCCTGGCTGAAGCTTCTCCTGCAGTGTGGGCAGCAGTACGGACGTCTGTTTGAGTGGACGCAAAGCTTATGCCTCCTGAGGTGAGGTATTTGTTTGAAAGTCTTACCGCAATCACCACACGTTTTAGACTCTACAGGATCAACAGCTAAAACCACCAGGGGTGCAGCAGAGTGACCTGAGTCGGCATTTGAAGCAGGATTTTCAGGTTCAGCCGTTTCTGCAGCTGGTGTTGTAGCGCCCTCTTCTGGCTGGGCGTGGAAACATTCTGTGTGTCTCTGCAGGAAGGACTCTGTGGTGAAGGACAGCTGACAGTGGGAGCACGGGAAGATCTGAGAGGCTGCAGTTGCATTACTTTCTGCAATTAAGAGATAAAGAGGAAAGAAATGTGTCAACATAAATTGACAAGATTTTAGAATAAAATGGCATAAAAATTCAAACAAAGTCAATAAAGAATAACTACCAGGGTTCCCATACATTTCGTATCAACTTATTTAAAAAAATTTCCATAACTTTGTGATTTTTTAAAAGCTCTTTTAAAATGGGAAGGTTTATGAAGCAATACAGGCATACATTATTGAACACGCACTTCGCAGGCGTCTGCAGGTAAGCAAACTGGAAACACTTGCTAATTTTCACTCGCTCGTTAGACACACCCTTTGAAAAATAGCTGAATATGCCAAAAAGCCGCACCAGCACACACGAATACTTCGCAAAATGTCAAGACATAACCCCAAAACCAAACCTATTTTTTGCGTAATGTTAGAAATGTTTCGGATTTTTCTGAACATATTTCCAACAGTAGCCAAAACAATGCATATTCAAAACTTTTCCAAAGCATATCCAAAACACTTTTCTTATTTCCAAGCTTTTCCAAGAATTTCTTGACCATAGGAACCCTGAACTACAAATATCTAATATTTCATGAGTGGCAACATTTAGGTTGTAACAGATACCTGCTGCATTCAGCTTCATCACCCACACTTGAGTCCAGGCTTCACTGAACTGGGCGAGAAGTTTGCTGCTGGGCCAAACCATGAGCTCGTCTCCAGGGTTTATGGTGCGACAGCAATGAAAGAGGATGCTGCCTTTGTACTGGACCACCAGCAGGTTTGCCTCTTCTTTGTGACGAGCACAATTTATGTACCTGCGCAAGAAGAGAGAGATCGAATTTAAACATGGACTGATTGTGAGATGCATCTTGATCAACGATATGAAGAGACACCGTGAGGTTACATGAGAAACACAAACAAAGCATGTCCAAAACACTGACATTTACACATTAGCTGCAACTAGTTTAACAAACTGTTGGCAGTCGAGTTGCACTGTGGGTAATGTAGGCGCCTGACTGCATAAAATAAATAAAGATAATATCCCTCTTTCTGCATCAAGTTTGATACTTTTTGTAAGCCCTCCATTGCAACACCGATAATGTTATAAAATTGCAATGTTAAATTGGTGGTGTAGTCTTTTTTATGAATTCTGAGACTGAAAAAGGAAACAGACGCAGTAACAAAAGCAGAATTCAATACGTTACCTCATCCAGTTTGAGTGTGACTCTCTAGCAGCATCAATGTACTCATACTCATCTTTTTCTTTGTAAATCTGCAGAAAATTAGATTATTTTCAAGACAAAATACACACATATAACACAAAAATTTGAAGAGGATAAATCATATCTGAGCTCACCTCCCAGGAGAAGTCACTTGCCATGGCATTCTCCCTTGTCGTCATTTCCCCCTCATATGGTCCAAAATGCATCCCCGGAGACACTATCGGTCCGTGATTTATGACCCCGACTCCTGCACTGGGAATACTGGACCTGCCGATCATCAGGCCGTAGGGCAGAGTGAGGAGCGCCCTCTGGGGGAGACCCATGCTCGTTGGAAAGTCAAGAATAAAAGATGGGCCGTTAATGTTAGCGGGGTCAGTCTGGTCCTGGAAGAGAGTCAGACACTCCTCGCAATCTGAAAAACAGGAGAACACAGCAATTAAACTTTATGTTTATTAGTATAAACCCAATATTTTAACACATGTTAATATAGCACAATTTAATGTCATACCCCATCTACAATAAAGCTTTTGACTATGGCAACTGCTTGTAATAAATTGCAGACTGTGCAGGCTCTCTAAGTTTCAGATTTACTCAGTTTTAATAATCAGTTTTAAATGTCTTTTCTTTTTCTCTTCTTCTTGCACAACTTCATATTGTAATGTCATTGTGCTGTGTGTTGGTTCTGACCTACTAAGGAACTGCAGATGAAAATTAGCTCTAAGCTACAATCTGGTACAGTGCATTAAATTATAACATTTATTATTTTAACTGTACAATGTCCCTTTTAAATGAAGTAAAAAAAATAACTACACTCTTTATTCTAGGTGATTATACACTAAAAAAAACATACTTATATATAATATTCCATTTTGTCACTATATTCCTCTTTATCCTCCACACTGGAACTTCAATTGAAAGGAATAAGGAGGACGAATAAAACAACAATAATGCAGTAAACTTGCATATTCCATGTTAATTTAGTCTATGATTACTTTCTTATTCTTTCTTTAGTTAATGAAAGATGCTGTGAATATAAGCAGATGAGCAGAGAAGAAAAGAGTTTATCTTGCTTACAAAAGCCCCCGTCAGCCTCTGGGTTGTCTCCATGTCCCACTGTGTCCAGTAACTTCTGGATTGGAGTTTCTGCTGCCTCTAGAACAGGTATCACTGGGAGAGAGAAGAAACTGTCTTAGAAACTCAAGACAAGTTTTATCAACAGTTTAAGACTCCCATGCTGACATTTTCTTTGCACTTTTAAATTACTACTGTACTGATTATGGGCAAAATGCAAAACATCTGCCCCAATAACAGGCCAGACCTTTAATCTGTCGGCCTCTAAAATACAGCCTGCATTCAAGAGTTGGAGGAATACTGCACATTTGAAGGGTTCCAGTAGCTGAAATATTGCACCAAGTTAAATGTCAAACAATACAATAATAAATAAACTTATCCTACCTGCAGCATTGTTGTCCTCAGGGGGGAGGCACTCCTCTGCAATAACAACCTCCTCGGTTGTCTCAACCCACTCCACCCCGGTGCTCCTGCCCGACATGAGTGCGGACTCTGAGGAGAGTTGATGCAAAGTGTGAATCTGTATCACAGACTCAGACAAACACACACTGCAGCAGATAGACAGCTTACGTAACTTAGCATCCTAGCCTAGCTCGCTAAATATAAACCAATTCAGCTGTTTAACACTATATTTCATACAGAAGGAGAGACACTCCTCTTGATAATATACAGTGGAAAGAGTCATGTCATGGCTAATGAAACGTTAGCATGGCTATCTAAGAGCTAGCAGCTGCTATGCGGCTATCACAGACGAAATGTAACACAGAGCAATAAATCCCCGGTTAACACTCTCTACGTTAACCCGTATAAATCTCTGTACTTACTCCAATCACAAAAGATACACTCCTCACACTGTTTTGTTCGCCAGCTGCCGTTAAATCCGGTTTTAGCCGTTAGCTGACATGTCAGAAACAAAACTATCCGAGACCAAAGCGCTTCCCCGGAAGTAAATAAATCCCTCTTTCAAGATAAAGGCCCATATATACATAGATCCGTTCTTTTCGAAATAAAAGCAGTAACGTGAAGTCAAAATACCTTTTTGCTGTTATCTTCTAATGCACGTGTTCACATAATCTTCCTATTAAGTCTAACCAGCAATATTGACACATTTTACACCTACTTACTGTACTGAAAACAGAGATTCGTGCGTCTAAAAACAATATATAATACAATATATGCGATACGTGTAACATGTTAAAAACAACCTACATTTCAGAGTTGTAAGAATATTGCACATTTGAATAATTACACAGAGGATTGCTGATGCTTAAATATTGCACCACGTTATGTGCAAAAATCAATATAACGCGCCCACTCCCAATGTAAATGATAGAAAAGGTTTCTAAATCCTCAAAAACAAATGGATACAAAAACAATCAAGTATCGTTTATTGCCCCAATAAGGTGTCGGGCCATTTATCAAAACTATTAATTAAACAAATAAATACATAATGATTATTATTTGTTTATTTATTTTCATAACATTACTGTGATTCTACCCTCTACTTCTCATTTGTTATTTACTGCTGTACGTGTTCATAACATCTTCCCACTAAGTCTAACCAGCAATACTGAAACATGTTATACTTACCTATCATAGGAGAAAGGGAAATACATACGTCTGCAACGACTATTTCAACTCAGTCAGCGGTCCTTTCGACATCGGCGCCGCTGGTGTAGTGGTATCATGCAAGATTCCCATTCTTGCGACCCGGGTTCGATTCCCGGGCGGCGCACTGGTTTTTTTCCTGCGTGTCTGATAACTTTCTTTTTATATGATTCACAAAACTTGCAAGTGTGTCTACAGGCTGTTGTACAGTTGAATAAAATCCACGCTATATAAGCATTATCCCAGTTAGCAACGTTAGGTTTCAAAACATTTTGAGAATGGTACAATGCAACCTATCTCTTAAAGTAAGGGTAACATTCACTATGAACATATACAACAACATATGTTTATTTTTTTGTTGTAAACATATCGCATGGTTTGCAACCTCAGTAACATGTTCTGAATGTTGCTTTGAAAATGTTATTCCTTTGTTCTCATGTAACATTGTTGGGATGTTTTATAAATGATCTGTCACTTTAATCATCACCAAAACATCCCCTGAATGTTGCATTAAAACATTATGTCTTAGTTTGCATTTAACCTCACAGGATCATTATTTGAATTGATAAACATCCTTAAAAGGTTCTTTGAAAATTAAGTTTAAATCTTTAAAACATTGTTGCAATTTGTAGGTAATGTTAGCCAATGTTTTGGGAACTTTCCTTGCTAGCTGGGATATCTTTTACACCAGTGGGACCCCTTTTCTGTCACTGAGTAAACAGTAAACATTTTAATTTAACTATTTTTTTTATAAGTTGTCTTTTAATATATTCTTTGATTCTGCCTTGATCTTGTATAATCTTAGTGCTAATATTTCCGTTTGTTATTTTTTGAATTATATTTACTCTTATTTGTGTGGGTGTTTATTGTTGTTTCGTGATTGTTTCTCTCTTGTTTAGTACTACTATAAATTTTGTCTAGCCTTAGTTTGGCATTATTGTTTAGCTCTTATAATTATGTTGCCTCTGCAAGAAGCACTTTGTAAACTCTGTTTTAAAAGCTGCTATATGAATAATAATCATTATCAAAACTATTATCATTATTGTTATTATCAATTATTATTATTATTATTATTATTATTATTATTATTATTATTATTATTATTATTATTATTATTATTATTATTATTATAGCTCTGCTAAATGCCTTGACAGCATCCGTTCCTTGTTGCCTGGCAACCTGCTGAACCATGTTTGTTGATGTTGTTTAGAGTGGGACAAAAAAAAAGAGTAACAACTGTTTCCTGGCAACGACGAAGCCGACAGAGAGAAACCTAAAACTACTCAAAGCACCGAGATGAAATCCGTTAAATTTAGCGTCGGTGTGTCGGAGCGTGAGGTGGACCGTGAACCGGCGGAGGGATGTCCCTATATGTGCGGGATGTGTCCGTCCTGCGCCTTCGCCCCCAATCCTCCGGGCGCCTCCCGGTGCGTGCGGAAAGTGTCGGATGAGTTCAAGAGGAGGTTCATGGTGGAGCTGCTGCTGCGGTGCAGGAACATTAAAGTGCTGGAGAGCATCCAGAGGGTCCTGGGTGTCACCTCATGGACTTTATTCACTTATGCCAGATCCAGGAGCCCGACCTCCCCTCAGGATTACCGCCCCTCCCGCAGCGCGCAGCGGGGGCTGCACGGGAAACCGCTCGGGATGGACCTGAAAGAGATCTGGGACTGGTTCAACAGCAGCTCCGACTGGATTAAATCACGATATCTGTGCCGTCTGTTCTCTCTCTGTGACCCGGAACTATTACGCATGGTGGCTAATTTAACCAGCGTGCTCCTGGTCAGACAAAAACGAGGGTTTCTGCAATTTAATGGTAAAAAAAACATATATATATATATTGCAACAGTCTTGCACTGCAATTCCCACCATGTACCACTAGAGGTCCGCAAAGGGCACAGATAAAGATGCACAGAGGTGGCTTTAGAAATATATTTAGATAGTTAGCAAAAAGAAAATGTAAATAGATAATTAATAAATAAATGCGTTTATTATAATAATAGTTATAGTTAACAACAATAACAATAATAATAACAATAACAATTATTATTATTATTATTATTATTATTATTATTATTATTATTATTATTATTATTACGAACATAACATATAACTCATTTTAAATATATAAATATAGTTGCTTGATATTTTTTCAGGTCATTTTCTTGTGACCCTTTACAATTTTGATTTCCTGCAATTTGTGGCATTTCATGCCAAGTTACTGATTACTTTTTTCCAAATGTTTTTGGGGAGAAATCAAAGCAATTTGTTCATTTTTAAAGTTTAAATACTTGTGAGGGGTGTCAAGAAAACTAATGTTGATCCAGGTTTCAAAGGGTTAAACATATAATCAGTATATGTATGTATATACATTATTTCTATATTTTTCTTTTTTAGTCTGGTGCATGTTTAGTATTGTTTTTGTAATTATTTAATTCTATGTATTTCTTTTTTATTCTTTATTTTCTCTTTGCACTTTTTCTTTGCACTGTGTGTATGAAGAAACACATTCCTGATTTCTGTATGTCTAACACAAATGGCAGAATTGACATTAGAGCTGACTTTGACCTTATGCTCCTTTTCAGTGAGTAGTCGTCATACCTGTCAGCGTGTTGAGAACAGTGATGGAGACTCGGAGGACCCTGCTCTCATGGTGGTGCCTGGATCCTCAAAGTCCGTATCCGGAGTCAGCCGCTACCGAGACTTCATCAGCTGTCTGCCTGTTCACCTGTCAAAGAGGATATTAGGTAAACCATTAACACTTTGATAACACAACAGAAACACATGCACACCGCCAGATTTGCACTCTGAATGTATTTCTATTAGTTCTTACTGTTTTAATGCAACATAAACAGTATAAATGCTGCACATTAATATGATAATATTCATTCTCTTATTGCTTCAAGATACTAATACACAGAAACAGAAGTGGAGTTGACTTTCCACTGTTCAATCTGAATTGTGCATTGACATAAACTAGTAATAAATTAAGCCACTGTAACTGCACTGTGGTGATGCAACTTTACCCCATTCAAGTGGTTAACCCTTGAATATAAGAAGAGCAAAGCCCTACCGATCAAACGACCAGTGAGCTCTGTATGCAGGTTCAAAAAGAGGAATATGACACATGCTGTACAATTAGTATGTAGTCACTAAAAAAGGAAAAAATAAAATGTAGTAAAAAGTAAAAGTAAAGGATTATATTTCCCTCATAGATACAGTGGAGTAGAAGTAGCATTAAATGGAAATACTGGCCTACTAAGTAAATTAGTACCTCAAAACTGTATTCACAGTACTTAAGTAAATGCACTTAGTTACTTCCACCACAGAAAAACAGTGTGTGTCAACGGTTCATGTGTTTTTCTGATCAAACAGGGTTCCCACGGGCATGGAAAACATGGAAAGTCAATTTCACAGTCACGTGCTCCAGGCCTGAAAAAGTCATGGAATTAGTAAAAATAATTTCATGTTTTGGAAAAGTCATGGAATTAGTAAAGAACAATTCACAGAATCAGTAAAATATAATTTAAAGTTTTGGAAAAGTCCTGAAACTGTTATAGTAATCCTCTGTCTTTTTTAACTTTCTGCAGCTGTCAGCGCAGCTCTAATGAGCATCTGTGCATGGCGTTTTGTTTACCATCACGTATGTTTTTACATTTTTATTCTATGTACTGTCTACGTGTGTCCTCTACCAGGTCTTTTAGATGAGCACACCTTGAGACGCTGCCAGAAAGTCTGTCAGTACTGGCAGCACCTTGCACGGGAAACCGAGGAGGAAATCAAGTTCAGACGACTTTTCCAGGATCAAATTGCAGCAATGATGAAGGTGAGGCCTTTGAATGTTTACGTGATTTCGTAATATGAATGTAAAATTTGGAACTGAGGATTTGCATATTTAAAACTGTGCAAAGTTGTTGTGGTTTTTGAGGATGGAATCAAATGTGGCGTCAAACGTATGACAATAAAATTTTTTGTCTGTTTTAGAGGTGCAAAGGTATGAATATAGTCAGTCCTACTTATGCCAACTTCACTGCAGTCCCTGTACCTGCCAAGGATGATGAGAACGTGGATATTCACCCCAATGTCCAAAAGGTCAACAAATCAACACCCGGACTCCTAAACTTATTTTGTACCAGAAATACGGCAGTAAATAAGTTGATTATCCTTTCGTTTGGTTGCACAGATGAAGCCGTTTGAAGCTGCTTACGCCAAAACCAGAACCAAGACCGTGCAAATGGAAGAGCGAAATGTTTACTGTGGTGCATATTTCACCACGATGCTGCTGGACAAGTAAGTGTTTTGAATCTCTTTGTTCACACTGCACGCTGGAAGAAAAACAAGACTGATTTAATTTGGTTGTGTTTGACAGAGAAGACCCGCGTCGGGTGGTGGACTACAGAGGGGGCTCGTTTATGGTGACAGGCTCCAACGACCGCGTGGTGCGTCTGCTTTACGTGGCGTCGGAGACCAAAGTGGTGTCGGTGCTGAAGGGCCATGTGGGCAGCATCCGGGCCGTGCTGCTCTGTGACGACAGAGACCTGCTGATAACTGCCAGCTGCGACGCCAGTATCAGGTGAGGAGGACGATGGTTATCAGTGATAACTACGGTACATATATTTTTAATATATTTTACATTTTTCTGTTGTTGTATGTTATGTTATTGTTATGTTACTCGCCCTCTCTCTCTCCTATGTGTCATTTTGTCATCTACTGTTATTTTATTGTTCTTTACGATATGTATTGCACGTCTGAAGAGGGATCCCTCCACAGTCTTAAGGTGTTTACCGTGTTTTTCTCCCCATTAAAGTTTTTTTGGGGGAGTTTTAAAGGTTTTTCCTGACACTGTGAGGGTCCAAGGACAGAGAGATGTAAAGCCCTCTGAGGCAAATTGTGATTTGTGATAATGGGTTTTATAAATACATTTGAATTGAATTAAATAGTTTCCTCTTTGTAACTTGTAGGGTGGGTGTTTATTTGTTTGTTTGTTTGTTTTGTTTTGTCTTTGCAGGTGTTGGGATATGAAGACGGACAGGTGTGTGATGGTGCTGTATGGTCACACTGGCACCGTCAACTGTCTCGACGTCCACGCTGACAGACTCGTCTCAGGAGCTAAAGGCGGTTCAGTCAGAGGTAAGCAGCCTTTGACGGATACATACAGTCATACTGAAGCTCTGGATTTACACATATGGTTGCATTATTTCCCTTGGAAAAGAGATTCTTAATCTCAATGGGACCGACCTGGTTAAATAAAGGGTAAATAAAATAAAATAAATGATTATTGCTTCTGAGTTTTTTGCATACTTGTTCAGGGGAGTCACTGGATGACCCTTTTTTGTGACGCTGCTTACACACTTTAAATTGAAATGAATTGAAATTCATTTTGATCATGTAAAAATGGGAAAGAAAAGATTTTACAAACAAACATATCAAAAAGGAGTGGGAAGAAGTGCAAACATATAAAATCCCAGCCCTTCTCCATCAGTTACTGAAAAATAATTGACCCCCTTCCATTTTTATATACATTGAATTTAAATAAAAATAAACTATATATGACTATATCTAAACATATTTATATTGTTAATATACAAAGAATAAGAGGAAGAGATAAAAAAAGGAAATAATACTACGAAATGGTACAAATTAAATAATTATACAATAATCCCTGTAAACACCTGGTGACTGTCAAACCCCTTATTTGCCCGTAAACCTGATGAAAATTAGACCATTGTACATCTTTTTAAATTGGTTCATGTTTGAACATGGCTAATGGCTTTTTTGTGGTACAGAGAATAACATATATGTTTTAAAATGTTAACTAAACTTAACCACCACGCTGCCAGTGTGGAGTCTGAACACAGGGAAGCATTTTGAGGATTTCCATTTCAAGCACCTGAGTCCCGTCCAGTGTGTGAGGATCAACACGAGAAGGGTGTACAGCAGCTGTGACCGGGGCTTCGTCAAAATATGGGACATGGAGAACGCGGCGCTGCTCAGAGTGAGTCATTTCTTGAAAACAATATCTATATATACATCTGCACTTGATAATGCCTTTGCATTTGTTTATAAATAAATATATATTATTTTGTGTAATGTATTATTTCCTGAAGGTGATCGACACCCACAGGAGCTCAGTGAAGTGTCTCTTCTTTGACGATTGGCACCTTTTATCCGGGGACTCTAACGGTCAGGTCATGGCCTGGAGCATCGACTGCAGCACTAGAGAGTGTCTCATGACCTTCAGCCACCCAAAGTAAGCAGGAAACCTCCTGAGCAGATGACGCAGAGAAAGTATTTTACACAATTATATTTAATTTGTAGGAAATACAAAACTTTTCAGTATATTTGAACATATTTTTCAGTCCCTTTTTTTCAATATGCTTTTAAAATGTTTCACGTTGCTGCAGGGAGGTCAAATCTCTAACTCTCGTCTACCTGCGTGTCGTTACCGGCTGTGCGGATGGAAAGATTCGGATATTTAATTTTCTCACCGGAGATTGTCTGAGAGAGATCACTGCAGAGGCTGAAACAGGCCGAATCCTGTCGCTGCACTTCCACGACAACAGGTGAGTCAGGTGTTTACTTTTTATTACTGTGTGATTTTTTTTGTAACTTTAGTGTTCAGTAGTGGCTAATTATTTCTTTCTACACCCTCCTTCAGAATATTAGTGAACGCAACAACCAGTGTGAAGCTCTACCAGTTTGCCAAAGTGTTCTGGGATTACGCAGAGTCAGCAGAGGGAGGTCAGGGTGATGCGGTGGCTCAGGATGGTTTGGTTTCAGAGAAATCTGCAGCTTCGCTCAGAAAACTTCTCTTCACCGACTGCAACAACAAGAAGCCAGAGAGAGCTGAGCTTCTTACCTGCTCCCTGCCTACCTCTGCGAAATGTCGAGCACAAGGTAAGCACGCTCAAGTCAAAAACAACAGCAAAAAGATCTTTTGTAAATAAAACTTTTCCTTTGTAGCCAGCGAGCGCTGTGCGAAAGAGTCGGTGATGCTGAGTGAGAAGGCAACAAGTGAACGCATGAAGAAGAGGGGGCTTCATCACCCTCTGACACGTGACTCCATCCTCCTCAGGGTCAACGCCATCCACAAGGCGCAGTGCACGGACGAGGTCAGCATCAACATGGAGGTCAACGCCAGGCTGAGGGATTCTTGGGGACCTTCAGATCCTTCGCGCTGCAACATGAAACAGACTCAGGCGTATCCACAGTGGCACACACATGACGGCCGTCACACGAGGGCAAAGACGTGTGTTCCAATTTTAAAGAGAGCCGTCAGTCAAAATATGTCAAACGCGATCAAACGCAGAGACGTCTCCACAGCTCCTGACACCACGAGGAGACACCACATGAGTTTATGTTGTAAAACAGCTCAGCCACACAGTGCCGACGCACGCAGGGCAATCAAGAGAGTGAGTGGATTCAATACAAAAGCCACAGAGGAGACTACTGAGTGCATGCCACCTAATCCAGAGCACTGCATGAAAACCAGCACCAGCTTGCCCAGGATCAGCCCAGCGGGTCCACTCAGAGAGCAGGGAGGGTTCAGGCTGCTCACAGTGACCCAGCTAGAGGACTGTCGGGCCAAGACGGCTCTCACTCAGAGCTGTGAGCAAAAACTGTCAAAGAGGAGTCAGAAGCAGGAGAAAACACTGTGAACAAAGTCACATGTGCTTCAACAGACACTTTTTTTAAAGATATATGTTGGCAGAACTCTTTCTTCACTGAACAGTGTGTGTTATGGTCATTTTTGGACATATTTTAAAAGTAATGTTTCATTAAAATTCCACTAGGGGTCAGTACTGTATCATCTGAGTAAGGCTGGACCAGCACCCAGGACAAATACTGAAGTTATGTAGTGTACTTTACATTTTTTTAAACTTATTTTTAGTTTATTATTCATCAGTGGTAAGTTTGTATTTTTCAAGATTTGTGTTTGTTGAATATATCTTGATATTATATTTCTATTAATACACTCAGTTGTTGATAAAGGGAGGGAGAAGCACACATTTAATTAACAGTTTATATGAAGCTTTTACACGTTTGACGTTTGCATCTATAGTTTTATTGCATCAAACTTTTAAAATAAAAAGTATTTTCGCATTTTTGAACTTTGAACTTTTTTTCTTCACAGTGATCATTTTGGGGGGGGTGATCTGGCCTTGTCTACACTTTTTTTTTGCCCCCCCCCCCTTCCAAAGGCAAACTTTTAGGTCATGTTTTATACCTTCTACAGGGCAGATTTGTTAAAACTTACTGGTTACTACTTGGTTACTGTTCATCTAGTAGATGTAAACAGAACTTTTAGGAAATTACGACAATCTCCTCAATTTGCGGATGCCCAGTGTGGCTTTGTGTAGCAAGTATGTGACAACAACAACAATAACAACAACAGCAGACTATTGGTTTGCTACAATTTGTTAGGACTGCTTTGTCTCATGCCTTCTTTACACTTGAACTTAGTATTACTGCACCTCTTCGCCCATTTGCTGTGCCCGGTGTTATTTGGTCTACCTCAGAGTCTGCTGTTTGAAGTCCGCCAGAAATAGCGGTTTTGGATCAGACCCAGTCGAAACAGCAGATGGTGGGACGATTTAGAGATTGGGATTGTTGTTGATGAGGAGTGGAAGGAAATCTTTCACATTTCGAAAACATCCTTCCTGTTCCTGAGCTCCTTCATCCTTTTATCGATGAGGAATCAACAGTCATGAGATCTCCAGTAGGTGTTGTGAAAAAGGTAACGTCAGCCTAACTTCACTAAATTTGTAGGGCCTGTACACATGCTAATGATTTTTGCACCCTTAAACCAAATGTTTTCCATGTAGATGTGTGGAAGACACACTCAAAAGCGAGTGAAGCTGTGATGCTCAAGCATTCCTGAGTGCCTATATGTGAGACACAATGGCTGCACTTTGAGAAACTTGAGAAACTCCCACCCGCCCATCTGCCCAATAAGTGGACTTGTGCACCTTCTACTAGTGGTTACTGCCAGTATTATCACTTGACCTTGTCCTTCAGCGTTTCATGCGCACACTTATGGTTCAGTCCAGCGGCATTCTCAAGTGATGCCGCCCCTGCACTCTGCATGTTGATGTGCCAAGCACCGTCCAGCCGTCCGCAGTGTATAAAAACTATGCTGCGGTTCTGTCTGAGCATGTTCATATCTGACGTAGTTCAGCCACATTCCTGTTGATGTGGAAGGTGGCTTTCGGCATCACCCTTGTATGCCCAAAGCACTGACAGAGTGGAAGTATTTGACGAATTCAAATATCAGTCACTGGCACAGAAAAGGCACAAGAGTAGCATCCAGTGCCCGACCTCGTGTTTTCCAGGTGGTTTAAGACGCAGCATGAGTCCTAGCCCATAGGCAGCTGATGTATTCGAGTGTTTGGAGTCACTTTTGTATTCTGGACGGAGATATTTAGTTAAATGAAAGTCATGTGGACAGAATATGTTTATTCTTAACAGAAGGGGAAAATATCAGTTTTCTAAAAATATCTGCACACACGCAGATAGAGCCTAACTGTACAAAATCACAATTTCAAGTTCTCAGATTCCAACAGCTTTAATAATCAGTGGCGGCCACTGAGCACCTGCTGTAGTGTTTTAATTTTTCATTAGGAGAATATTCTCATCTACTGATTTTCCTCCAGTCAATGAATGAACAATCCTTCGCTAATCAAGCAACAACAAATCTTTGTGATCTTTAGCATCTGCGGTACTTCAAACAAGAAGTCGTCAGAGTGCGAGGAGTGAGTCCCGTTCAGAGACCTTTCACCCAGCCACCTGCCCTCTAGCCCCGCTGCCTCCAGGGCATCATTAGGGGCGAGGAGGTTGAAGATCAGGGAGAAGGTCCTCTGCTTTGACAGCAGCAGCACAACAGCTGGGCACCCGTGAATAACAAAGGGGTTATGAGGAGGACTGACGGGCTAAGACGTCCCACTCTAGAGAGTCTCTTCTTTCAGGAGCGTTCTGCTGCTAATTAATTTGGTCTGCAGAAAACCGGGGATAATAGTGCGTCCCCCGCCTTTTTCCTCCTGTGGCAGTGTGACGTAGGCAGACAATGCAATCCCCTCCTGCCACCCCAAGCTCGGCTTAGCTTCATCATGCAGCACAGCCCCCCCATTGTTTCATCAGGTACGCAGTCTCTTGTCCAGATTTGCGGGGCGGATAATGAGCGTAAAATCAAAGCAAAGTTGGAAAAGGGAAAGTCTTCATGGAGGAATGCTCTTAGACCTTGTGCTCCCTCGAGCAGGCCCGAGGGTTGGCTCCAGAGAGGAGGGTACAGGTTTATTTATGCATGAGGAGAAGCTTGAAAGAAACAACAGTTAACCCGCTCGCTGTGAAAGGAGGTTTTAAGGATTGGCGGTGACAAAAGACGATTCAGTGCGACCCAGCTGACCTTTGATCTGCATCGATCTCCATCTCTAAAGGCAGATATTTGCATCATAGTTCATTTGTCAAATTAATTTTTCAATTTTTGTCATGCTGTGTCAGCAGCAGGGTTGAACTCTTAACTTGATTTAGACCAAAACCACAGAAACAGACCGAGTAGAAAGGACACTGAACTATTTGCTGTGGTCATCTGACTGGTGCAAAAGAAAATGGTGGTTGTTGTTAAATGTTATAGTGAAAACCCTCCTCAGTTGGACCGTAAAGTGCGCCACACTCACTAGTTTGAGAACCCTGCTTTTGCCTCTTTGTATGTATTTTTCTAATTAAACATAAAAATACGACCGTACATCAATCCAAGTTTCTCTCTTCCAACAAACTAAGACTAATGTTAGCTTAATTACCTTGGTAACTTATTGTAAAACACACTCCATTCAAACTTTAAAAAAACAAATTAAAACAGACCAAATCGATGTTAGGGCCTGTGTCCATGTCATCCTTTTTCATTTGTTTCCAATGAGGAGAGAACGTGTGCTGCTGCCAAGAGAAAAGGCGTTGCATCCAGCAGTTTTTTGCGCGGCAGCCCCGAGCGCCCCGATTTAACAAAAATTCATAAAGGCACTGGTGATGTCACTACCACTCCTTTAGCTTCGCCATCATCACATCGAAGACAGAAACGCTTATTCGTGGGAGCAGATCGGCCGGCCGACACTGGATGCTGCCGCTGTATGTTCAGCACTCTGTGTTGCATTAGCTAACTAAATTTAAGATATTGTTGACAGCATGTCATTTTAAAATTTGCTGTTTTTTCATAGAGCTGGGATGGGGCACTACCCAGTGCCCTGCCATCGTTTTTCTGCTGAGAAATGAAGTGTGGACACAGGCGTTTAGTTAGTCTTCTTAGTAATCTAGTAATCGAGTTAGTTAGTCCACTGTTCGAAAGATCACCTTTTTGCGAGTCCGTGAATACAGCGCAGCAGGCGGAGTTCTTTTTTATCTCCTTTGCCGCTGGATGTCATTCATGAGTTGGATAACTGATCGTTCACAGCTGATCAGATCGATGGATGACAGACGATATTAGCAGATTTTTGTAAGTGAAAGAGAGTTTTAGGCCCAGCAGAACAAACAGTTTAGTTTCTTTTTTAATGCACCTGATGTTCTGCTGCTCCTCTCTGCCGCTACTGCGCTATAAACAATCCCACAGTGTTATAATACCGGCTCCTAATTAACAGTCCAGCTCCACTGAGACTGTGGCGGGACAAATAAGACTATCGGGGCCCGCCATAGTCTTGATTATTAATGGAAAACACTGGCCCTGCAGTTCTGTCACTCTCCCTCTGAGGCAATAATACAACCTCAAGGATGCCAAGTGCCATAAAACTCCAAAGAAGAAGAAGAAGAAGAACTCTCCCCCTCTCCCCATCATGGTACTCCCCTCTTTCTTTCTCAACTCCTGCCATTCAAGCACAACAACTGCCAGTTTCATTTAAAAAAAAAAAAAAAAAGAGAAATTACAGCGTGGCCTGGCCTGAACCCGGTGGGTCGGTTCGGGCCTAATCGGGCTCAGGCACAGAATCAAAGCTCTAATTCAATTATGAATGTTCGTTCTACTCTGATTCTATTTCTATGACTAAAAGCCTCTCTTCAGACCGGGTCAGACCGGGTCAGTCATGGTACAGAATGTGATTAACCAAATCATGATGTGCATTGTTTTGCATTTGCATGTCACTCAGACGGGTGCCTGACTTGCCCCGGAGCTGTCCAGATATCACACCGTCACCAGGTTTAACGAGAGCGGCGTCAGACGCAAAGGCTCAATGAATATGCAAATCACACTCAATCTCAAGGGGAAGTGACTTTGTGATAAGAACACTGACTAAATCTCCCCATTGTGGAAAAACCGACTCTGGACGCTGTTCTGAGAGGCAGCCAAACACTGTGTGCTGGAGAAGCTTAAACACGGATCATAATGAACAACTCAAAGGCCTGACGCAGCAGTGACATCAACACATGGGAGCGACGCCTTGATCTTAGGACAGCTTTAAACGCCAGGCCACACCGCCTGTTTCCAAACCGTCCCCTGTTAGCATCCAGTAACAAGACCCATATGCCTCTCTGACCTCATTTGGAGATAGAGATCATAAGTGAAAGGGGATACAGCCAGAACGAAGGGAGCCAATTAACAGGAACACCATTACCGAGATATGGGACTGATTAACATCCACGTCCAGCCAGGCCAAATAGATAAGAGGGAATCTGATTGCTCATTGATTGGATCGTGGCGGTGCCTCTGCAGCGGGGCAGGTTCTTGTTTTGTGGAGTTGGACCTCGCTGTGTTCGAGGGGTCTTGATTGAGCCAAAAAGAGTGCAGTGAAACCGCTGTGACCACACATCAGGAGGATGATCAAAGAGGCTACTGCTGGCTTCTGGCTCGGCGCACACACAGCTAACCCCCAACAGATGATCGCTCTAAGTTGTTACTCACAGATGGCTCAGCGCAAACGCACGTCAACAAGCGCTGATATGAGCGGCAGAGGCGACACCTGAATTAGCTGAGGTCAGTGTGTTGGGCTCCTTACTCAAAAAATGTAATGTGACCAGGTGCCAGTCGCAGCAGCCCCATACATGTTTCTAGGATTTTAGCACATTTCTAGGATTTTAGCACATTTCTAGGATTTTAGGACAGTTCTAGGATTTTATGACTGTCTTGGATTTTAGGATATTTCTCTGATTTTAGGACATTCCTAGGATTTTCTGATATTTCAAAGCTTTTAAGGTCGTTTCAAGGATATTAGGACATGTCCAGGACTTTAGCACATTTCTCGAATTTTCAGACAATTCTCAGTTTTTCTGACATTTCTCAAGTTTTAGGACGCTTATAGGATTGGACTTTGACATGGAAGTTCACTGTTTGCTTCCTGTCTTAAAATGATGTTTTTTTTCTACACCTGACCATGTGCCCTTGTTGCCTAATCCTAAACATTCGTGCCAGGATGTGTGTTTGTTGACGTCCTAACATTGGTTTCCATGTTCTTGTGTTGTCTAAATGTAACCACGTGCAACATCTTCCCAACATGTGCATTTGTTGACAGCATGGTAGCGCCATCCTGGAACATCAACAGCAGAAGGATACCTAGTCTGTGTTCGAGATCGGAGGTTTAAAGACGTGTTTTCTGCAGTTTCAATAATCTTAGTACCACTCCCTGCAGCAACAGCGTTTTTTGTCATCTTTACTCAAGACAAAATCAAATTAATGGGAATATTTCCAGCCACTGAAGGTAAGCATATCCATCATTTCGCTGCTTTGTGATGTGCATGCGCAGCGTGACAGTTATGAAAATGAGTCAACTGATTTGATGTTGGATTTAAAATCAGTCGTAGAGTCGTAACAAAAGTAACACTGTAACAAGCTATTTGGTTTTGGCATAACTGCAATATTACTGAAATTATATGAGTAATTAGTTACACTACTCATACTGGAAAAAGTAAAAACATTACTATAACTTGTTACTTGTAACTTGTTACTGCCCATCACTGGCTGAGGTTGATGTAAATGCTTCGTTTCCATATAAAGAGCCATTGTGTAATCGGACAGTAAAGGTACAGAGATTTTTTCCTCCCTCTCTTGATTATGTTTGTGTTTATTTAATTAAGTTTAAGCATTTTTTCATTTATGAATTGACTGATTGTACCGTGGGACCATCTGTTTTTACAGCGTGACATCTGGAGTGTGTTTTGATAATTGCAAAGAGATTATTTTCTATCTGCTAGACCTATTCTATACAAAAGACCTACACAAAAATAAACAAAATCAAACACACTGGTGCTTTATCACCAGAGGCGATGGCATATATTAGATTTAAAGTTGGACGTTTCTGTGCCACCGTTCACAGACAGCACTGGTTTTAACTGCTTGTCCTCTGGGGGGCCTTCTAGACCTGTTCATAAACCCGATCACTGGCCAGTCCTGAATGTTTCAGCCAGTCATTAATGCCTTAGCAGTTTAAATCTCATCTCTTCTATGTGCTTGTGTCCAATTTTGTTAAAAATACATCTGGTGTTAACTTTATGATCTCCCAATTATTAAGAAATGATCTTATAATTAGTGTAAATTGCATGTAAAATTAAACTTCACCATCTTTCTCTGTATATTACTGTAATTAAATGCTCATAAAAGAATAAGAGGAGAATTTCACTGCAGTGTGAAACTGCTTCAATAACATGCTTTACAGTCCATTCGAAAATGGTATTTAGTGGGTTTTCATGGCATGTCAGTGTGAATGTGTTTCAGTGCGTCACTATTAAACAAGAGAGAAGGGTGTCATGGATTGACCTGCGGTCTCAATGGCAGCCAGTCTTCACAGAGCAGCTCCAGACACATGTAGGCGACAGTGTTAAGTGTCATAATTTCACTATTTTCTCAGACATAAATACGGAGACGTGAAAGTCAAAGGTCAGCTGCATAAAACTTCCCTATTTAGAGGTCAGTAGACGCATATCGTCTGAGGGTTCTGAGGGTGGAGGGAGGACGGGGGTTGGGGTGGCACCTTGGAACAAGAAGGCAATTCACAGGCGAAGAAGTTACGGCAAACGGCATCTGACTCTACTTCCTGCCACAAAACGAACAGAAAATTAATTGTAACGCCAGACTACAAAGGTCTTCATGCACCACAGAAGAAGAACAAAACACTTAACTGGGTCCAGAGCTGCAGTGTGGGGTTAGAGGCCATATGTTGGAGTGAACGGTTGAATTTTTCTTAATTTCTCAAGGAAGAGGGATTTTAAACAATTTTTCTACACTGAACAAAAATGTGAATGATTTTGTTTTTGCTCCCATTTTTCACAGGCTGACATAAAAGATCTAAGACTTTTTCTTTGCACACAAAAATAACCCAGATGTGTCAAACAATTGAAATAATCCATCCACCTGACAGGTGTGGCATATCAAAATGTTGATGAAAAAGTGCAGTTTGATCACACAGCACAATGCTACAGATGTTGGAAGTCTGTGAGAGCCTGCCAGTGGTGGATGTCCACCAGATCTGTAAATTGAATGTTCATTTAACTACCATTAGCTGTCTCCAATGTAATTTCCCAGAATTTGGCAGTACATCCAACCAGCCTTCCAACCGCAGACCACACAGGGCACAACCATGAGGACTGCCTGATTGCTCAGGGCAAGTAAATTGCCAACAACTCACTTGACAAGTGGTTAAAAGTAACTAAAAAAAATAACACACAGTTTATTCTGGAGCTGATGATACAAGTAGTTTCCTTTGTTCTTATGAAGTATTCTACCTCTGAAATCATGTTTTATACAGTGGTATTTATCTTGAATATTGATGTTGGGTAATGTATGGTGTCTTTTGTGTGGCTCAGGGATAAATGAGTTTCTTATGAATAAAAAAAGGTCCTCTAATCTCAGGAGTGGGCAAACTCGCCTCTCTGTTGTAAGTTGCATGTGAGCAGTAGTGATCAGACATTTCTGAGAAATTGGCAGCTCCTTAAAATTGGAGTTTAGTTTGGTGTCTTAAGAGAATTTGGGTGAAATTCCAACTATGTTTGGCGCAGCTTGCCACAAGTTTGAGAGGACGGCATTAAAACAGTTGTTTTTCACAGGCCTGTAAAGTGTCCGAATAATATCTAAACATAAAAATTACTTTTAGTATTTGTTGTTATCGAGTAATGTCTAATAATGACATAAAAATGATCAATTTATTGATACATGTTAAGTCTGAATATTTGAACAATAATAATTAATTCTGAATAGAAACGATGTGGCGAACGGGTTTACAGGATATATCGCCCACCCCAATTACAATTTATCTCCTGTTTTTCCACTGCAAATTATGTCCCCGGAGGAAAACTGTTTGCAACCTTTGCATTTTCTACTAAGATAAACTTTTTAATCTGTTCTTATTCAGTCACATTTATTGCTGCAAAATTTATCCAGTGGTCTGAAAAAGTGACTGATTTTTTTTTTCTAGAACGCTACCAAAAGTTTGCATTACTTTTTTAGTCCCGCAGTGGGGAAATTCACATTACAGTAGCTATGATGTATGAAGAAGTATAAGCAGTGAAGGAAACAATACAATAGTAAAAAAAATAATACAAATATTAACATATTAAAATGTTAGATAAAAAAAACAAGGTGCCAAGTATGATTAAAAAAACAAGGTGACATAAATAAAATAAAATTACAATGTGCCAACAAAAGCAGTCTAGAAGAAAATAAATATATAAATATAAGAAATATGTACACTAATTGCACATGTAAAAATTGCAGTATAAATAAACTGCATTATAATTTACATAATAAAAAGACGATACTTGGCATCTGTGTTTCGATACAATGTTACCACACAAAATATTATGATACTATGCTGTATTGATTTTCCCCCCACACATATCTTTGTCACGTACAGTAAATGGCGACTGGCTTCAATAACACCTCCACAATACACAGAGGAGTTCCTATTTAAAGCTCAGCAGCACACCGACAGTGTGAGAGGGAGTTCGGGACAGCTAATGGACGTCTTTATCAGCGCTCTCCTCATAGTTTGACTCATGCACTTAATCACAGCCTGACAAACTATTTAGCTGCTCGCCCATGTCGAGTACAGATGTTTACTCTCCTCTGAATCCCGATACCAACGGAGCTCTCCCTGTTTGAAGAGGTCGCGTTACCTGATAAGAGAGGGCCCCCATTGCTTGTGAGCCAAGCAGCATGCCCACACATATAAAAAAATCTCACTTTTAGGGGGTGCTTTTATTCTGAAATATGTGCTGGCGCATTTTCTTTTGTTGAAAAGTTAAGTCATTTAGTTTGCATTAATCAAGAAACTGCAGTGTGGGGTGAACTGCTGCTGCCCTCGCACGATAACTCTGATGGATGTGGCCCGCTGTAGTCTCCCCCTTAGGAGGTTATCATTTCATTTCTTCAAACTTTTCACCTCGCATTATTACTTAAAAACTTAATCCCCCGAATATTCAAGCAACTCAGGCATCTTTTGAAAACTGCTATTTACCCTGAAGCTGGACTCACTATCTTTCACCCTTTAACAGTCACAACAAATGCCACTTTCCAGACACGATAACTCGACTGCTGTTTGTACAGTAAATACTCGCTGGGGTTCTCACTCTCTCCTCGCTTGACCCTAACCCAGGAAGAGCCTTTTTTGGAGCCGAGGAGAACCGGCGGGTGTCCTAGCTTAGATATTTCACAGCTCAGCGGGTTCTCTCGCATGTTGATACAAGTGCTGCGAAACAACACACAGCCGGGTTGATTCATGTCATTTGTGTTTTTCATTTAGTTGTCATGTGCAGGGTTTTTTTTTTAAGTGGACCTGGGGATACAACTGACCCATATTAGCGGCAGATGTTTTGGGTCATGGAGTGTAGCGTCTCATGAGCTTTTCCCAGGGGCTCGTGTGGTGAGAGGAGTATCAGTCATGGACACCAGAGGGGGAGCTGGAAGGAGGAAGATGAGCGATTTCTGCAACATGACGGTGAGAGTTTGTTACTGGAAGGAGACGGTTTGAACTCGTGAACCAGTCGATAATCTGGAAGGTGAAAAAATGAGTTCCTTTATCAGCATCTGTCTCCCTGTGTGCAGACATCTGCGGCTGAAACTTATTACAGATCCAAAGTTAAAACATCAGCCATCATTGACTTTTATTTGAAATGATTTTCCGGTGTGTTTCAGCCACACGTACGGTCATTTTACCCTTGAGCAAGACACTTAACTCCTATCTGCACTTTAGGGCGTTTAGGCCAAAAAGACAAGACTGTAGTTGTACTTGCTATAGAAAAGTTTTGTTTTCAACAAGTGTGCTTAAAGGAATCGTTAGATATTTGGTAAAATGTGCTGATCCAGAGTTTGGAACTATGCTATTTTTTATCAGTTTTCTGTCACTTTAAAAACTGCACGGGCCTGATAGGACATTCAGTACATGAACACACCGATCTGTCAAATCTCTCACTCTGAGTGAAAACACTGGCCTTCACAGGGACTTCGCCATAGATCGGCATGAAAATATTCATATAAAACAAAAACGATTTTAAAACCTCAGTGTCAGGCTGAAACAATTCAGCTGCAAACATCTGACTGAACCAACTGGCACAAGACATCTGCGTCAAAATCTTTCATTTTCAACTTGTTCGATACTGAAATGTACTTTTTTCTGACACTGGTGAGTGAGATGCTGGTATTGTGATAGGTCTCTTCTCTCTTGGCATTCCACGATTCGTCGAATCCCGCAGCCTCTCTTCCCCCGCCCTCCCCCAGTCTACAGCTGTTAAAACACCCCATATTATTCTCATAATTGTTTCAGTGTGTAGGCTGTTATTTTAATGTGCCAAGCTGGATGAGTCAGGAATCGGCGGTACAAAAGACAAGTATTTTCTGACTACTGACATTCTTCTGTGCATTATGACATTATTTTATATTTCTTTGCTGAGCAGCTGCATTATTATCACGTGATTAACATTTAATTTGGTCGTATAAAACAAATTAAACCTGCATGTTAATTGACCCGCACACATTCCTTTCAGGCTCACCAGATGACGCGCCTCCTCGTCACATTTGGCTTTGTTTAACATTTCTGTAATATTTCTCCTTCACGTTCTTCCAATTGCAATAATACACACTGTGATACATCTGTTTGGCCCCGGCTGACATGTCTGATACGCATTTCAATAAGTGTGAAATGGATATGGAGTTTACATGAACACGGGCAGCGTTTCTTGAGAAATGATGATGATTTTATGGGCTGATGTGAATTAACAGGTTCTCCAAGACACACACGTGTTTCTGAGGTATTTTAATTTGGTTTCAATAAGTGCTTATGTTTTAACTCATGCTTCTTGGTTTCAAGTTTTTCCAAATATTCCCATTTTTCCAGCAAATAATCTTTTTTTTTTCTGAATATCTTTTTCTGTTTTACTGAATAATCTCTCTGCCTGATATGACTGATTATGATGCCATGCCACTGTTCTGACAATCTCAAATTTTAAAGCCCTGTTAGTCCCAAAATGTCCAATTAGACCAAATGTCCATTTCTCAGACAGCCCGCTATTCCAAAGAAACAGGCCACAGTATTGCAGTTAGTTTCAGATTTTCAGCTGCATTTTAACCACTAATCCCAAATGCTTTAACTGAGCTTAAGTGGCATTTCTCAGCAGCATTTCAGCCACCAATCCCGAGTGTTTTTACCAAATTTTAATGGAATTTCTCAGCTGCTCAGATATTTTTATTTTTTATACCTACGAATTTTTTGCAGTTTACGGGACAATTCTTGCCAAGATGCTCATTGCCTTTTTGACCATGTTTATGAAAGAAATCAAACCAGTTTGCTCAGGTTTCATTGTTCATTCACTGTTTGCTGTATACTGTGATACATTATTGTCAATATTGTATCATAAAACGCGTTCCTCCTGCATAATAAAGTTCTAATTTGTTTTTTTCTTACATTTTGGAAAAGGTGTTTATGTTACTTAATGACTAAATGAGAATTAGTGAGTTAACCAGAAAAGTCTTGGCTATTTCTCACAAGTGTATCTGCCAGAATTTTGTTCTTCTTTCTCCAGAGAACCATGACTCTACAGTTTTGGCTGATTTCTCACACCGTTGATGTTTTATGTAACCTCCCCCCCTGTAGACTTTTAATAATTACAGCCTATTATTTCTTTCAACCTCTGTTAACAGCTGCGAGGAAATTAATTTGAAGCCAATGTGGGGGGAAAAAAGGAGATAAAAAAGCACTACAGATACACAAGCGGCCGCTTTTGAGCAGCACCATCCTGAGAATTTATGGCTCTCATTCGGAAAAGCTCTACAAGGTGAGATAAAGAATGTAACTGATCCTCATGCAGCTGCAGTTTTTTACAGTTATGAGCGTTTAAAAGGTGCTCGGCCGAGGCGTTTGGGTTGGTGCGCTGTTTTTCTTCAACAATAAAAGCGTGGAGTAAGAACGACACTGCCGGAGTTGTCTTTCCCACATAATCTGCACACGATATCTGTTTGCGGGACGTCACGAGTGTGTGTGTTGGATTGGACTGTCATCTCGTTACAGCTCCTCTCAGGGCTGTGAAAAAGCTAAATTTTTATGTTTAGTGGTTACAATGGAGAGCAAGCTGGTTTATTATTTGGTGCTATTCCAGACACACACACACACACACGCACACACACACACACACACACACACACACACACACATGTTTGGAACAACACGTTGGATGTTGCAGCGAGGTATGGATATAGAAAGCAGGAATTTAAGTTACAGGAAGAATGAGTATCAGTTGTCATCTTTTGGCTGATGAAATAAAAAGTCACTAAGTCCACGAAACTCTCTCCAAACACCAAGCCACTGCAAGTGTAAGCACAGGAAACCTGATATCATGTGATAACTTGGAAACATCTGTGTCTACGTTTGTATACAGAGTGTATCGATGTGGTTACATCAAAAGCCATCTTGAAGCCTCTCGAGTACGGCTCATGTGTTTTGAGTAAACTAGATTCACTTCAAGCCAAAGAGGCTGGAAATTACTTGCTGCTGGGGAAAAATGCTCACTTATATTATAGTGTAAAATGGTTCTGTTACATATTTAATAGCAAAAATTACAATCAAAAATGTATGTCACACTAGCATAAATGAGCACAACACTGTCAAACTGAGTACCTTCAGTTTACATAAAATAAATTACTTTCAAGCTTGAATTTGGGTTTTTTTTTATCCTGTAAAATCGCAAAAGTTGGTATTTAAAGAAAATGGAAAAACATAATTTTAGCAAATCTAGTGCTTTCATTTGGAAACACGTGCTCTGCTTCAATAGTTGTAATTTCCTTTGTTGGGGTTTGAAAATTTGATTTGCCAAAAGTGGTGAGTATAGATATTTAAAAAAAAGAGAGACATGGAAATACAACCAAAAAAATAAAAGAAACACTTTACTGTAAACAACAATCTCTTCGGGTACCTGCTGGGTACAGTCTGTGTGGGTTTAATTACCACGTAGGTCCAGTACTGATATTTGCGGATCAGGGTTGCAAAACGGGACAGTGCAGGGATATGACCGTGACAGAAGTTTTGGTTCTAATCAATTTGTGAAAATTGTGATCATGTGAAAACATGTTATGGCAAAAACATTAACTTATAATTTTGAAATAATATGGCTGAAAAACTGCTGTGGAAACAACAGACAACTTAATGAGGACATGTTTACCAAAAAGAAAATCAATTCTTAGAGTTTGCGGGGAAAATGAAGAGCCTGTCATCTCCAGCATTAAACACGAAATGTAAACACATCTGCTTTTGTTCATTTTATATCAAATCTCGTCTGTTTTGACAGTAAAAAAATTCAGAGGTACACAGCACATCTTTGTTTGTCTGACACATTGATTGATTAGAGTGGAAGGGGAGGATGAGAATTTGTAAATTTAATGAAATCTTTTTATTTTGACTTCTGGAAATCAAAGTCTGTTCACTGAACGGTTTTTACCTGTGAGTCAGTAAGTCACTCGGACAGGTGTATATTTTTCACTTTAAGAATGTGTTGCATTGGCCAGGATCAGCACTTTGTAATGTTTCTAAGTTGTGACTGTAAATGGTGAATAAGCTGGACAGCCACCACGAGTGCAGTAAATTAAATGTAAAATTGAATCTATTTAAGCTAAATTTACAATTAAAGGTGAACTATTCCAGGACCTGCAAAAGAAAACCAGATGTTGTTACAGTCTTGTCAGTACTGATTTTTCTTTCAACTTGACTGACGTGAAATTCAGTCGTGGCAAAAAAGGCAAAAAACAGAGGAGATTAGTTAGATATAGACAAAAAGTCCACAGTTAATGGAATTAGCACCATTAGCTGCAACCACAAGCTCAGCCACCGCCGCGCTCAGAACTGTCTATAAAACTCATTTTAAAGGGGCTTTGAATTTTGCATACAACCACTTTAAATAAAATTTTAAGCAGGACTTAACAGCATCTTTTTTTACATTGTAGTGTTGCTGCAGTTATCTGGTTCAACTTTTCAAACTATTAATTATTTTATTTTATTTCTTTTATTGGTTTTAAGTCAGGCGTGCTTTTACTTTTTCCAGTTTACCAGTTTATCTATTACTTACTGATTTTACTCGTGTGTAGTCATCTTTTATGGTCTATTTATCTTATTTTGTTTTTATATTTTTTAAATTTTAATTCATACTTACTGTTCTCTTATTTGTTGTATTGAGGGTTTTTATGAGGGTTTTTTTCTTAGTAAAATGGATTTAATTCTCTCCAATGTTGAAAGAATGAAAGACCGAAAAATTAACAAGAAATATGTTTCAAAAAAGGACAAGAAAATTATCTGAAAATTAGTAAAAAGAAAAAAGAAAAAAAAAGAAAAAGAAAAGAAAGTTTTTTATAAAATATCCCTACACATTTATAAAAAATAATTATAATTTAAAATATGGAATTATGATAATTATGAATGTTTTTTTACCCTTTTATTTTATTTTTAAATAATTTTCTAAATCTTTTTTCCCTAACTTTACTCTAAATTTGTGAAAGGATTTCTTTCCAACTTGCTCGCTGCCATGTTTTTGAAAGAAATCACACCAATTTGCTCCGAGTTTCACGGGTTAAATGCTTATGAAAGGTGTCTGAAAGCAGCACAAGAAAAGTGATGTCGCTCCAGGTTTCAAAGGGTTAAGCTCTCAACATTTTTCTGTAGGTGCCATATCTCATTATTTTCATTTTTATAACACTTTTCTTAAGTCTCCTACACGAACATAAATGTACACGCAGCTACACATACAGCATACATGGCACATATCAGGGATGGCCCCTCCTTTAAACTAATCTGAAATGAAACCCAACCTCAAAGGGCAACAGAGGGACTTGGTGGAGACTAATGTTTTGAAAAAGGGTTGAGTCACACTCAAAATCCATCGGAACTGCTCTCCATGGCTAATTAAAATAAACCAGTGGCCTGCAATCACGGATCCAGTTGGCATATCCCATATAAACAGCTCGTTGCCTTAAAAAGAGAAACCCATGATTCCTAGGACCAAAACAGTGGCGTGTGTCCCAGCCTGGTTAGAGCGAGAGTGCCGGGCTGGACGACGGCACAAAGGCCACATCTGGGATCACTGTGTCATGAAAAACACTCCGGAGATGTCGAGATATCCACGCAAACAGGCGCCCGGAATATTCCTCCAAACATCCATGTGAATATTCCATATTTGACTGGCTTCCACTCTGTTAAGTGTTTACCTCTGGAAACGTCTCTCAAGTGGCATGAAGACGTGACAGCGGATTCTGGCGCGGCGCTTGATCCGTCCCAAATGGGCCAGCCGTCAACGTGACAGTAGGTGAAAACAAATACCCCCGCAAATCTCATGTGAGGTTAAGTTTTCCCACATGGGAAAGAAAGACGTTCCGGGAACTGTTGGCATGGATTGAACCATCAAACCTGAGATTTGGGTGGTGATACTGTATCCTGGCGAAGGATTTACTCCTCCTTTCTCATCCTCATTCCACAGTCGTCTGGGTTTTATGGAAATGCACGTGAATTACCGCTGACCCTTTGTCTTTCCACAGTTTATGCATTTGTTCTGCATGCATACCTGCAAATATTCATATAAGCGCAAAATATATAGAAAGGAAAAGAAGTATTCAAGGGCACTCCCAGACACGATACTGGCTTGTTCTCAATCTTAGCCGCTCAATTTGCTGTTTTTGGTCTCGGCTTTATTGAACTTACTCTGTATACCTGGCTCACACCCTCCTCATCCTCTGCAACAATAACACAACCGTGCCAGGAAGTTCCTGTTCTCAGCGTTCAGGCGCTGCCAATGTTGAGGGGGAACGAGGCCTCGGATTCTTTTCATGTACGCTGATGTGATGTTTGCGGTTTCCATTTGTTATGAGAAGGAAGAGTGCCACATCCACTTCATGCTCCATTGTCAACACCGCGCTTTTTCCTGAGAGCTCGACGGCGGGATGAGATGTTAGTTTGGAAGGAGACTGTTTATCAGTTTGGCGTGCCACACATGCCATTCCCGGCCATGTGGCTCGGAGAGTAATGTGACCTCGCTGGGAGCCAACCGAAATAAAACTCAGGGTTTTTAATTATTTTTTTATGTTCTTATCATTTTTTAAATGTATTTTAACCGTTGCCCGCTGGCATTTCATCATCCGTGTGGTTGAAAGAATAACACATATCAACCCACACTGCGCGGTATACAAGAGCGAGAGTGAAGGATAAGAATCACTTATCATGCCCGCTCTGATGTGTAAACAATCCGCTGTAGGTCAGTGGCTACAGCACTTGTGCTGTTACAGCACATATAAACACGCTTTGGATGATGAAAAAGGTGCTAACAGGGCCGGGGGAATGAAAAGACCGAGCACAAAAGTCAGTGACAGATTAGGGTTTCTTTCTATGTAGAGGGCAGGTCACGGACATGCATGCACCGTAAGAATAAGATGGCGCGTAAGGCTTTAAAGAGCACACAAAGACACTTAAACACGAGAGCACATAACTATCACATGAGACACACCAAAGAGTTGCACCTCCTATTTTTCTGTACTTACATATGAGAGGGCTCAGCTGTGGAACAGTTATATTCAAACTGCATGTCAGTCAGCTTCACTCAAGAGCTTCAAATTAGAGCTTTGATTCTCTGCCCGAACCCGATTGGGCTCGACTCGACCTGCCGTAGCGTAAAGTTTCTCACTATTCCCTTGTGCTTGAAATGGGCCGGGTTCTCATCAAATTAATGTTTATTTAATTTTTTATAAAACAGCTGTGAACTGTCTCATGCTTAAATGGCACTTTGGCAGAAGTTTTAATGGACTGAATCGAGAGGAAAATAGATAGAAATAGTGGTGACAGGGAGGGAAGGCGACAGAACGCATGGAGAATCAGGCAGGTGGCAAGGTGTCTGTTTTTGCTGAAAACTGCACACTTCATGCAGAAAAAAACTCTTACTTAGATGTGCGCCACACACTGATACAGTCATGAACTGTATACCCCAGTGAAATTCCAAGAGGGTATGAAAAAAAGAAACACTGCCGCAGTCTACCATGCAGTCTACATCCAACATGCTAACTCTTGTTCGATTACATCGCTCAGTGTGGATAAGTACAGTGTTATAAAGAAGTATTTGAAGTGTTCCTCATTGTTATAATAAACATAGTTTACCAAACTTGCCAATGGGCAGAATGCTAACTCAGTGCCCAGCTCTTGCACTACAATCCTTATACATCTTTTTCTACTGTACTTAACTCAAACTGTGACTTCTGAGTACCTTTACAGTCCTGCTACAGGCCATAAATGCTCATTTTTAATAGAGATGCTGCAGGAGCAGATCTGGAGAGGATAAAAGGCGATTTCTCCGGCTGGCAGGACGAGCAAGTGTCTTTAACATACATTCTTTGTTGTCTTCAATGAAGATCACCTGGATCTGCTGCCTCTAATGTGACACTTATGACGATTAAACTCCCCAAACTGGCCACTTTCCAGCCTTCTGCGGTCCTTCAGAGATAGCCGGCTTACAAACACAACCACAGTCACTTTCTAAAGGGAACAACCCCGCAGGGCCAAGCAAAGAGCAAAGCCAACCATAAAATCAACTGTATAAAAGGGAAATTATATCTGCAGACCCACAAAGTGAGCAGCGGCCGCGTGATAAAGCAGCAAATGAAAAACGCAGATAGGTACCATGGCAACGTGGCCCTTTGAGCCTGACAAACAAACAGCAGGAGCGGAAATGGAGAGTTTGGGAGCCAATTAAATGATTTTCTAATGGACTCCCTTGCAATGACAACACACAGACGTGCTCCTGAAGCCGCCTTTGCTGCTTTGTGACTGGAGTGAATTGATAATGTGCACGTCTCGCCGTTGGGAACAGAAAAAGTGATGCGGAGGGGGGAAAGTCAGAGCCAAAGAGAGGTGTGAGATCCTGTTTCCGGCTGTGCTTTAGACTCACGCGGGAGCAGCGGGATCAGAACCTGAACCTGTGTGAGTGATGAGGAGACGGACCTGGCACAGACAGATGAAGATGATCAGGTAAATATGTAAAGTCAGGTCTTCAGTTAGCCATGTTGATTTTTACCTTCTTGGTCTAAAGCAATCTCTGCTCTTACATAATTATCATTTTGGGGCCGGGGTGGGCAAATTCAGATTTTGGCCTCACACTCGGTGTCCTGGAGTTAAGCAGATTTTGTGTGTAAATATGAGCCTTTGAAGTACAAACAGAGCTTTGGAGAAAACCCGTGACGGAGCCAGAGTTAATACACTTTAATGTGTCTCACTGTGAGATATCGCTCCCTTATCAGCAAACCACCGGCGAAAAAATAGATTGTAAATCATCTCTTTTCGGTCAAGAATGTGAGTTAAAAAAAAGTAGGATCTTTTGTAAAAACTCTTTCACTTTCTTACAATTACTCTTGAATCTGTATTCTGACTACTGGAAAGAGGTTATGTATTCACCTCTGTGCGAGTAATCTTAAAAAATACACAACAAAATCAGATATAATCTGCTGGGCAGAGAGTCCTTGCCTCAACACACCGGCTGATCAGTGTAAGTGATGATCCAGCTCTAAGATTCAGTCCATTAAACAATCGTTTTAACTTGAATTACCTGGCTGCACTCACGTGCTGTTGTAAAAATCAGACATATCAATGATTTTTTTTGTATTTATTTATTGTATACTTTTTATGTGTTTATGTGTGTATGATACTGCTGACTACATGCAAAAATTGGACCTCTATGATAACAAAGATATCCTGAATCCTGTAAATATCCTGGAATCAGCTAGTGTGGCTCTGTCTAGCACCTCTACAGCTAACTAACACTTCTGCATATTAACTCCTCATAACACTGTAACCTGTCGTTTTTACACTTTGGTTATTGTTTTGATTAAACACACAGTGACCCAGTTTTGGGTGCTAGTAGGCAAATTTTGTCATCTCTGTATAGAGCCAGGCTAACTGTTTTCCCTGTTTCCAGTCTTTATGCTTAGCATGAGCTTATCCTTTGCGCTGAATGTCCAAAGACAGAGGCAGACTTGTACCGGTGGTGCAGACGTCCGCACATTTACAATCATTAAGTTGGTTTAGTGTAACATGCATGCACGTCTCCTGATCCCCGCTCCATCCCGCCTGTCTCAGTTGTCTTTGTATTTCTTCTAAAAGGAAATTGTATAAAGGTGAGTAACAGTGGATCTCCTGGCACAACCTCTTTTTAAACCAGCTAGAGGGACATAGCCACCAAAAAGGACTAGAGTAAGAGATTATATTTTATATTTTATGATTTTATTATATATGCAAGTGTAGTCGGAGCAATGGCTATACAGTCAATGCAGATTTTGGGCTGCAGACATCTGCCTAGGGGTCCATGGGGACCCTTACAGACATAGGTGGATGGCGACATTTACATCACATGGGCCAAAGCGGATCCTGGCAGATGCAGAACTATAAATTGTCCTATACTGTAGAGGGGACATGAGAGTGTAGTTAAAAATGTCTCACTGTTCCTTCAACATTTACACATTATCTAGAACTTACGTAAAGAAATCCACTAGGTTTTAATATGTCATTGTGATGGACATCCTAGTCCTGAGCCACCTGTACACGTTAAGAACACGTGATTGTATTTACTCCACAGAGAGACTCTATGGCAGAGAGAGCTTTTGAATGGGACTCTGTGTTCCTCTGAAGTCTTGAAACTGGATGCTTAGCAGTGGTCGAGGGTCTGTTTGCCGCCGTGTACCCCCACAAAGGTTTATCCCTCCACTTATCATTCCTCAGCCATCAGCAGCTCCACAGTGGAGCGACACCAGAGCCCTCCGCCTAATACAGTACACACATGGTGATGACAACAACCGCTGATGAATAGAGCTGCAGGCCGCAGAGATTAATGGACAACCCATTAAGACTGTAATTCATGTTGGAGATGTTTGTTTTCTGAGCCGTCATACAAATAACACAATCTGATTCTTTTCTTTCAAGTATTATGGATTTTGATATAGAGAGGATGTGACCCTCTGGTTATTTTTTATTGTTATTTGTTATTTGGTTTCTTGGCATCTCAGTCCAGATGGAAATATACAAAGGGCTTTAACCCTTTAGCTCTGTAACAGAAACGCTTCGCCAGTACCTACATTGGTATTTTTGCTTACTGTGATGTCATTTCTTTCTGTATTTTTAAATGCTTCATATCCTTAAAATCTGCACAGTCTAATCATTAAGATTATGCAAATCATAATAATTGACAAAAGTTGGCTTCTGAAATAGTCTCATAAAACAATCAGATGTTTTTAATCATATTTTACAAAAAAAACAAAACATGAAATATATTCGTTTTTATATTACTAATTTCTTTGGTGCCACTGCACACTTTTGCACGTTTTTGCACCACATGTAACGTAGCACAATGACGTCCTAAGGAGCACACAACGTGATGACAAGGTTTCCCAATCGTTCATTTATGTGTGGAGGACTGGCACAAATTTCTTGTTGGAGCTGGACTGTCTATCAGCCGCGATATTGGAATATATAAACACCGTTCAGTTATGTACAGCTCACTCAGGTCAGAGGCAGTGCAGCCGAAGGTAGGGTGCATCATAAAGTGAAAATTAAAGACATTTTGGCCACTGTTGAAAAGCAGGACATCAACTTACACTTCTCCTCTCTGTCACTGTCTCTCTCTGTGAAAGTTTGCAGAGCCTTTCAGACTGCTCACACAGTGGCAGAGATCCAGAGGGACTGCTGCGACCATAAACTACTCTGGCTCAACTAAAAGGATAGATAACACCGTCTTTTTATAGCGTGCAGCAAGTCTGCTAAAGAATCAGAGCCAAGTAGATGTAACGAGAGAGAGTTTAACTTGAAGTTTGTCTCAGTCACCTCGTGCAGAGACAAAGTGAGAACGAGAAGAGACAGAAGGTCCAAATAGAGGAGAGAGGATGTTTTGCACTTGGAAACCAGGTGCAAATTGAGTTGAAATTGTTTAGTATTCAACAGGAGTGTTGTTTGGCAGGCTTTGTAGTGCTCGTAATATTCCAATTTGTGACCCTTATGGGGTAATTTCCAGGTGTGCCTATAAAAGTGCCCGTAAAACCCAAAATATGCTTGTGTGAAAGTTCCCACCAGGATCGGATCAAAGAATGCTTTATGAATAATGTTGAGCAGAAACACGTCAACAGCGAGCGAGGGAGAAAGGGTGAATTTGTTTCATATTAATCTCATGTTCAGCACATGTGAAGCCATGCCATCTCCCCATGAAGTGGCACCAGCCTGTGTCACATACAGACGGATCTTTTGATGCAGCGTCTCAGAGCACGGAGTCGTTTCCAACATTGTGGGATCAAGCAATTTCAGAGAGTGGCGAGCTGTCGCGTCACCATCACACATAAATTAAACAAATGCACAAGAACAAAAGGGAGCGCGCTGAGGTTTCTCTTCAGTCATTTCTTCTACGTTTCAAAGGTCATCATTAAAAAAAATCATTATTCATTATGAAAACTTAATGAGCACCAGAGGAATTGCTGGGAGACTTGCCGTTTTTTTTTTCTCCAGCCTTCTTGTTGCCTGCGAGAGCGTGGCCTGATGGCGAGCAGTTCAGCGTCAGCCGAGGGTTTGTTTGGTTTGATGTATTTACAATGGAAACCGCTGAAGGGCAAACTGTCTGCACTGGGTGACGGAGAGAGGGGCGATGGGGTCACGGGGTCAAAGCCCTGACACCATGCAGGACCTAATGTGACTTCTTACTAACGCTCTAAACAAACAAACACACACACACACACACACACACACACACACTTGTACTTTGTACCCTTTTTGACACAATTCCTTACCCTAACCCTATTTGCAATCCTCTCGACTACACACCTAAAGCCAAATTTTACCCAGTGATGGGATTATTCATCTAAATTTACTTATGTACTGTACAAAATATGACTCTATTCATTTAATACGACATAAGCGTCATGGTTCATTGCACACAGCAGCACACAAAACACAGTATGTAGACTGAGGCACATAATGCAGAACCAAAGTTCACAAGTGCGAGTTCCACCCAAAACTTTTACCAGTGCACCATTAGCAACATATGCTAAGGTTAGATACACTGTGGCGAGCGCAACTGACAGTTTTCATGAGAGTGCCAGATGTCAACATTAATGGCATGCTCCTTCGCTGAAATGTATTGTTAGCTAGTAGTGCTTGGTGACATAGCAGCAGATGCACGCGTCCTTCTGCGCTTCAATACGGTTGATAGGCATAGTCTGTCAGAAAGAAAATAGTTCCCACACGAAAAAGCGCACAACAAGGTCTGTGGATTATCTTGAGTAACCAGGTCATGATTTCTGGAAAGAGACATTTCTATTGAGTTTTTCAAATGCATATTTTTGGCACAAGTGCCATTTAGGTGAATTACAATGGATAGAAGGCAGACATATCTACCGTAGATATCTCAAACACTCAGCAACTCATACCAAAATAATGTAGACTGATAAATAAAACTACAGCTAAAGGGAAAAAATATGTGTTTTTTGATCTTCAAACAAAGTTTAATTACTCCAAAAGCTCCTTCAAAACGGTCCAGTTATAAAAATATAGATTAAAAAGAAGCGTGTGGGCCTTTAACATTTTGATATGTAAGGAACGGACGCCTCATCAAATCTCATGCTTCACACCGTCTCCACTCGGTGTGTGTTGTGCAAATACCTCGTGACTCAAAAATGTCACGCATTGCTGACATTTGCCATCATATTCATATTCATCAATATCGAGCAGATATCACTTTAAAACAATTCAACAGACATCTGCGATACTGCATCCACAATACAGACCCAGCTTTAAACAGTACAACAGCTGGACCAGAACAAATCACATGATATTTTAGAGCCGATCCTGTAGGCAGGCTGAGACACAGAATATACCTGGCACTGATGGTGTTTTATAAGGAGCACCAGACGTCTCCCTTCACAGCATGACTCCCTTGGTCTGCCAATGACACGGGAGATGAATGGCACTACTAGCCGGCCAGCGCTGGGTGTCAAAGACAAATGAGGGCAAAGCCCACCAATCAGAGACAAGACGCCCCTGTCGTCCGCGGGGCGGAGGGGGAGTGAGTAATTTGTTACAGGTTTGAATATATCACCAGGATTGACGGGAACGTAAGTGGAGTCAAAGCGCAGAGATTGAGGTCTGTATGGACTCCAGTGAGCTCATTGTGTATGTTCAACACGCCGTGGGAAAGAATGGGAACCTTTTTTCTTATTATTATTAAAAAGAAATTCAACAAGTGAACCAAGAATCTTCGTGTTAAAAAAAACATTCCTTAAACAAGATTTAAGACTTTTAAAGATGTTTCTGTTGCCAATTTTACAATAACAAAAATTGAAAATGGACAATTTGACATTTTTTGGGAAAACATTAGATTACTTATATTTTGAAAAAAATCTCTTTTTACACTGGAACACGTAGAAGACAAAGAACTTATTATATGATAAAAGTCTTAGTTTACCAACTGAAATAGGAAATATATGACATTTGCTGGCTGTTGGGTTTTTTGCCCGAATTCCTATCATGACGAGTTTAAAAAGAGGAAAAACTAGATATACCACCACATGGTTGTATGCCTCCACCAGATACTAATCAGTCAGTTCTTGAGTCAAAGTGGCCATTTGTGCCACATTTTAAGGAAATTCCCAAAAGGCCATTTTCAGATATTGAGTTTCTGAAAATGAGACAGCTGCAAGTTCACAGTGACTTTGACCTTTGACCACCAAATTCTAATCAGTTTGTCCTTGAGTCCAAGTGAACGTTTGTGCTAAATTTGATGAAATTCCCTCAGAGTGTTCTTAAGATATCGGGGTCAAAGAAGGGGTCTGACACATGTACGTACGGACAGACGGATGGACAAACAACCCGCAGCCATGGCGGTCATTGGCACGGAGACATAACAACTTATAAAATCCTACTGCTCATGTCCGGAAATTTTTTGATGACTTTTGAAAGACTGATTTAACCTTTTGAGCCTGAGCAAATAGGTGTAACTTTTTTCAAAAAACATGGGTAGAAAACAATGAGCAACTTAACAAGAAATTGGCAAAACTTTAGCAGGAAATAAAAAATTAAGGAACAAGAAAAATTACCCTAACATAAGCAAAAAAGAAAAGTAGAAAGAATTTAAATATATGGTTATAATAATTATGCATATAGATTTCTGGACATTTTTCCCTAGAATGTTTTGATTTTCTTCTTTTTTTAATTAAACTAATTTCCAAGTCATTTTCTTGCACCTTTTGCATTTTTTTTTTTTGCAATTTGCAGGACATTTCTTACCAAGGTCCTCATTTTTCCCTCCCGTTTTAAAAGGAATCAAACCAATTTTCTGAGGTTTCAAGGGTTAAAGCTTGCGTAAGGCATCTGAACACAGAAAACCGATGTCGATCCAGGTTTCAAGAGGTTAAGACATTTTAAAAACAATAAAGGCCTCATTTTTAGATAAATGAATTTATGCTTTGAAAAATTTTTGAGAATCCACAGGAGCGCGGAGACAGATCAGGTAGCTGATTTTCTTTCCATGCGCAACGTGATACACGTAGATTAAGAATCTCTAAATACAGCCTCGGCTTTACTTTCACAAACTTCTACAGTCCTTCCACAGTCCTCATAAAAGCTCCACTTATAGGGGCATAAATGAGGATGAGTCTTTGCAAGAGTACGGTCACATCCCACTCTGTAATGATGTGTATATTCCCGAGGACATTTATGACTCTCCATAATGGATTGTGGCCCGTTAAAGATTCCCTAACTGTTCCTCTTTACTGCCAAGCAGATTTGGCACAGATATTTTCTCTTGAGAGCAGTACGGTTTCAATTAAGTGCTGCGACCGGTTTTCGAGTGCCTCCTAACCTCGACGTTTTTAGTACGCTTCATTTGTGACTTTATTTTTTTCACATTTGATGAGTAATAGAAACCCCTGCTCCCCCTCTCTGCTTTTACTAATAATAGTCTCAATATGGAATAATATTTACTCTGCATTGATTTGGAAATGCTCCCCAATCCGCACCACATTACTCAAAATTTTTCTCAAACAAAGACTTGGTCTATTCTCTCATTTACTTTCTCACTCGAGGCCAAACACCCACTTTACACGAACAAAAAAATGCACCTTTTCAAAAGCATGCAAATACAGTACGTTCACATAAAAAACATATATATACACACTGTACAAAGGCCATTCATCAGTTTGTTTATATCAATAATTTCACATAATTACGACTCTGTTTTGTCAGGGTCCGCGGAGTCGGAGAGTAAATGCTTGCTCTTGGCTCGGAGTTATATTTCTCATTCCAGGAGGGGGGGAGTGAGAAATGAAGGCTTCATGAATAATGCCTCTTGCCTTTGGCGTAACAAGGACAAGATTAATCCCCCTCGCACAAACACCAAGCCCTTTTTCTGATTAATTTCACATTTATAATTTAGTAATTGCACGACGAGGACAGTTGGATATACAGCTAATGAGATTTACACATGGTCTTTGGACCCAGGTCTCGCTCGGCTGTAAATACTCTTTGCATTGTGCCTAAGTGAGTACGCCTTCATTCAACAATGTTTTTTTCCTTGTAATTTTTCCTTTTCATTGCTAGGGGGGCATGTTTCTTTCTTATCATTATAATTAACAGAATATATAAATATCATGTAAAAATGTAAACATATTATCTAGTAAATTAAATTAGGTTTCTTTTAATTTTTTTCAGAGAAAAAGTCTAGTGATATTTTAGGTCTTTGTTATGGTCAACAAATCTGATAAATAGATCAAAACCAAAGACATACTGATTCTACTGATAAGTATTATCCCTCTGTGCTTTAGAGCGCAATTGTCATTTAAAGTCTTTTAAAAATACTATATAAATACTTTTATAGAGCAACAAATGTGTATTAATTTGCAGCAGAAAACAGTCCCCGACAAATATACAATTCACTCATTCATTAGATCAGGTAAAATGAGTATGAGTGTGTGTGTGTGTGTGTGTGTGTGTGTGTCTGTGTGTGTGTGTCTGTGTGTGTGTGTGTGTGTGTGTGTGTGTGTGTGTGTGACACCCCTAAGAGCAGCAGTGTGTTGGTTGGGCTTGTCAGCAAACAGCATCGCAAAAGTACAGCCATGTCGCACGGGCTCAAAGACAGATTTGAAAAGTTCCTCCATGAGAAGAATCTCATGACAGATGCTCTGGCGAAAGTCTAGGCCAAAACAGGAGTGAGCAGGACGTACATCGCTCTCGCTGTCATCGGGATCATCGCAGTTTACTTGGTGGTCGGTTAGGGAGCTTCCCTGATGTGCAACCTCATCCTCAAGTATGAGACTGTACTCAGCATCACTACTATTGTCACGATACCATTTACTTTTTCCCAACAAGGGTTAATGTTGAGCCCTGCAGACGTGCGCACACACACACACACACACACACACACACACACACACACACACACACACACACACACACACACACACACACACACTCCTGCTGTTGCACACTGACATGGCTCTGACTAAAACAGTGTCATGCATTGACAATTTACCACTTTTTCAATGAATCTGGGGTTTATCTACCTTAAGCTGACACGAGGCCTCCATGTTTGTTGGTTGTTGGTTTTCTGGACCTTTCTGTATTTTTGAAGCACAAAGTCTGAAAAAGAAAGAGGAAAATAGCAGATCCCCTGTTCCCTGTTACAATTATGATTTGTATGTTGACAAAAGTGCTATTTAAAGGTCATAAATTGGTAATTACAGTAACTGGTGATGTAACAGTGTCAGGGAAGAAAGGGCTGTTTTCCTGTCTCTTTTCTTGTCAATTGTCTTTTTAAAATCTAATTCTGTTTAAAATTTATTGAACATTCACTGCCAAACACTTATGTACATGAAAAAAAGGATCATGAAACGCAAAAAATTAGGAGTTGGTTTAAAAAAGAATCACATACCATCCATACATCTAAGTCAAAGCAGCGAGCATTGGAGCGCCCTCTTTTTTGGCACTGATTAGTCCCACATTCTTGTCAAAGTAGACGTGTTGTTTTTATTTTCATGCTCCAGCAGAAGACAGGGAAGCAAGGGGAGAGGCCGTTAAAACGACCATGACCAGAACCATACGCCGTAGCTGTGACTTTCACTGCCTCGCATATCATTTCAAAACTGTCCAAAAAGCACTTCTCTGTGGACACTTGAACCAATCGAGCGGTCTTTCATCTGCTGCTCTGCCTAACAACGCTCGCTGGTTCTGTCCAATCTGGATTTCATTCCCCTCTGTCTCTCGCAGTGAATAATGCCTTTGTAGTCACTCCCTTCCCACCACACACACCCTTCATGTCCAATATTTAATATGTACCAAGTGACAAGCCAAGGAAGTAACCAAGAATGTAACACGCCAGTTATTGGCCCCGAGAACCAATATACAGGTCAAAGGATCGACACTTTTCCGAGCTGCGGCCCAACATACGAGGAGTAATCGTGTCTTTAATAGCGCACAATAATGTGAAGAATGTCATTGTCAAATTCACAAGACCGTAACAAGAAACTCAGCTTTAACTATTAACCCGCTGGGACCCCGTTAGTGCCAAAGTGCATTTTTACCAGCACAAAGTGAGACAGAGACTCTCAAACAGAGTGTGAAACAGAAATGTGAAACACATCACCTCACCGCCGAAGCCTCCGTGCAGGCTTACGGGTGAGCAGCATTGATGGTGGCATGTTCCCATCTAACACGTCTGGTTCACATGATCAAACGGGCCATTAATTCTACTGTTTCCAGAAGACGGAGCAGAAACAGCCTGATAACTTAACTCAGAACATTTGGAGGTTAAAGGTACAATCTGTGATCTAAATGCAGAGAAAAAAAACTTTCATTCTGCATCCAAAATCCAAAAGACAGGATGAGAAACTGACATCACTCTAAAATCCATTGACGGGTCTTTATCCTTTACTGTTTGGAGCTTTTTATTCTTCATTGTTTTGTTAATTTTGGCTGTCTTCATGCATATGGCATACATTTTGGCAAATTTGTGTATTTTTGTTTAATCTTGGAATTTCCAGCTCAGGCGCTACGATAAGTCTACAATACACTATGTAAAAAAATTAAACATGTTACATTCATGCTGTTAAGTGTAAAAAATGCGCCATTAAAAGCCATTTAAACTGAAATTTTGATCCCACAGCCATCAAGACATTAAAACATTGTATTATCTCTGGGTGTCAGGATGTGGAGCAGATTTTTTAAGCATTGGGGAGGGGCATACAGCTTTAAATATATTATATTTTGTATTTATTTCACTGCTTATTTTTTTAAGAGAACATTTTTTTTTACATTTTATGGCAAAAAAATCTTTAATTTTTGGGGCATTTTTTACAGAAAAAAGTGGGATTATTTCCTTTAAAAATGTCTGGCCATCTTTAAAGAAAAATATGGGGATTATTAATATTTTTTTTAAATGTTGTTTTATAATTTCCTGTAAAAAAAAAAATCACATTTATCACCACTAGAAACTAGGAACTGTAAAAACAGAAGTTATCTTAGGATTTTCAAATTTATGACGATCCTTGAATACATCTTATTTTATTATACAGGTTTGTGAAACAATATTGAATTACTTTTCCATAACTTTAAGATATATTTATTTTTCCAAAACTTTTCCAGGCCTGGAAATTGCTATTTGCAAATTCCACATCATTTCAATATTTTATGACCATGCCAACCCTGTATTTAGCACCAAATTCCCACATTTCAGCAACTTAATTTGTGAGCACAATGTCATCACTGTTATGGCCCAAACTATTAAAGTTAGCTCTCATAAACCTGAATGGTGCTTTATGCTACATTTGTGGAGTTTATGATGTTGAACTGCAAGTTCATGACTCAACTTGAGGGATCAGCCTGGACAGACAGAGGCAGGAAGGATAACAGAGGACAAGTCAGTTTATATCATTTGGAGATTTAGAGATTTTTGCATACCACTCGCCAGCAAAATATTCAAGCCTAATTAAAAGGAATACAGTGTTCAGATTTGTGTGGGAGTAACGCATGAGAGAACCAGACTGAGGAAGACAGCAGAGGAGACAGAGAGATTAGAGATTTCCTGGAAACTTAATCATCGGTAACTCGCTTACATCCGTAAACACATCTGCGGACATCACTTCCCTGCTCTGGACTGGGCTGCATGAGAAAATACCACATTTGGTGATGATGCAGAATCTGGTAGTGGTTTTAAGAGGAAATGGCCGTGATATTTTGTCCTCGTTGACTCGTTTAAGTGACTCACTCTTTTGCTGAATGAGGGCACATTTTTGGGAGTAGACACATCATTAGCCTAACGCGAGAATGGCTACGCGCCACCGCATAGGACAAGAATACGTCAACGCATGATGGACCACACATGTTGCTCCTGACCCGCAGTGCACAGCATGTAGAGCAGCAGAAATCCTTTTGTCTTCGCATTTTTACTTCCCTCCTCATCTCAAAATGCCCTTCCCCAATGCCCTTTGCAGCAGACAAAAACTAATGGGATTCAGGAGGACAACTGCAGCAGCGGTGATAGACAGAGATTTATATAGAGGGATGAGTGGGGAGAGTGATGGAGTTGTCTACTGCGGATCCAGTCCCCACATCTGTCCGGTTCTACTTGGCAGCACTTCTGAGCAATTCAGCTGGGAGAGAGATATGCAGGTGTTTTATTTTTTTTCTCCCGCAAACAGATGCATCAAGCTAAGCCGAGCCAGGCAGCAGACGGACGGCAATGTCAGATGCATGAAAAGAAAAATGTTTTGTTCAGGCCCAAGCTGTGCATTTGGGAGAGACGTGCTTTCAGCGGAGTGTTTAAACAAAGTGGCTGTTTTGCATTTTTTGGCAAAACAGCCCATCCTCTTTGTTTTGCCTCCACAGTGGGGCTGAGTCACCTGAAGCCCTTGGGAATGTTGGAAAAACTTTTTTAGATTCAACACATTTTGCATGATGGAAAAACGGACATACTCTGTGAAAATGCGCTTCAACACGCATGTTTTCATTCAACAAGTCCTCCCAACTAAAAACAGACTGTCAATGCCTTATAAAATACTCCATGTGTTTTGATCCCGTACTCCAATCATCAGTGCAAAATTGTTTATCAGTGCCAACAGATATGACCGTCAGAAAAATGATTCATATTTGCATTTTTTTAATCTGCTACCTCTACAGTTAAAACATTCATGAAGGTTAGGGAACTAAAAGGCAAGGACTCTCTGTCCGTATGTATGTGTCCCTTGATTTTCTCAACGAGCATTCATCCAGTCGAGGTTACACTTTGTGGATGTTTTGTTGAGGACCCAAGGACGTCCAGTTTTGAGTGTGAGCTCTTGAGATCTACCTTACCTTCATTCGTAGTGCACATTCTGTGTAGCATATTGTAAGAGGTCCCTATAAATTGGTACGCTATTGAATGCCAAGTGTTCCAGTCACTCTCAATCATTTCAGACGGCTGAAGTTTGAAGCCAATGTGAAATAGTGGTCTAACCGCCTAACTACAACTTTTGGGTCAGTGACATGACGCCATTTGGCCTAAAAACATTTTGTCCCGTAGACTTTAATTGTAAAAGAGACATCTGTAAATGAGTGGAAACATTTTTTTGAGCATAAATGACTCATTTTACTATTCTGTATTTGATCCATTTGTTCCGATAACATTTCGAAAAGAGCCACATTATTAAATTATTATTATGATTTTATCCATATTTAAGTTAGCCTGAGGTCTGTTTTATTTTTCTATTAGCGCTCTTAATGAACGGTCCAGCTTCACATAGAAAATCAATAGGTGACGGCAGATGTTGATATCACGGCAGACCGCCACAAATAAATGACGCCGGTTGATTTGCATTGTGGGTAATTTAGGTGCCAAGTGTTGACAAGGAAGAATGTGTGAAATAAAAAAGGCAACATCTCTCGTTCCACTGCAATGATTTTGATGGATTAATGGATAAATAATGGATTTCATGTTTATAATTGATCACGGGCAAAAGCTTGACCCTGAAAAAATTCACCCTATGCAAAGCACATGACTTTGTGTGGCCACTCTCGACACAAATAAACCTGAAACATTAGGGTCAAACTATTTTCCCTCAGCACTTGACACCCTCTCTGAGCATGCTCCTCGCAGCACTGTATCTCCAAAACACAGACTACCTTTGTTCTTTAACAATGCTTCCTGCCCTCTAAATCTGGAGGCCACGACCCAGCGAGATGCTCTGCTCCATCCTCTGTTCTCCAGCTGTGTTACAGTGGGAAATCATGTTACTGCCTCGTACACGGACCTGGCTCTGCCACGGGAGAGGAAGCAGGAAATGTTTGCCATAGCAGGGCTGCTTTGTACCCTATGGGAGATAATGGGTGGCGTGCAGAGAGGCAGAGATGTTCCCCGGGCCATGTTCCACATCAGCACGTTGCGCCCCGTCCACACTGTCTGGACAGGAAGCCGCCTTTCCTGATATTGCACTCATCACTCTGTGACCCTGTCCTCCTCCGCACATCTTTTCTGTTTTAAATTCACTGAAAATGGTACCATTTAGAGCTCTGACAATGATGTTGTGAGGGACGCCGGTGTGCGATGTGAAAAAAAATTGAATAATGTTATGCTAATCAGCAGGAGGTGGAAGAGACCATAATGAACCAATAAAAGAGGTCAGGGTTTCATTATCTCTCACCCGTGTCACGGATAAAAACACAGACGCATAATGAATCATAAATTCAGTTTGTATTCTGCAGATTACACCTTGACCCGATGCTGTTCTCGCCTCCCCAGATTTGTCGCACGGAGCTGTGAAACGAGTGTAATCCATGCACTGATCTCATCAGCGTTACAGCAACAACAAACAAATCCAATGAAGAAAACAGCTGCAACTCAGACGGCTTGTGCGTGTTGCGTTTGCGGCAGCCCGACTTTGCTATATTCTTCCTCTGGGGACAGATTGGATTTGGTTAAACTCTTTGAGCAGTGGTGGAAGAAGTATTCAGTTCCTTTACTTAAGTAAAATTACTAATGCCACCCCATTAAAATACCCTGTTACAAGTAAAAGTCCTGCATTGAAAATTGTATTTAAGTAAAAGTAAGTATACTTAAAGTACTAAAAGTAAAAAAACCCAATGTAGAAAAATCTATAAAAAACCACATATCCAAAAACAACTCAAAATTATTAGAAAAAACTTCCAAAAAATTAAAAAAAAAAAATAATACACCACTCTTATGTTATTTATGCAAAAATCTTAACGTAAGTAACTAAAGCTGTCAGATTAATGTCATGAAATAAAAAGTGTTTTATCTCCAATGTAGAGGAGTAAAAGTAAAAAGTAACATGAAGAGAAAATACCTAAGTATTTTATTTAACATAAGTAAAGTACAAGTACTTCAAATTCATACTTAGGAACAGTACTTGAGTAAATGTACTGCTGAGTGTAAACAAACACAGGTGATATCAATTTAAATTTCCATCAGACCACAAGATCTGGATCACTTGGAAGATATTTAATAATAATAAGAAGAAGAACAGCTGTCTCACTGTTTCATCTTGTGCTGTGCGTGTTTGGCGTACACATGATTATCTCTCCAGATCTTTCCTGTTTTTTTTTTTCATTGGGAGTAATTTGATTTTTAATCTGTTGACAGATTCATTCCTGAACGTCTTTGTAAATTTACAGTCAGCAACATGCAGGTCTTGTCTAAACAAGGCTGTTGGGTAATTGCTCATTTACTGCTTCTCCTCTACTCGCTGTCTTTCATGACCTAGAAGTCGGAGATGGAACAGATTAATAGCACATCCTTTTATCTCAAACGGCAGTAAAGATTCAGCCCTGAGGCTCTTAACTGCATAACCACTGCAGCTTTAAATCAGTGATGTTGTGAAAACCATTCCTTCACATAAACAGATTCTCCAGTTCGGCTTCTTTTGATTTTGGCTTGTTTTGGGTCGCTGAGGTCTCTTGATAATCTTCTCCAAATGCACTCAAAGTTTACTGAAGTGTCTCCTTCAAAGTTCAAGCTCTTTATTCTTATCATTTGTAAAACAATTATAGAGAAGCAGTTGTTGGCAATAAAAGTTTTAGGCCACAGGCTCCCTTCAACAATGCACTTCTAGTGTCAGGAGTAATGTCGCAAACATATGGAGCTCCGCCTAACAGGCCTGAGAAATAAAGTCTCATTATGCAGAGACAGATCGCTAAATAATATCTTGTAGGAATTTCTTCAAATTTGGCCTTGGACTCAAGGATGAACTCACTCTAATTTGATGATCAAGGATCAAAGGTCAGGGTCACTGTGACCTAAAAAACCATGTTTTTACTCAAGAGCTCATATGCTAATTATGATAACATTTTACACAAATATCGACTGGGATAAAATGATGAAGTAATGACGTTATATATCCAAAATATTAAATGTCAAAATCACTGGGACATCACAATGCTCTGCAAAAACACTTTTCTGGCCATTATTCAACATCATAACTCAGGAACAGAAGGAGAGACATTTGGTCAGATACTGAATTAGTGACACTAATCTTAAAATTGTGCTGACTGTACAGCTCTTCTGTGCTACCGGGGCAAATGTGTGTGGAATATTCATGTTTCACAGAAATGGATGTAAATGTTAGTGCAACTTGACTGGTTTGTGGAGGCATACAACCGCAAGGTAGTCATTCTAGTTTTCCCCTATAGCATAATGATAATGTGCATTTCCAGAACTTTCTATAGTGCTGACACAGCACTCATTGTGTTTGTGAATCCAAGTTTAGCCGATGTAGTTTGGACTAGTCCCTCGATGATTCTCCAATAGTCTATTGGTTAAAAAACAGTATTCTGCCGCTATTCTGACGCTGGGAATGAAAACCTTCTTTATAGAAACCGCTGGTATCACTCAAGAGTCTATCTTTGACACCTTATTTGCCCTTTCATAGCATGGTAACAAAAATATCTCCAAGGACTATGTATCACAGGCTGCTACCAAAGAATTTAAGGATATTGACAGCATTATGTTGAGTAATGGAGAAAACACAGTCTCTATTCAAGAAGACAAAGAGAGCAGAGATTTGGGTTTACAGGGAAAAAAGGCTGTTGAAGAAACTCTGTTTTAATTAGCACCCCAGAGTCTCTGAGCAGCAATAAAAACTCCCAGGAAGGTGGAAAATGATATTGTGCCATTTACAGAGATAAGTGCTTTTCCAGTCTTTGGCTTCGAACAAAAATAGGTTGTGTTGCAGCTCCAGTTAATGTTTACCTGGCTCTCAGCCACTGCTTTACTATTCCATGTTATCTAGACGTCGGCATTTCAACACAGATGTTTACAGCCTTTGACCTGAGCGTGCTCTCTCTTGAGGGTAACCACTAAAGCAGTGATGCTCAACTTACAGCCCACAGGTCAAATCTGGCCCCGGATAGGGTGCCTGGTGGACCCCCAACCATTTTCTAATTCACAATAAAAATGAATTGATTCACAGTGGGAATTGGTTTTGTACTTTTAGTTTACATAAGGTGCCAGTGTGTACAAAATAGCATCAACTTAGAGACTGTTTATCAAGCTTATTTACCCACACCTGCCAACAGAGGTCCTAGCTAAGCCCCTCTTGTCCTAAAATCCTGAAAACATCCTAAAATCCTAGAAATGTCTTTAAATCCTGAAAACGTCCTAAAATCCGAGAAATATCCTAAAATGATAGAAACATCCTCAAATCCTTAAAATGTCAAAAAAATCCAAAAAACACCCCAAAGTTCTAGAAATGTCCTAAAATCCTAGAAACATCCGTTAAGTCCTAGAAATGTACTAAAATCCTGAAATGTCCTGAAATCATAGCAACATGCTAATATCCTAGAAATATCCAAAAATCCTGGCAAGATGCTGAAGTCCTAGAAATGTCTTAAAATGCAAGAAACTTACTAAAATCTTAGAAATGTCAGAAAATCATGGAAACATCCTAAAATCCTCTAAATGTCCTAAAAGCCAAAAAACATCACAAAATCCTAGAAATGTCTTAAAATCCAAGCAACGTCCTTAAATCCTCGAAACATCTTAAAGTCCTAAATACATATTTGGGGCTGCTACAACTGGCCCCTGGCCTTTTGGGGCACATTTTGCAAAAGTGGCCCTCAAGCAAAGCAAGTTGAGTATCTCTGATCTAGAGCATAATGGACATCTTCATTTTAAAGTTTTAGAGGTTTTTTTCTGTCTCAGACCTCTTTTTCAGCCCAGTCTTTGTTGACGTGTTGGAACATCAGAGAGGGCAGTGTTGGTGCATCCTGATGCCAAAACCGAGAGTCCTCAAAATGCAAGGTGGATGTGTTAAACGTGCCTTGCCGTGCCGTGGAGAGACGTGGCCCGCCGTGATGTATTGCCCAAGTGTCGCATTGAAATTCTTCTGCCAGCGTTCTCCTGCCACAGACTGAGGAGGAACGTGATGAATGCCCCTTCATGTCACAGACGTAAGTGCTCCCATAGATTACTGCAACACATCGGACACCGCCTGACACAAATGTGTTTCGATGACGGCTCATCTTTCTTCCCACTCATGTCTTTTTTTTTCCTTTCCTCAATATGCCAAGGACCTTTGGACAAACAGGTTAAAAATATCATCCAATCACAGTCTTGTTTGGAGAGATTGAGCGGGCGAGGCAGGAGAAGGGGATGAATTCTTCAGCGGTAGGTTTTGTAATTTTGAGCTCACTGAAGGACAGCCAGAGAGTGAACATCTAACAGGGTACATAAAACACGCCCACCTCGTTTTAACAAAGACGTCCCTGCAGGCACGTCCGGCCCTGCGGCATCAAATGCACCTGTCCGGGTCTCCCTGTCATCGTCCCTACAGGATTAGATGATCACAGCTCGTCCTCGTCACATCAAAACGCAAGATGCATATAGAGAACGTCTTGACATGTCAGCACAGAATCGCAGATGTTCACACTCATCAGCTGAAAATAAATAGACACACCCCCTCTGATCATTTGAAGGAGGTGTGTGAGAGCGGTATGATAAGCATGCACTGTCGACGCCGATGTCTTGGCTGCTTAACTTTGTCGTAACTCTTCTCACTGCAATCAAACCTCCCTGTTGCGAACCCTTTCCTACTACATGACCTGTGGCCGCATCTACCTCTGTGCAGCTGGAAGCCATTTAACCTTCATCGGACTTGTGATAGAGTAACAAGGGTGGCACAGGATTGTGACATCCGCTGACCTCGCATTGACCCGCTAAGAGCTGACCACAACTTTTTAACAATAAGCAACTCAGACACAGGAAGTAAGCTTTCAATCAGTGTCAAGGATGAACTCCAGCAGCAGATACAAAAGCTTTAGATGCCATTCAGGCAGGGAAAACTACTATTTTGTCGGATGTGCTCTCTTTTATTATTTATTTACGTTTATATAATTTATCGCTCCTCTCTGCCTGTTTGCACTATTGTATCTTGTATTTTGTACATTTGTCTGTTTTTAATGGTGTATTGTTTTATGTATTTGTACCTTTACTGTGTGTGAGCAAAGCCAAAGACAAATTTCCACTGAGGTAGATGATAAAGTCTGTCTATCTATCTCTCATGCTGCAGATTGCAGTGTGGATATTTGGTACAAAAGAAGTACAAAAATAATAATTGCAGTATATCTATTGTTAGGTTCAAAGAAGTAAGGGAATTTAGTAAATAAGTGGGTAGTAAATAAGTTAGGGTTGGATGTGGGCCATGGAAATAAACAAAAAGGCACAAAAATAAAACTGTAATTTAAGTAACATAAGTCCCTCTCATGAGAAAACCTTTTACCACCTTATTCCCTATCTTTGTCTCCCTTCTCTTTACCTAAATATTCATCCCAGTTAATATTCCTTGATGTATCTACTAAACATTTACAGTCATTTGTAGGATGTAATCGCTTACAAAATACTCAAAATGCAGCATATGTTGATATCCAAGCTCACTTTTACATCTTTGATACCTAACCAATTACTCAGAAGTGAATATACATATAAGTAGATATATTTTAATTTCACAAAGACGTTAAAAAAAAAGTAGTTACTGTGTTAAAAAAAAACATCCATATTTTCACACTGCAGCAGCTTGTGTGATGTGGCCCACCCAGGATCCGCCTCGGTCCAGAAACATATCAGCATGACAAAGCAGGAGGCTGAATTACAGCACACATCCTATTGCTGTTAATTACAGTGGGAGGAGGAGGTCTGTTCTAATTACAAAGAAGGGCTGACAAAGCCAACGCAGCCCAGAGAGGAGAGGGAGAACGAGGCCTCCCTCCTCCTCACTCTGCGGTTTGGCTTTAATGAAGACCCTCTGACTTCTCCCCAACCTGCAGGCGTGTGTGGTGGCTGCTGGTGCTACCGTTTTCCAGTAAGCCAGGAACACGCTGCCCAATTTAAAACCTGATTATAACCTCAGTTTAGCCACGGCAGCTGGTTTTTGAGACTGTGGTCTGAACTGTTGCGCGCAAAATACAAGCAGGTCTCAGTGGACAATCAGGGTTTTTTTATTGAGTGGTTTGTAAAGGTTTAACATTACATTACACAGAGCTGTCACAATGACATTTAATTTATTTATGACTGGAATCTGGACAAATGTGAATGTGAGCCTGTATTTTGAGCTTGAAAAAAGGCATAAATCTTAGTTTGTGTCTCCACCACTGCAATTTGTCAAAGTAAATCCTTAAATATTAGGCTAGATTCATACTTTATACCACAATACATCCACCTAATGTTGTATTGATGCTATAAAACTGACTAAGTTAAAGCAAGCTGTACAATTTTGAGCATGGAAGTCCATTATTGTCCTTTGCAAACAGTATTTAACAGAATAATCCAAGCGCAAAGGTCTTACTTGGGTTAGTATTGCCACCGATTTTCGAATTCGACTTCTGATTCGATTCAATATTAATTTGTTTGATTTGGGATTGCCACTTTTTTTTAAATTACATTTAGGCTCAGAAAAAATTAGTCAGTTAATCAATTAGTCAAATGACAGAAAATTATAAGAAAGTAGTTTGATGACTGAATTTTCATTTTAGTATTTCTGTTTTGCTTTGTTTTCAGCAAAAATGCCAAAAACTTTCAAGTTTCTTAAATGTGCTTTTGCTATGCTTTTCTTTGTCATGCATGATAATAAATGGAGTATCTTTAGATTTCTGGACTGTTGGTCAGTGAAAACATACCATTTGAAGACATATATTTGGCTTTTGAAAATTACATAAGGCATGTTTCACTCTTTTTTGGCATTTCAATAACAAAACTATATACTAATGCGATACCTCAATAAGAAGATTAACTATATACTGAAAACAATTCTTACATGCAGCCCTAATTTCCACAATATTTTACCTCGATTTTACACATCTTACATATGAACTTGCTTTTGTGCAGCTCCTTTCTATCTAAATAGTTTTTAAAGCCAAAATGCAACCAGGCATCTGCTCATAGGCTTGGCGATGACTTGAGGTTTTGTCGTCTCTTAATGTGGCCAGATCTTTTTGCACAAAGAATCAAAGGCTGGTGACATAAAATTAACGGGCTAAAGGTTGTGCATGCATGGGAGCAAAGGCTGGCCACGGTGGACTAACCCCACCAAACATCAGTATTATGTCAAAATGATGCTGGACTCTTGAATCAGGCAGAAGTTCAATTTTGGTTAAAATAAAGATCAGGTTAATATTATTTTTAAACTATTTTGTCTAATGATGTAAGAATTTCACTTTGTGTGCTTGTCAACAATTTTTGTACAGAGGTTACGTCCTGTCGTAGCGGCCGCAGGTTCAATTCCGGCCTCGGCCCTTTGCTGCACATCATCGCCTTTCACACTTAAGCTGTCCTATCTCCAATAAAGCCAAAAGCCAAAAAAATAATCTTAAAAAAACCCCAACTTTATGACGTTTTACAGACAGTTGGTTTTATTTTCCAAAGTAACAACTAAAAGCCGTTATTCTACATCAAGATGATGTTGGCATGAGACATTTTGAAGATGCTGGATTTTGGTTACTTAGCAACATCATTATTATATGTTGGTGGCTACAGGAAAGGGCATATATTAAAAGAGTCTTGTAATTTTATGAATTGATATCTGATCATTTAGATTGAAGATAAATTGTAATCGGAAAATCAAGTTTTTAAAACCTTGTGCTGCGTCTTACTACAGTGTTTCTCTGAGCTATCATCAACGTCACGAGATTCATCAGCAAAGTCAGGAGTCACCATGTGACAAAACTTCTACACAAGTGGTCATAAATTTGTGTATTGTTTTAGTTTTTGCTGCAAAACATTGTGTTAGAAGGGGGAATGTAATACTCAAAATCTGGTTAAAATTCAACTTTAAACTTGAGAAGCAAAACTTTTTTTTGTCATTATGGCAGCTTCACTTTTTTACCCTTGTTTCTCTTTTATTCTCTCTCTCTGTATTCCTCCTTTTCTCCCCACACCCCCACATCCAACTGGAGGTTCCCTTTTTCCCCTCCTTCTTTTCTCAACCCCTTTTTCACCAGCCCTTCCCTCTCTCTGTCTTTCTGTCTATCAGTGGGACATCAGCGCTCTCCATCTTCAGTGTGGGAGCTTTGTGATAGGGGTTAATGGATCGGGCAGGATGAAGCACTGTGTCCCGCTGTCGGAGATTGCCATTTGTTTTGTGTGGGATCAATGAGGAGATCCAGAGCTGGTGCCTGCTGGAGATGATGGACTAATGTCTCACCACAAAACCATTAGAAACTGTCAGTGGGGAAACACATCACATCACAGCATCTCCTCTGCCTTAATTTGACATTTTCTTGAGCAAAATATTTACATCCTTTGTGCCCAAAGCGGGCCCTTCGGAATTTTACGACACTTTTATGTATATGGCAAATTGAAGTAAAACAACAACAGATGTTAACTTGATTCTTGGTGGATTTGATGATGGCATGAGTGGGATGGAATCCATATTCCTTAATGGTGTTTGCACCCTTGGGGACTTAATAAAGACTATTCCTCAGAAAAACAGTGCCTATAAGCGGACAACATTCACTGATGGTGGAAGTGATGCACTCGATAGCTGCAGTCTTGCTGGATTTAATACCGTGGCCTGGAGGTTAGACAGCTGTATGATGTAAAACACACTAATTAATTGCTTTTGTTCAAATGTTATATCTAGCTGTTAACATTTCCCTTCGGGACGCTGGTCTGCATGTTTCACCTGGCTTTGGAGACATTTAGCTTTAAAGGGAAATTCTGCTATTTGTCTACCTGATGTCCTCGAGGGGAGTTGTGTGATAATTCTCTGTGGGTTCATCACTATGATCCTCTGTTTTCTCATTACGTATGGTTTTTTGATCCATTGTTAATGGAATACTTCATCCTTCAAATAAAAATTTGTACATGAACTACCTGCCCTGTGTGATTTAATTTGTGAAGAAAACTTGTCTGGCATGCCTCCACTGTGAATAAAAAATTTATAAACAGAGAAAATTCTTGATGAATTGAATAGGGGTTGACCGATATTGTTTTTTAGGGCCGATACAGATACCGATTATTAGTGCTTACTGAAAACAAATATTTGAAAACGACTAGAAAAGAATAAAAATGAAAATATTTCTGTCAAAATTTAGAATTCGGATTATCACAAACTCCGACACAAAACTGAAACTTTCAACATCATATACAGCAAGTTCAGTGAAAATTTTAGACCACTAATCTGTGGTCTCATTCTAATATCCGAAGTTTTTATGGGTCCATGAATGCAGCGGCTGAATGTCACTCTCGAGGTAGATAATTGATCTGTTGATACGTTCACAGCTGATCAGATAGATAGATGAGAGGAGGTATTTGCAGATTTTTGTAAGAGAAAGACCATTTTAGGCCCAGCAGAATAAACAATTTAGTTTCACTTAGTTTCACTTTCAATAAGTAATTTGACAAGAAATCAACCAAAATATTAACCAGAAATTACCATAAAATACCTGAAAAAATGTGTAAAAAAACAAACAAAATTACCGAAAACAAACATGTAAATGAGCTGAGAAGAAGCCTATTTTTTTCTCTACAACATAATTTTAAATGCATTATTACAAAAAATACACATTGTTTTCTGTAGGGTTTTTTTTTAACCTTTTTTTGTGAATTTTCTAATAATTTTATCTCTGTCAGTTACTTCTATTACTGGTCATTTTGTCTTTTGCCTTTTACTAATTTCTTTCAATTTTCAGGACATTGCTTGCCAGATTGCTCATTGCCTTGATTTGGAAAATAAATCAAACCAATCCGCTTGGCGTTCAGAGGGTTAAATGCTTGTGAAGGGGTCTGAGCGCAGCATAAGACAGCTGATGTTGATCCAGTTTTCAAAGGGCTAAATGTTATCATCACAACAGATAACCATAAGAACAAATCCCATAATTTTAAATTGGTTCCATCCATACAGATGCTCTCTTAATCCCGAGTGTAAATTAAACAATTGGCTCCCCGGCTCTCAGATTTGCTCTGTGCTGCCAACATGTGAACAGCTCCTCTCCAGACCTCCCAACAGATAGCTACTGCTTCCAAACCTCTTCCAATGAGGTGGCCTCCTCCCACCTGTTCCCTCCTCTATGGCTCGGGCTCGGCCCAGCTGTCTGACAGAGGCTGCAAAGTTATCAGGTCATGCGAGAACCGTGTCATACGAAGCGAAAATCAAAGAAACTGGGCCTGCGCTCTTCACTCCTCCTCCGGGGTCCTCTGTGTGGGATTTGACACACCCTGGGACAGCCGGATTTCCTAAAGCTGCCGTGCAGAATCAGGATCCGTGTGGGGCGTTCAAGCGGGGGATCGCAGCTCCTTCACTTTGTTTATTTTATTTAGTCCTGCATCATTATCTCATGGATGGAAGAGGCTCGAGTTTAATTTGACGTGCAGTGATGAGTTGCTGCTTGTCTTCCCTCGCACGCAATCAGCTGTCCATATACGGAACAACACAAAACATCAGATTTAAACACCTCCCTGTAAAATTTCAACCTCTGCTGTGCTCCTCACCTCCCATTTCCCCTCTGGAGCTTTTACAATTCGTCACATTTATCAATTTTGAGCACTTCATACTAGTTATGAAGTTGGGCATGCTGCCATCACCTTGTAGAGCTCTGATTGAGTATAACTGTTCTCTCACCTCAGCCTGCCCCTTGTTAGGTAAAGTGAATTTTACTAATGCCTGGCGTGGGCTAATGCCTTCTTTTACAAGCCTAATAAGAATAATGGCTCGACATAAATTCTGAGTCATCCTGATCTTATGAGACAGGCTGTAAATGAGTTATGAATTATATCTCTGCTTCCTGCGCACTTACTGTATGATGGTGAGAGCACTTTGAAAGGCAGGCTGAGGGGTTTGAATTTCTCTGCAATTTCAAAGTACGGATTTCCTTTTGTGGCCCCCAGTAACAGTATGGTCATGGTCACAAATGACAAGAAGTTTGTCTAAGGCATGTTGACCTAAACCTGGTGCCATTGCACTAGTTTAGGGAAGTCCCAATACAATATTAGGGGCCAATCAAGGCACGTTTTGTCTGATCAGGATTGGTAACATTAAGCTTACAGAGCATCCGATCCTTTGTTTTTTTATGTTTTTACTTTCATGCACAGCAACCCGGAGCGCAGCCTTCATCACCCTGTGCACTCAGCTGTCTGTCTCTCCTCTCTGCTGAGCTTCAGAGCAGCAGCTGAGCCCCGCCTGCTGTGAAACACCTCACACCATAACGAGTATGAAACTGTTTATTTACATTATTTACTGAAGTTATGAGCACTCGTTTCAGTTCAGCTCAGTGTGAGTGTTTAGCTTTCAGCTTACCACATGGTGTTTCTCTGCCCCACTCAGAGGAGAGAGCAGAAGAGACCGATGCAGAGCTTACTGCAGCCACGCTGACCTCTGCAAAGTGAAGCAAAACCGCTGCAAGCAGAAGCCAACATCGTTTATTTATCAGTGAACGGTAAACCACTCCAAAACATGTGCAGACAACGAAAATAAATACTTATCATAATACAGATCATTCGGGTTACTGAGACAAGGGCTGCACCGCAGCAACCAACGCTGGACTCTAGAAGGGACAGACACTCCCTTTTGGGTTGTCATTTGGTACCTTGTTTTGTAAAATAAATTAATACGTAATAATAGGCTAACAAATTTAAAAAAAAAAAAAACATTAAGGAACAGCTTTGATGCAGGTATTTTTTAACATCAAAAGCATTGGATCGGGACTCAATATTGATCAAGACATTCCTACCTTGATTCCTATACAGCGGCTCAAGACCCAAGCCAAGTTCCTGTGTCTCAATTGCAAGCCACTGATTAAAGTAAAGTGGGTTGGCCCCAAACTTGGCAAGCAAAATTAGCAAGAAAAATTGGCCCCCCATTTGAACCTGACCAGGTTCCCTCAAGGTGATTTGTTAAGGTATACTTGCTATTCTCATTGTAGTTACAATCTCAGCCACTCTTTAACAGATAATACAGAAATGTTTACACGTCAACAGTTAATGTAGCCAGCATATCCTCATACAACGGTTTGTATGATATCCTATGAAAATGCACAAACAATGTTTTGTATGATATCCTACGAAAAAACATCCCATGGTTTAGGAAAGTAAAGTTACACGGTGACAGCACACCTTAAAATGACTCAAAGTTCACAGAGTTTTGGATATGTGTCTCCTGCCTTTTCAGAAACCACTTCCTGCTTTCCGTCAGTGCACTGGTCAGGCAATCGCAGTCTTCCCAAATATGTGGGTTAAGCACAAATGACTGCCTCATGAATACAAATGATATGTATGAATTTTGGGGCGTTACTCTTTGTACTAAAATGTACAAATCATGAATGGAAGCGCATGCTATGGCTTATTGTTCCATTTTATGTAGTGGTTGATTGCTTTTTTTTAAAAAGGTATCAGTTTAGGCACCCTTTAGATATCAGTATCATTTTTAAAGTATCATTTTAGGACCATTACTGGAAAACTCCCAAACAGTACCCAACCCTAATTTGAGTGAAACACACACATGCTTTCCTAACGCTATGTGGTGGATTAAATCTGCCAAGCTGGAGCGTGAAGCCAAATGAAAGGGAATTGAAGAAAATAAATATTTTTCTCATTTCTGAAGGCATGCCTGCTTTCAGCACAGAGAAATGCCAGCATAACATGAATTGAGTGTGACTGTGGCTTGGTCAGCGGACCAAAGCCAAGTGGATTAAGGGCTCAGAGAGAACAGATGAATTATCTGATTGTGCAGAAGTCATTGAACACAACCCAAAGAGGACATCAATTCCTTTTCAATTAGCTGGTGTGTGCTGATCTGTGCTGAAGTGACTGAAGGCAAGAGGTGTTTATTTATGTGAAGCAGCTCATTGGTCGGTACAAATGCAGAGTTGTTACAGTAATCAAGAAGTCATCTGATTTTTAAACCAAAAACCTTGGAATAATTTGTAACTGTGCAGGAGAGAAAGCGTTGTTTGACATTTGCAGTAGTGGCAATTACATTGTGGCTAATGCTGAGTGTAGTTTTGTTGTTTGACTTGGCTGTCGCTGTCTCCTCAGAATGGCAATAGTCCTAGACGTGGGATATTAGGGCTCAACACCTACTCTTTTATTCATTGCCTGGGTGGATTGCTATGCCATCTGCGGCTGGCCAGAGGTGGGATTTGTCAGCGTCGCTTAAAAGGTCCCGGTCTCATGGAGGGCACAACAGTCCAATTCAAATACTGCAACCAGCCGGGGTTTACCATTTTCTTTATGTCTGTCACCCATAATTTAACATTGGCTCACGCTTTTAAATGTCGGGCATGAAGATTTCAGAGTGAGTACAACATCCCGAAATAATTCCATGGTAATTCCTCCTCTCATCCCCCATTTTGCTGAGAAAACAGGTACATGAGTGATATTCGGAAAGAAAAGCTACACATCTCTCTGCAGCGTGGAGCTGTGGGCTTGAAGCTAATGGAGAATGTTGTGTTTGGTGGGCAACAAGATGTGTTGGCAGAGCAGAGTGCTGATGATCGACCATGGCACCGCACTCTGGGCAACGGGAGGCGATAATGATTTCCTTGACATTCTACCCAATTTGAGCTCATTTGAGCAAATCCTGCACTACCCAGTCTGATCACTGCCAACGTACCCTGAGTCTCCTTAGTACACTTCAGAGCAGATACTGACATTTAAAAGGCTAAGTTATCCACATTGAAAAGAATCTGATTTTTTGTCGCCTACCACTAGTGAGGTTGTAGTTTCTAGCTACATATAAAGCCCTAACTCCGAAAAAGTTGATATGCTGTGTATAAATAAAAATGCTTTGCAAACCTTTTTGACATATATCCAGTTGAACACAGTACAAAGACAAGATATTCAATGTTAAAACTGACTCTGTTTTTTTGTAAATATACACTCATTTTTACGACAGAGGTTTTGGGGCCACACTGAGGATTTTTTTTTTTTTGAGATTTTGAGTATAAAGTCATAATATTATGAGAAAAAAACTTGGAATATTACGAGAATAAAGTCATAGTTTTGCGAGAAAAAAGTCTACTATAAAACAGGCAAAAGCACCTGCAGCCTCCTTGGCACCAGGGGGCAATGGTTGCCAGGGAGGCTGCCTGTGCTCTCGCCTGTTTTATAGTTTGCTGGCAATATGTTTATTTCCATAATATAAAATTCCCTTTCTCGTAAAAATACGACTTTATTCTCATAAAATTATGACTTTCTATCAATTGATTTGACTTTTCAGGGGGAAAGTGGGGTCTTGTTGGTAGGGAAAACACTGAATTTGTAGTTCAAGAAACAACCCTAGAGCCAGTGAATGACTGCCGAATGACGCATCGCTAATTTGAGCTGAGAGAGAAGCAGGGAGATCTGGACACTGGTTAGATGGAGGGAATATTAACACACTTCATTTACACAGACTACCCACATTGTGTTATGACACAAAGCTGGTTGAAAATCAGCAAAGTATCCCTTTAAGGAAAAATAAAATTGCAAATAAAGTTAATATGGGGGAGAATCCATAGTGAAACCACTTGTAAAAACACACCTCAATGCTGGGTAATAACCAAACCTCAGCCAATTTAATACTTTCCCTATCATAATTTCAACACAAAATCCCCAAATTAGAATGGCACTGTAACTTTCCATTGCTGATGAAATTCCACTCACCTCAACTGAACTGCGGCAGAACATCTCAGAGAGATCAAATCCTCAGAGAATAAAGCCAAAACTTTCTGCATGGTTACACCACCAGAGGTAAGTGAGAATATAAATATTTGCGTAATTTGGGTGAATTGGCCCCTTAACGACCTTTTTTTCATCAAATCTAATGAAAATGGAAAACATATGCCTGCCTGAGAAGCTTTCAGATATAAGTCTGCTCAACATTCAACAAATTAATCCATCTAAAAAACAAGTGTGCGGTGCTTTTGCTGTCGGAGGGGAATTCCCACACAGGAAACAACAGGGACGGCGAGACGACAAAGGAAAACTCCTAACAGGCATGTAATGAAATCAAGGATCTCCTGGGCCCGTCCAGCTCCAGTGCTACCCGTCCCTGGAGGTCTGGATAAGAGGCTAAGCAACCCTTCCATCCGTCCTCACAGTTCAGAGGGTAAATTAGCAGAGAAATCGGACACTGGCTCGCTGCAAGTCTCCAGTCTGCTCCAGGCTCTTGAGAGAACAGGCGAGGGTTAAATTCAGGCCAGTCTCCCCTAATGTTGAAGAGTGGCCTTTGATTGCCCCCCATCCATGTGTAGTGTGCTGCTGAAGGGGAACCCGACACTGACGTTGTTATTGAAGTGCAGCAGGAGGGGCTGATAACTGGTCTCATCGGCACAGATCCAGTGTACGAGCTGCCTCTCAGCTGCTGTAAAAGACAGTGGCAGGTGTGTCACAGATCTGGGCGTTAAAGGACGTTCTGGACCCCCCCAGAGATGACAGCCTCTTGGCCCGTCTCGAGAACTGATTAGGGGGCTTGCTGTTAGGGATGCCCAACCACGTCTGAGCCTCTGTCTTCCACCACAGTTTTTCCATATGGCCCTGGTGCTCTTGTCAGCCCACAGAAAAAGTTTATAAGGCTTTTCCATTGACACTTTTGGCTCTGCCAAGTCAAAACATGTCATGTTGATTTGTGTTTCTATTTAAATGTGCCCAGTTGTGCCATGTCATGCCCAAGATGGACCTTCTCTGGAATTGAGTCAACGCACCTCTCCATTTTTCAAGAAAGTAGCAGTAGACATAAAATAAAATCTTAATAAGTGCTAGAAAATCTATGATGATAAGTCACTGGCTACTAACAACTGTGTTATTGTTAGAGACGCACCTTAAAGCAGGTAGCTTTGTTGTATGGATATGCAAATCCTCAAACCATGTCAAGCCAGGGCAGCACATGTATGGAAAAGGACCATTAGTTCCTGTGATTTCCAATCCACTGAGAAAAGAAAACTGGGATGGGGCATGAGGCACTTAAAAACTAAATAAATGAGCCCCGTAGCAGCCTGTATGTAGTTTGAGATCCACAGGCAGAACTCTTTTTTCTGTTTCAGAGACAAGTTATGAGAACGAATGAGTCTTAAAATCCTTAACTTTGTATTTTAAAAACAAAGTTTTTTTTTTCCAATCATGCATTGCTTTATGGATGGATAAATACACTACCTTGAGTCCAAGTGGACATTTGTGCCAAATTTCAGGAAACTCTCTGAAGGCTATCTTCAGAAATTGCGTTCATAAAAATGAGATGGATGCAAGGTCACGGTGAACGTTTCCAGCAAACACAAAATTCTAATCAGCATGTTGGTGAGTAGAAATGAATGTCTGAGTCAAATTTGAAGAAATTCCCTCCAGGTGTCATTCAGGCATCGATTTCACAAGAATGAGATAGACAGGGTTATTATGACCTTAACCTTTGACCTAGGACCACCAAAATCTAGTCACTTCATCCTTGAGTCCAAGTGAATGTTTGTGGTAAGTTTAAAGAAATTCACTCAAGCCATTTTTGAGATAGAATGACCAGACGGATAACCCGAAAACATAATGCCTCCAGCCTCTGTCACCGGCGCAGAGGCATAAAAACGGATTAACAAAGTTATTACACTCATCAGTCTGTTGCTAATCGTTTTTATGCCAATTTCCTGTGGCACAGTGCATACAGTCTGTCCACAATCTGCTGCAAGAGTTCAATTTTTTTCAAGGAACTCAAACACAATTCTGGACCCAAAACAAAAAAGCAAACAAAAGAGTTTGCAAAGGTTCTCATAGGAATGAAAAGACTGTTGGCCCACATACTTAGACAGATAATTTGAAAACAAGATGTTAATCACTGGAGCTTTCTCTTACTGGTAATGGAAAGCTCATTGTCAGTTCAGCTGTGATACAACAGCTGAATGCTGGTTAAAAACTTAGTGTAAGACAGCAACATTCACAAAAACATCCATTAAACATCACATTGCATTTATGCTGTTGCAAATACGCTATGTGGTTGCTGGGCTATTACTGTGATCTTGTAAACTTTGCTTGTTTTGGGAGTTGCATTGAACTAAGCTGAACAACTAAAACAACTAAACAGTTTCACCAATAAAAAACAAAAGTGATGGGATCATTAAAATTAGCAAACTTTGCAAACTATGTAGTTAATGACTACAAATCTTTTTTTATGACTGAAAATAATCATTTGAATAAACATCGACCACCTGCATCTACTGAGCATTTTTCTTATATATTTTTTTACTTTTTTTATTTGAGCTTTGAGAGTTTTTTAAAATTGGATTTTGTTTTATCATACTTCATTTTAATCTCATCCATTTTATTGTCTTATTTGCCTATAAGCTTTACCACCTGCTGTTATGAGTGCTATGATTGTCCTGTTTGAAGCACTTGGTTTTTGATTATTATTATTACCAGTAATGTCAAGGAGCACCAAGGGGAGGCTAAAGAGAGACGGCGAAGATTGGAGAGAGAGAGAGGGGGTGAAATATGAGGGGAATGGATCCTTAAGTCTCCAACTCGACCACAAGTGGCATCATTGTCATCACCTTGTTCTGATTTCATTTCATCTCTCGGCGCCACCACTGCAGGCAATATCTGGGTATTGAGTTACAAGAGGCCCACCTCTTTATTATTTTCATGGGAACTCAAGGACAGGCAGTCTTGTGCGGAGATGAGAGGATATTTATATGAATGCATATAATGTTGTGTTCTCAGTACTCAGGGACATTTAGCGCCTATCTCCGAATAGCATCAGAGGCTTTCAGCTCGACAGAGTCATTAATATCAGAAGGGTTTATGTGTTTCATATTGCCTCCGTGCCAGCTGGGACCGCATGCCTGATGAGCTGGCTAGTGTTGTGGAGGATGCACTATTCTTTCTCACAGCCTCGTTCACAGAGTGAACTCAGCACGTCCAGAGATTGCCTTATGGAGGTCAAGCCAGTGCTCAAAAGCAGCCTAAAATTCAGGGTTCCCACACATTTTCATGGATAAAATTTCAAGTTTTCCTTGACTTTTCAAGGACCCATGATACAATTTCCATGTTGGAAATGCATGCAGTGCAGAGTCTCACAAATGCCACCACACTATACAAATAACCAGTCTTAACCCTTCATAACCTCAATCGACATCACTTTTCTCCTGCTGCTCCCAGACGCTTTTCACAAGAGTTTAACTGTATCCCATCGTGCTTTTGATTTGAGCCAGAATATGAAACCATATGATCAATTTAAAGGGTATGCATGGTCATGGAAAAACTGGAGACGTCATGGAATTTCACAATCACATTTTTTAATCCCAGAAAAGACATGGAATTGTAAAAAATCAATGAAAGTTTTGAAAGTCATGGAATTTTGTGTGTAATAAAATTAATTGTTATAGTAATTTTAGAGGGATAACCTTTCATGAAATGTATAACAGAATTTGTTTTCTGTAAGTGAGCTGTTGGCATGTAGCTCTAATGTGAGTTGATTTAGAGCTGCACAATTTATCTTTTCAGCATCAATGCAAAATAGCCGCACTGAAGGACGTGCAATGTCAAGTAAGGTGAATTAACTACAGTTATTTGCTGCTTAATACAAATGGAAAAGTCGCATAGCTCTGATTTTTCATGACTAATATCAGCCAAGCCTTACCCTTTAACCCTTTGAAACAAGAGCAAAGTGGCTTGATTCCTTTCAAAATCGTAGGAAGAAGGCAATGAGCAACTTGAGAAGAAATAACCCCCAAATAAGCATGCAATTAGTAAAAAATAAATAAGTCAATAAAAAGTACAAGAAAATTACCTGAAAATTAGCAAACAAAAAAAGGCAAAAATGACTGTGGAAAACAAAAACAACTAAGGAAATTACTTTTTAAAAAGTGTTTAAAGTAAATATTATAATTGAGATTATTATGAATATAGTTTTCTGGACGTTTTTCTCTGGCTTTAAAAAAAAAATTCTAAATGTACCAATTTCTTGCATTTTGTGGGACATTTCCAGCCAAGTTGCTCATTGCCTTTTTCCCACATGTTTTTGTAAAAATTAAACTAATTTGCTTGTTTCAAAGGTGCAATGTTTTAGAAAAACAACTCTTGTTTAGTTACCATTTCATTCCATCTGAATCTACATTTCTTTCTGGCAGGGCAAAGCACTTAAAATGTGTCTGATCGATTTAATAGCACTGTGCTGTGAATTGCCACGTCTAGCCATAGAGGATTAAGACGGGGCTCTGAACAGAGAGGGAACATTGTTGGAGCAAGTAGTGAAATTTTGGCAGGTTAGCAGGATTTATAAGCAGGAGATGACGCGGCTAATTTCACCAGAGGTGGTGAGAAAACCTCGTAAAACCAGAAAAGGTGCCGGAAACTAAAAACTGGCAGCCGTGACAATTAGATATACTAATCAACCTGCTAAATGTAAACCATCAACAGAATGAACAAATCTGTGTTGACACTCGGCTTCAAACAGACGTCTCTCCGTGTGTAACGCAACACCTTTCTCCATCATTCCCACAAGTCATTTCGCCGATTCCTGGGAAAGCTGAGACATGAGATTGTGTTTGATCCAAATGTTTCTTCATCCTGGAGGGTGAGTGATGTGACAAGCTCAGCATCTGTAATCCTTGGCTGTTTTTGTTTGAAAATCCACACGTAGCTTGTCCATCACAGAGAGGGGCTGAAATCCCCAAGTTTCAAAGTCAAACTGAGATTTGAATTCTCCTCACTTTTTGAGCAAGGGAGTATAAACTATAATGATACTGCAGCTATTATGTTAAGTGTTTAGTTTTATGGACATATTTTTGGAAACGTCTAAACCTGGAGCCTCCGAGTGGTGCGTTTCCCATTACATTGTTTGAAAACTGAGAGCTAGCATTGCTAGGTAACAAATTGTTTACATGGTGTGCCAATGGCTGGAGAACAAACTGTACAGACTTAACTAAAACACGGTGTTCAAACTTTACATCTGGTCAAAATACACTCAATACAACACACTATACAACATCTTTACAACACTAAATATTTGGATGGACCTATTTTGTTGCATTCCACTCGGAAAGCGGAATCTAGTTAGCATTTTTTGCTAATGTTATAATATTGTAGCTCAATTTAACTAATACCATCACAGCCAAAGGTCAAAATGTACTGCAATAAATCACAATATGGAGTAGAGTTGTGGCGATAACCACATCATTACAAAATGCTGCCATGACAAGGTCATGACTGCAATCTAGGGGTGGGTGATATAGGGTTGGAAATGTACTTTTTGGTCACATGCCACTATGGCTGGTGAACTCCAAAACCTACCAGCCACTTAGTAGATTACCGTTTTTTGGGGGGGCAGGTGAATAAAGCAAGTCCAGCAGCCAGTTGCATATTTTACCAGCATTAGGCTGGTGGCTGGTGCTAATTTCCAATCCTGGATATATCAAATATATTTGAGGTATTGCTGCTTGTTCCACGTGTGATATACAGAATGACTATATCACAAACATCAAGTTTAAATTGTCACATTGTTTTTAATAAGCCATGTGTGTTTTGGCTCTCTCCTATGGCTCTCTGCCTCTGGCTCGCTCTCTCTCTCTCTCTCTCTCTCACACACACACACACACACACACACACACACACACACACACACACACACACAGAGAGCAGGGCATTTGCAGGGCTCCAGGCTGTGACTATTTAGTCACATTTTGAAACCATGGAGCACTGCTATGACTGACAAATAATATTTATATTTCCAGCTTACAGTGAATAAATCTTGCAGGTAAACGGCCCTGCGTTAACAGTCTAATAAGTAGAAGTAACGGTAATGTGGGCAGGTAAGGTATGCCTTTGTATTTGCGAAGCTCCAATCCCAACTATGAAGTCACATTTTGCGAACCCAGAGCATCAGTGCGTCTTGCAAATATTAGTAATATATGAACTGGAGAGCCGTTTGTTTGTTGTTCACTCAGTGAATGAATCCTCCCAATTAAAGCAGCTGCAGTACCTGTTTAACGGTCTGCTAACGCTCACATCCATTTATATATATTTTCACATTTTAATTCCAATGTCTGAACCTTTTTATGAGTGAAAATTTCTTAAAAAGTAAACTATTATTATTATTATTATTATTATTATTATTAGTATTATTATTATTATTATTATTATATAACAGTGGCATAAAATGGTCTCAAAATGACAATAGTAACATTTATTGCGATTATTTCTGGGACAATATATCCCTCAGCAAAATAAGTAATCATGACAGGAGTAATTATGAACAGTAAGCAACATAAACAAACATTAGTTTGGACTAAAAGTGCCCTTATCACCAAAGTTTCCTCTATTTGGAAGTTAGTTTTGCCAAAATACACAAGTACACAAGTCAAAACAAACACTAATTTCTTAGCAAACAGAGAAATTTAAGAGTTTAAAACCTAAAAGAAACAGTAATGACACATTTTAGCCAACAAGAGTCCTCCATTTGAATACAGATGAAGAATTAAAATGCAGGTGCTGAATAACATCCTACGGGGGTCTGACCAGAACTAATGCCCCATAGGTCGGTTACCACGCAGCGCTGAAGCAGCTGCCAACGTGCCCTAGCAACAAGTACCGTCAACCCTCCGCCGGCGGGAGAGTGACTCACAGTCCATGTATCCCAGCATGCTTTGCCACTGTGGTGCCCTTCACCCCCTGCCCTACCATAATGGCAGCATGGAGAGATGAAAAGAGCCATGTGACATGAGCGGACACAGTCGCTCCGGCCTCATGCTGCTCGCTGCCTTTTCAAACACAGCTCACATGGAGAGAGCGAAGACACGGGGCAGCTTGGGCAACAAGAGTCAACACAATCTGCAAGAACAGAAGTCGTGTTCTGTTTTTTCATCACTACAAAGGGTTTGTGCATGTCGATGACATACCTGCATTTTTTATAGACGCTGTGTAATGTATTAATTTCACTGCCTGTTTTCATTTTCCACTTCAGTGATGCAGAATATTGCAGCTTTATTTCTGTTTTCATAAATAACTCAGATTCTTGGAGAAGTTTACTGACCAGACGGAGCCAAATGAGAAAAGCAAGAACGCCAATCTGTTGTGACGCACACTTTAACCTTTATTGTCCAACAGTCTCGGCACAGTTTACCCAGCAACATTTACTGTGTGAAAAAGCACCATCTGTGCTCGGAGCCAGCAAACCGCCGCACCTCAGCCATCATTCCTTCGGTCCCCTCTGCATTGTGACGGTAATGGGACTTTAAATCAGTGCCTTGCACCCTCAGGGTTCATTACAAGGTGACAGCCCATTGTGGCTGCTCTGTGATGACAACAAGTGGCAGTGGGAGGGGGGGCTGGAGAAAGTGAGGCAGATGGTTTGGGGAGATGACAATGGCGCCATTTCACAGCGTATCCTCCACCTGTGGTGTGACGGAGGCGGCTGTCGGGGGCTTTTGATGCCCATTGAGATGAATGCAATGGATGAACATATCTCTTACTGACAGCCTCCGTATCATCGCTGATTGAGATGTCTAGACACTCACAACAGAGAGCTTTGAAAACAAACTTTGACAGGCATTGCTCAACTTTGCGTGAAATATCGAAAAAGTAGCAGAAAAAGATCAAATGAATGTGGGCTGTATTAAAAATGAAAGTCAAAAAAGAAGACTTTCTCAATGTAGGCTGATAAATGTATGAATATATTTAAGCTCTTTTTGGGTAGAGTTCTTTCCACACACAAAAAGGACGTCTCAAATGATTCATACAACTCCCCCTTAAATACACTTGAGGGTGAAGTATGTAAAATTCAGGGGGAATTGGTGGCCTCTACAGTGAATTGGATATCTCAACCAGCTAAAATTTCTCACAGCCAGAATTCCTTCAGTGTTCATTGTTAAGAAGGTTTTTATCGAGGGCCAAATTTTCTGCAGAGGTCTCCTCCTCTCCAAAAGAAACTGACCATGTGATTAAATGAGCTATAAACGCTGAATAAAGCTGTTTCACGTTACAAATCAGTGCACCTTCGATGCTGTTTGGCATGTCGGAGACGGCGGCTCGCCCACAACATGCTATTGTGTGCTCACTCTTCTTTCTCATAAGTTAACTCACTTTTTTCTGATCCAGATGTTCAGGAGGTCTCTACCAGGAGGTGACTTATCTGCAGAGGTCACTTCCTCTCTGAAACAAACAGCCCCGATGATTTAAACTGCTAGAAACATTGAATAAAGCAGTTTTACATTACAAAACAGTGTTACTCATTGCAGTTGGGCTTCTTAAGACGGTGGCCAACACAAAGGCGCAAAAACACAAAAATGCAAAGCCTTATCTGGTGCCAGTGGCCAATTTATCCCCCTAAATCAGTGATACTCAACTTATGGCCCACGGCCAAATCTGGCCACTGATAGGGTGTTGTATGCCAACCCAAATCTTTTTTAATTCACAGTAAAAATAATGTGATTCAGACTGGGTATGGTTTTGGTACTTTCAGTAGATAAAGTGCCAGAGTACATAAAACAGCATCAAAATAAAGCCTGTTTATCAAAAACAGTTTGACAGAGGTCCATGCTAAGCCCCTAAAGTCTTAAAATCCAAGAAACATCCTGAAATCCTAGAAATGTCCTAAAATCTGAGAAGTGTTCTAAAATCCTACAAATGTCTGAAAATCCAAGAAACATACTAACATCCTCAAAAAGTCCTAAAATCCCAGAGACATGTGTTGGGCTGCCGCGTCTGGCCCCTGGCCTCCTGTCATTTAACAAAAGTGGCCCCAAAGCAAAGCAAGTTGAGAATCCATGCCCTATAAATGCTCCACACTGGAACTTTAGGACACTTAATATTAGCAATTACTGAAATATTTCCAGTCAGTTGCTTCCCAAAGTGCCAATCAAATAAAATGCAACTGCCCAAGGATATCGTATATGCACAGACGATACGATAACAAGATGAAATCCTTTAATGTAGAGCTTCAATGTGGGGGAATATGACGGCATGAAGAAAACATCCACAAAATTCCTGTGTGCAACACATGAAACATTTCCCCAGTTGAGCATGTGTTTTAGTGGTGAGCAGAAAAATAATAAAAAGCCAGACAAGTTGTTTTAAGAGAGAGCAGGTGGTTCCTAGTTCAAAGAGTGCAGGGATGAGGTTGTGTTTTCTTTTCTCCAGCAGAGCACTTTTTTTTTCCTTCCTCCGCTCTTTCTTCCCAAAGGGTCTCGAGTCCTCCTCCCCTGTCTGCCAACTTCAGAGTTGCATTATTATCAGCAAAGTGCTTTTAAATCCGCTCCTGCTCAACACCAGGATGTCTTCTGCATGCTAATCCTCGGGGATACGGATCCGTCACTTCTCCGTCGTTCTCTCATGCCTGGCGTGCCTGAGACAGCTGGGAAAACAGTCTGCGCTCGACGATCTGCACATACAATGGGGATCTCAGGCCACCATAGCACTGCTCAGCCGCAGAGCACTTTACAGTAGTGAGCTGTCTGTGTGTTGCAAAAGAACAACATGGGCTTTGCTGCGAAGGCAAGGGGACTCATAGTTGTGTAAGAGGAATCATGGGGGTAAACGTTACTGCTTAGACCACAGTGACTGCCTGAAGATAAGAAAAGGTGCATCAAAAGCGATCATGTTAGTTAGGCGAAGCATCAATCCAAAGACACGTTTCAAGCTCACTGGCTCAAACTTAATAATGGTAAAATGAGCTATATGATTTGTAAAATATACATATACACAAATACATGTTACAAAACACCAGCTTTCAATCACCACTCAAATAGCATTTCTTGGGGTGCCCACTAGCTCATCTGGTAGAGCGGGCGCCCCATGTACAAAGGCTGTGTCCTTGTCGCACCAGCTGTGGGTTCAGTTCCACCCTCGGCTCTTTGCTGCATGTTATCCCCTCTCTTTCCCCTATTTAATAAAGCCAACAAAGTTTTGATTTTTTCTCAAATATTAGGAAAGAATAGAGCATGGAAACAAGAAAGGACAGAGGGAGCCACCAAAAGAAAGACTAAGGATCGGTGGTGAAAGAAGTTTCCAGATGTTTTACTTCACTACAAGTAGCAACACAACAGTACAGAAATACATGGTTGAAAGTAAACGTCCTGCTTTTATTCAATACATTAAGAACTGCATCAAAACATACCCAAGAAACCAAAAGTAAAAGTACTCATTGTGCAGAATGGCTAATTTCTGAATATTGTATAAAATCAAGTACCTCAAAATACCATTACTGATAAGCAGCTCTGCAACAATCGATAGATTAGCTGTCAATGATTCAATAAATCGCCAATTAATTTGGTAATCGACTGACCGGTTTAAATATTTTAAATACCCCTCAAAATCCTCTAATTCCAGCATCTTCAATGTGACACGGAAATAAATGTCTTTGGATTGTCGACAAAATAAGTGTGAGGACGTCATCTTGGGCTTTGAGAAACACTGATCGACATTTTTCACCATTTCCTGTCATTTTCAAACAATCAAACTATTAAATAGTTAATTGAGAAAAAAGTTAAAAGATTTATCGACAATGAAAATAATCATTAGTTGCGGCCCTACTGCTTAAGACACTGATGTGGCTCAAAGAGATGACCAGTTGTGACATGATGTTGATTCACTGGTCATTTTATTGATCTGTTGTATCTGATATTGGCTCTGTTACTATTATAGTGTTTTTGTATGTTTTATCTTAACTTGTGATTCCTATAATTTGTATACTTTATTGCTATTTTATTCTTGATGCCTTCATGTATTTCTTTTATCTTTCTGTCTAGCACTTTGAGCTGCATTTCATGTATGAAAGGTGCTATGCAAATACATTTTTTTCTTATTCTTATCATATATGAGGTAAGAATAGGACCTAGGGATGTGTCCGCCCCAAAATGTACCCCCCACCCCCCATGAGACACATCCAAAAAATGAATGTCAGGACCTGAGCCTCACGGTAATTTTCCTGAAAAGTAGCCTTCACCTATTCTAAGGATGATATTGGGTTGCTGACTTTAAGAAAGCGCTGACTCCAGTGTGCAGGCACTTTCTTATTGTATTGTCCTTGATTTTTTGGCACATATCCCCCTGAGGTTTTGTGGATTGGTTCTATTCTGGCCTATTAAAAATGCACCGCATCTGTCTGAACAAATGGAGAGAACCGGATGCCATCATGTGGAGCATGTTTTTTTTTCCAGGGCTGGATTTTTTTGTAATTTGAATAAATGTCAATGTGATTTTGAATAAATCTAAATGAATGTCTCTCTTTAGTAGCTTACACACAAGTTACTTGCACGCTGAAGCAAACTTTTTTTTATGTCATCTGATGTACTTTACCTTTAAAAGTTAAGAAAGTTAAAAAACGAAGCCGCACAAGTTCAAAGTGCTAATCTCTTCATGACTTTTGAGAAGTGAACAGCATCACTGAGACTGAGGCTTATTTTCCCGAGTACAGAGAGGATGAGAGAGAGCGGAGCTCCAAGCTGCAGAGAGGAAGAGAGTGGGGGGGATAAATACAGAGAACAGTGATAAAGAGGTAATCATCTCCACTCAAAGCATATTTTATCCAGTGGGGGTTATTAGGAGGATGGAGATGAGTCAAATCCACACAGACGTCTCTCTCTCTCCCTCTCTCTCTGTATTTACCCACTCCTGATCCTCCCTCCTTCTCATCTCCACGTCCGACCTGCCTCGGCTCGGTGCCCAGTTCGCTCGTTCTCAACCATTCACGACAATTTCAATGTTTCACTGATTCATGCTAATAGCTGATGAATGGGCCAGCGCAGTATGCAATACATACAGAATGAATCAATGGTTTTTAATTAAAAGTTTGACTTCAGCTTCCTTCTCTCTTCTGTCATCTATCATATTTGCTCTGGAGCAGCACAGTTCTCTGAGGCTTGAACACAGGGGTGGAGGAGTTGCTATATAGTTTTCAAAGATAGGGGGCAGTGTTCTCAAAGGTAAAAATGCCTCCAGAAACAGCTGAAATACATCAGAAGTTGACTTGATACTGTGATCTAAAGATGACTGTTAAATGAAGGCAGTGAGGTTGACATTTCTGTACGTATTCTATAAATGATTATAACAATGACATTACATAAAATGCTGACTACTCAGGCTTACTCATGGGATTATGAGACAATGTGGCCCCCTAGTCACAGATATGGCTGAGGCCCCTCCACCTCTCCTGCATAGAAGCAAGACACACAGAATCGGTGGTAGTTTTGTGTCTCTTTGAAGTTGTCTGGGCCTCCCTGAATTAATTTTGTGTCTTAGTGATGTAGTTTTATGTCTCGTTGACATTATTTTATTATTTTGCATCTGTTCTAGTCATTTTGTGAAGCTATGCAGTCATTTTGAGTCTTGAGTAATTTTGTGTCATTTTTGGTTTTCTTTTGGAGTTATTATCTGTCTCTCCTTGTTTGAGGTAATTTTGTTCTTTTGGTCATTTTGTGTCGCTTCATAGTCATTCTGTGTCTCATTGTGGTTGTTTTGCTATTGGTATAGTTATTTTGTGTTTCTTTGCCGTCTGCGTCCCTGAGCCTGATGGCCTGTTTGGTAATCGTCTAATGTAAATACTACAGGCGAAGTGTCAAAATTTAAATTACTTTTAATCTGTAGCAACCTGTCAATCTCCGGTATGATTTGCATTATTTCTGAGCCATGTCGGTATGCATTTTATGAGATGATACTGATGCAAGCAACACATATAATCTCCAGCATTAAATTGATTAAGTCCACTGCCAAATGTAATCTTACTGAGCTACATGAAAACTTCCTCAGCTAATTCTCACTTCAATTTAGCAACACTATATATTAATCCACTTTTGTTTTCTTCTTTTTCTTCTCTTCGTTTTTTCCTGTTTAGTTAGCGGACAGACCAGTGTCTCCATCCTAATTCAGCGCCATCCTGAAGATGAATCTGTTTGCCTCCTGCATCAAGACAGAAATAGCTCTTAATAATGAAAAATTGATGCGAAGTAAGCTTGTCATTACATGCTGCAGTAGACAATTAGGTGCCTCCCCAACATACAGCCCTTTCTGATTTTCTCCTCTTTCTCTCTCTCCTCTCTAACTCCTGAGTCTTTTTCCTTTCTCTTTCACACTGGCAAAAGTTGCTAAAGTCATTTACTTAAATTTGTTTTGTTTGAGTCTAAAGGGACAATGCAACAAGCCCGCGACTCATTCAGTGAGCTGATGACAAATAGCTGATGGCCCCTCTGTAGCCGGTTTCAAATTTTCTTTTCTGCTGGGACCAAAGCTCATTAAAATAAATTACATTTCTGGTCATGTGGGGACATACACAGACGAAAGCCCAGCTCAAAGTTTCAAGTAAAACTTTTGCAATAGGGATCCTTAAACAAGCAGTAAGGGATAATTAGATATTCTGGGAAATAAGCTAATTTATTGCTTTCTTGGAGAGTTAGATGAGGAATTCAATGCCACTCTTATGTCTGCCTGTTAAATAAGAACCCACAGCTAGGAGATGGTTAGCTTAGCTTGGTATAAAAACTATAAGCAGAGGGGATAACTGGCTTGTCTCTGTCCAAACATAAAAAATCAGCCTACCAAAACTTATATATCTCTTTTGTTTAATTCACTCTTTTTACCACCACGCCACAACACCAGGATCAAACGCCAGGAGTTGAGTTTTCTTTAACAGAGCACATCGAGGGCAAAAAAGCATCACTGATCTGTTTTAACCAAATATGCTCTGCTCTCACTGAGCTACAAAGACAAAAATACCGAATCGGTTAGCACATTAGCCCATCAACCCTGTTTGTAACACGTAGCCTATTCTCGCCAGACCTTTCTCCAAAGTGCTGCGTCAGCGTTAAAGAATGGTCTGGAATCACAGATTAGCTTTTGCTATCGGTGCAAAAAACCCCTCTGGCTCATTTTTGTTTCTTTAAACCAATCACAGCTGTTTTTGGCAACACTAAGCCCATAATGCATCAATGGTGCTCTTGCAAAATAGCTTTTGTGGGTGAACTTATTTTGGTGAAACATTTGCATGTGAGGCAGGGAGCCCTGTCATTAAAAGAGCCCCACAAAAGAAAACACAAAAAGAAAAAACATAGACAGTCCTATATCACTGTGTGATTCAGATTTTAATGATAAAATTTAATGGCTCTTGAAAAACATGACTACAATGATATTACAGAGGCTTGTGTGAAGTGGAACGAATCAGTCCATTAATGTCACTGGCCCATGCCGCTACCAAAGTTAAAAGCTGTGGCAAATCAGCTCCAACTGGCCATGTCATAATACAGATCAACATTGAGTACGAGAGTCCTCCAAGGCAGAGTCTGGTCTTTTCTGAAGCAGTCACAAGTTATTTTATTCATTATATATATAACAACAATTAACTACAATTCACCAAAAGAATTAAGCAGACGTGCTTTATTGCGCAACCCAAATCTTTATCAAAACTTGCCTTTTTCAAGAGTGTAAATTCTTAGTTTGGAAGTTGTTTTTGTTGTTTCGTGATGTGAAGGTGATTTGGAAACGGTAACACTCAGATAGTTGAGGAAAGGGAGAATGCCAGCCGAACTTTGCAGCCAAATGGCAGGCTTATAGCCAAAGTCTGCATCCTGTTAGTTAGAATACCAGTAGCTTACAGACAACTTTACCTTCACGTCACCTGTTAAACTGCCCTTAGCAATTTGGATAACAGACGCACCTCTGTCCTGCTGTTATATCAGATGTGAGTTAATCAACCACAGGAACTTGTTCATAGACTCACAGCAGTGCACACCATTACAGATCATGGCACAGGGTGCACCATTGCATAATGAATGTAGGGGACACACTGGTGTGAATATTTGGCTTCATTTTTGGCATTAAAATTATTATTTTTTGGTTTGGTGGGTGTTCCCATTGCATCTGTGTACAATTATAGGGGGAACACTGAAAGTAAATAAGTCCATTTCCCCAAATCACAAACTATTCCTAATAAATTGGAGGCATAAACACCATTTCAAATTCTTGTAAATTCAAAAATTTAGAAAATATGTTTCCTAAGTGACACCAGCTGTAACACTGTCCTCCTCCAATACACACTCACTCTCACACACTTACAAACCTCTCACTGTTTAACCCAGTCCACTCCTCCAGGTGTTCCTATTGAAATCACAGTCACCTCCCCTTACTCTATCAACCCTCGTGCTGTCGAGGCTGTACCCGTGACAGTGCCTGAATGCATTCATAAACACTGGGAGGACTGACATCTCAATGGGCTGCCTATTCCCCCACTATCAGCTTACAGCCTATAATTACGGCCAATCATCTTGGATCAAGCATGTCTGCGTGAGCAGGCCAACGTAACATCTGCTGCCTCGACCAGCGGGCCAAGAAGGACTTTTATACTGAAAGGTGAGCTAATTGTGGCTGAGGACAGGAGAAGGGAGTGTAATGTTAACAGGTACCAAAGGCTATTCAGAAACCTACACACAGGGGAGTTTTTTTTCCTTGGAGCAGGTGCCCTGAGGTATTTCTTATCTTTCCTATGCCAGTGCAGAATTCTTATCTGCATTAAGAAATGCTCAAGGGCATGGGCATAAATCTCCAAGGAGTTATATTTGGAGCGCAGTAAAGAAAATACTAGGACTGTGCTGTTTTAAAACCTCTTCAAGATGCATGTTCACCATAAAGATCTCTATAAATAACATGGCAAGTGAAGCTGTTTGGAAGTTGTTAAAATGACTGCTCTAATGTCACCAGAGTATGCAGTAATTTGAGCGATTTGGTCATACAAAAGACAAGGATACTTGATGTCTCCTGTAATGGGAGACCATATTCCCCAGGGTCTAGTGCTAGCCCAGTTTAAATACGTTTACTTTGGTTTGCAAATGGTAAAAACATTCTATGTCTAGTTACTCACTGGGGCTATTAATCCTCTCAAAAACACCAGAAGAAGAGCAGCGTCACACTGACTGGAAATATGTGATTGGCAGTTGTGAAGCCTACTTTGTGGGCTACGATGCAGACTTCGGTTTATCTCATTTGCAAACCCCAGGCCACAAGACAATGCTCCATAAAGAGGCACTTGGTCTCGGCACACAAACACCTAACAACTGAGGCTGAATGTCATCATTAGAGCTTGATGTTTCGACCTTAACATAGAAAAACTCTCCTCTTTGTTGTTCAATTTGCAGTTTTGTCATTGGAGTTGTAATTGGGTTGTTTGTAGGGTAGGACTAATGTCAAAATGTTTAATATTAAACCAAAGACCAGAGCGTAGAGTTGGGCAGATGAGGCAGCAACTTCAGCAAAGTACTCGCGGCTTGGTAGCACAGGCCTGGTGTTGATAGTTTTCAGCGTGTGGCACCATAGCTTTACCTTTGCAGCAGGTCGCTTTCCTGTCAAACAGGACACAATGGGAAAATAATTTCACTGATGTCGGCTGCTTTTTACCAGGTGTTTGTGGGCTTACACGGTCTTGTGCATCTCAGAGTGAGACACATTTCTTCCACTCGGCTGCATGCCTCTGTTTGAGGGGTTGAAATAAATTGGTTGTGCTGCTGCGTTTAGTTGCAACAGCCTTTAAACAAACTTTGCAGCAGACTGTGGTATGTTGGAGATCTGATGGCACAAAACCGCAAAAAGTTCCAAGCAAATGGTGGGACGGTGGTTTTTTTTGGAACATACTTTCATTGTCATCAAGGCCTGCTGTCATGTTATCGGTGTGTATATCTGTAGGAGGTAAGCGTTGTGGGAGGGTACAGCCCACGATGAACTACAAAAGCCCAAAGAGAGTGGCAGAAAAGGGGGGGGGGGGCTGGAGCCAATCAGCAGAAAAAGCCAACAAGAAAATCTAGATTTTCATTTTAAACATTGTCCTAAACCACAAATTCACATTAAACGATAAAATTGATAGATCGCCCAGCCCTACAAACCGGTTTAAGCCTCTACACCAGAGCAGACCTGCAAAACAAGATATCAAGCAGCTCTAATAGTTCAAAAATCCTAGATGCTCCCTTTGTATAACAAACATGATTTTCCTGCTTTCCTTTCCAAAATATGTTCTGTTGCTGTCTCCAAAGAGAGGAGTGATGATTGAAATCTACACTAATAAAGACATTTTCAGTTCATCTTCTCCTCTACCCAAACTCCATGTCTCTAATTCCACATCCACCCATTCCTGCTCTGTCTGCGTAAACAAGTTAATCAGACTCAGAAGCCTGTGGGCTGAGAAACAAGTCCCGACCCTATGCTGGGCTTTGCAGCCATCAATCATTTCATTTGGACTTCAGTGGAAAACCAAGCAAACACATACAAAAAAAAAAAAATCACACCCAACTCTGAGCCTAGCTAGCTGGTCTCTGTGCTGAACTCAGCACCACAGAGCTGGCAGCAGCGCAGCCAGCAACCGTACTGACCAGATGTATGAAATAAATTGACACTATTGAAGACTGAGTTAGACAGCGGCAACCAAATACATGCCTCTCCTCCACAGACAACAAGACAGCAGAGTAACATGAGCAGTTACGTCTAAAGTTTATATGATAATCATCAAGCTCCTTATTGTGGGGGGGCTGATCCAGGATGAATGCCCTGGTCACCCTGTCCAACACATTCATCATGGTACAAAATGTAACAACATTTTAGTTCAATAGTCCTTAAAATCTCTGTATATTAATACATTTTGAAGCTTTGGCAATTTAGTCATTGTTTTTTTCCAGGATTTAGCTGCATGGCTATCACTCTGAATTCTGCCTAAAACAACATTTTTCAGTCTTTGCAGGAATTTATGAATTTCAATTCTGCCGATCCTCGGGATATTTGAGAAATATTGCTTTTCAGAAGAAATGTTCAAACTACAAGAATGCATGCTATTCACCACAGCTTTCCACAAAAAATAATCTAATACAGAAGCATTTATTGCCAAAGTTACAATCGAGTCTCAATCTCAATCTCACAAACAAACTTGAAACTTTGGCAACAAACTGAACTCGTCTTCTTAGGGATAACTAGTCCCCAGGCTACATATTACTCCGATTAAACTTCTCCAGTTCAAATGTTTTTACTGAATACTACCAGGATTGGAAATTAAATGCGAGTGAAATCTACCAGCAGCGGTTGAGTTTGATTAACCTATAAGCCACAATGGCGAGTAAATAATGGGGGCAAATGACTGAAAAGGCTGCTTGAAAGAACCAAAATAAAGAGTTGGGATCCAGTTTGTTTTTCCCTTGTTGCGGTGATCAGCGCATCAGGTGATGACGCAAATGTGAGTTGGCATGTTCACTGTGTTTTCATTCACAGCTCTTCAACGGCTGACCAACACCGACACACCATCCTCGTCTTATACACAACTCTCTCTCTCTGTGTCTTCTGTAGTTGACTAGGAACCAAACAGCAACCTCCAGGGCCAAAAAATGAGGCCAACATGCATGAAGTGCCAAAAACTGCAGTTCCCCCAACAGCCACTTGAGGCTGGCTTCAAAACAGAGTCAGTCCCCATGGACCCCCATGTTAAAATGCCCAACTTTACCACAGAAATTAACATGTTTACAGCCTGGTACAAAAAACAGTTTTGATCTCTACAACTAATTTCAACATTCAGGGGGTGAATTTTTGTATAACAAGGCAATTAACATTTCATGAAGGCTTAAAGTTACTAATATTTAGGGCGGAGCAAGGGGTCGCTACGCTCTGAGTCAGATCCACCCCTCGCTCCTCTACAACTCCAACCTCTCATCCAAATATGGTCACTTCCTGTTCTAAGATAGTGACAGCCAAAAGACCAAACTTGAGGCTTCAAAACGACAGTCCACAAACCAATGGGTGAAGTGATGTAGCTACGTCCATCATTTATATGGTCTGTTTCAGCTTTGTTTCATTTGGACTCACCATATTCTGATTCATTTGTGTACAGAGCCCCTCGCTGTGTTAACCTCAGCATATGTTGCTGACGTTGCAGCTAAAAGTTTCCCAGAAAAACGTGAAATTTGGTTAAATACTTTTTATTACTTTCCGAGGTTTTACGAAGTAAAAGTTCCTCCCATGCTGACAATTTCTTTGCACTTTTTAAATAATCAATTTTATTTGCCATCATTCAAATAAAATGCTGATATAGATAACTGGTAAAATGTCAAACGTCGGTCCTAATGATCTGGCAGGCCAATAATCTGTTGACCCCTACTGGAGAGAGACTCTCCTGGTCCAGCAGTAGTTACCTGGAGTGGTAGCCAAACTGCACCAAACTCTCTTTAGCATTGATGTTATTCATTCTTTTACAGAGCTGTAAAGTCAAACAGCTTTAGAAACCATACACACAATGAGAAGTTGTTTATTGTTGGAAGTATAAGGGGGGGAGCCTTACATTTATCTAAAAAAAAGTCCAAATAAAAAAATATGGTAAGATATGACATTACAATTAAATGAAACATATCATATAATTCCCTTCAGCCTGAGAGAATTTGATATGAAGCTAATTTCATTAGAGGGATAGAGGCGTAAAGACGGGGACTATGAAGCAGATCCCTCGTCGCCTCTCCTGCTTTTGTCCAGCCAACACCCTGTTTGACCTCATGTTTAGTCTTAGAAGGGGGTCATTAAGGGCTTAAGCTGCAATGTAATGAAAATGTTGTGACAACAGCAAAGGGGTGAAGTAAAAACAGGCTTTGGGAGACAGCTGAGCCTCCACTCCGGGGACCAGCAGGAGGGTTCAGAGGGAGGAAAATGATGGTTATCTGCACACCCTTGAGACATTGATATTAGCCTTGAGACTGGTGGATGGACTTGATGATAACCCTGCTGAAAGCCTGTCATAGTCCTGGGTGTTGGCCCTGTCACAGGGAGGAGGTCAGGAGAAGTAGCTGCCTTAAAAAGCATTCAGCATTCCTTACAGTCGCTTATTAAATATTTGTGTAAAAGTGTAAAATCAACCATGACGTGCTATCAAAATTGATACTGTTTCACAGACACAAACAGGGTAAGAGCAGACCAAGGAAATCTAAGAGGAAATTTGATTAATTTGGCAAGAGCAGTAATTTAATCTAATATAAAATGCTCTGCTCCCTCGAATGAAACTAAATTTAAGGATCGTATGCATGCAGCTTGTTACGCGTTAGCAGCCGCTTCCCCCTTTTGACTGCATTCATCATAATTCTGCGGCTGGTTGTTTTTCCACCGTATGGTTGTTGGCAAGTTGGATGTGACAAAAATGAAGAGTAATGTGCTTTGTCCCGGCTCCTTCATCCTATGTGCAGAGGCTGCTTTTTGCCACCGTTTGTTTCATTTTCTTTTTTACTGCGAGATCTCCTCCAAGCCAAAAGCACTTCCACATGCTGTACTAGAAATCCAAAGCTCGGTGCCAGAGTGAGAGTTAGCCTCGGTGTTGGACTGCAGCCTGCTCTAACCTCTCTGTTTTGGAGCAGCTGCACCACCCTGTACTTTTCAGTGAGAAGAAACACCACAGGTATGCTGTACGCTGGCCCCTTTGTAGCGCTACGCACACCCAGAACAAACTTGCGTCAGTGCCTGAAGAACATGACTGAAACTCACTGTTGCAGGGAAACTTAGTTGAGTCACCTTGAATAAGTTAAAGCTGTATTTAAGTCTTTAATGACAAATTGATTGTATGCTATTAAATGGCAATATAGAGATGATGCATAGGGATGACTGGTGCCTTTGGCAGTGATATACCAACTTGTCTAGCATGTAAGGCCCTGAAGGAGACAAAAAAATAGGGATGTCAGCAATAAACCATTTATCTGTTAGCAGAGAATATTTTTGACAGGTTACACATCAGTCTAAAAGGTTAATTTTGTTGCTCGTCAGCTTACTGCAGTATGCACCAACAAGGCCTGGAGCAGCGATTCCAAAGTGGTATAGTTGCGAAGGCCAGATTTGTACTTAGTCGTTAATTCAAGGTACACACATAGGACAAATGACCAAATATTCAATTTTATTTCACAACATGTATAGTGAAAAATGAAAAACACATCACTAAATCTGTTCAGAACTTTTCTTGCAACAGTTTGTTTTTATGTAATTAATACAAAATCAGCTCTGTTGACACTGTTGCTAATTTTGCCCTCAAAACTTCTGTTTATAGTCTCTTCATCAAATGTCTGATTATCCCAGCGATGTTCCATCCAGTCATTCTGGTGCATATTTCCCCACACTGAATCACAGTAAATTAATTTCTTCTGAGCTTATTTATTATTTTAACTACTAAGGTGCAACCACAAGGACGTGAGACTGACAGGCAAAGACGCAAGCCATGACGAGACAGACATGCTGGGTCATAATTGCAACATCCTATCGTACCCTAGACCGCTCAGTTGGCAACCGCAGATGCACACATGCATGCACATGAGCAACATACAGGTTAATACAACCACCACTTTGATGAGGACTGCCACAAAACAAGGCATGAAATACCACCTCCCAACTGCCAGCACATGAATCACAGCGGTATGACATTGTTCAGTGCCCGAGGCCAGATTCTCAGCACCCCCTCTCCAATCTTTTCATCCATCCCTCCACCTCGTCAGCCCCCCTCTCCCACTTTCCTCCTGTCTCGTAAATGGGCCAGTCGGCTTTACCAGAAGCAGACAGGGAGCCTGGAGGAGGGACAAAACTATTATCTCTCTCGCAGCAGCAGCTCATGCAGGAGCTCCAACAGCAGATAGGATTCTCAAACAAGCTGCTGTCCTCGCTCAGATTGCTACCCAGCCTGTCCTTGCTTCGCCACTCTCTAACATGTCACACTACACTGGTAGCTTTCAGACTTTTCCCTCCAGGGCACTAATACACACAAACTGATTTTCAAGGCTGCTCTGTGAGCATGTCTGACCGAATACATCCTGTTTTAGGCAAACAAAGTGTTTGTTTTCTCCAGAATGCAGAATGGCCATTTAATTTATAACAGATCTGCTAAAGCGTTAAAGCGCGACACCGTCATCAGAGCATCTCAAGTTTTGAAACTTTTTCATAGTTGTGAGAAACATTTCTATGGTGTCTACAACCTAAGGAACAACCATAGTTCTTAAAATTCCACTTTGAGGGACATTTTTTGGCTCCCATTTCAGTGTAAATTGGGCCTCTCCCAAACCAGACCCTTCCCAATCCCACTCGATCTAGAAGAGTCACACCCTCCATCAGGGTGTTGGTTGTAACTACAGCGGCAAGCTCTGGGACAAACTTCCCTCTCCGTGATGAAAAGACTAACTGTTGCAATATTTGGTAACCATGGAGAAAAATAAAACTTTTAAAAAATGTTTTATTTTTTAGGTAAGATATTGAAATTTATTGCATTAAAATACATAATGAATCAATGAATGAATCAAAAATGAAACAAATTACTAAAATATAAATACATAGGAGTAGAAACTTAGTCATGAGATTTGTTGTTAACATTTGTTTTCTTTTTCTTTTGTAAACATCTTGTTTTTCACTCTGATGTTTATAGGATGCCTGGTTTTAGCAACAGTTTCTTTAACACTTTAAAATAAAATATGCACGACTGCTGTTTTATAGAAACTAGAAAAGGGTGCATTCAATCCTAAATACAATGTAGCATTAAATGTGTTAATGTATGACAATAATTAATGTGTATCTTTGGTTGAGCAGTCTACATTCCTGGACAGTCGCACAGATCTTTATTTGTGAAAAGCGTCGACAAACACTTCCATTCCCGCTACGTAGTTTGGAACCGCACTTAATACGGCAGACACTACAGGAAAAACGGAGGCTGGTACTCTCAAAGCTAAATAGGAATGCTCAGTGTCGTAAGTGTACAGTGAGTGGTCGAACACTAGTCAGTGCAGCAGTAACATTTAAGTGAAATGCAGGTTATACTTAAATGTGACAGGATATTTAAACTGTTACACTACAAGCCGCAGCAGCAGCTGTACTGTACTGCTGGCACTGCGCAGAACTCCTTCAGGGATTCATTCTGTTGATGCCAACTTGTGACCCTGCCATCAGCAAACTGCTACACAAACTGTGATGTGCTCAGTCTTTTCCAACTCTCCAGCCATCCAGTTTTGGTGCTCACACTGTAGCTTCATCCTCTTACTGTTGGCTGACAGATGACATGGTTTCCTGCTGCAGTCGCTCGTCTACTTCAAGGTTTGAGAAGTTGTGTGTTTGGAGATTCACACCCACACATCTGTTTGGTGCTGAATTGTTATTTGCATTTGCTATATTTAGCCAGTACCTGAACTGGAATTCAATACTGATGTTTTAATCTGATGTCACTCATCAATTTGGTGTTTTAGCACTAAGAACTGCTGCTTACTGTTTTTTGTGTGGTTTTTTATGTTTTGGCACACTGTTTTGGAAATCTCTAGAAACTGAAGTGTAAGAGGAGTTATCCAAAGTAATCCAAATTTTTACTTACTAGGGTGGCTGAAATTAAATAACACTTGTACTGCATGTAAGCTTTATTTATGTGATTCACAATTTTTGTGATTCACTAGCTGTGCTTACATGGACAATATTTCTTCAATCTGTCTGAAATAATTGTGGTTAAAGATTCAGACTTAACTGTTAATTAATTCTAAAAAAAAAAGAAAGTGATGTGACAAGATGTGTGTTTACATGCACTAAAGTATTTAAAAATTAAAAAATAAAACCTGAGTAAGGTGGCTATGCTTGCTGTTAAGTGTCAAATCTGGAATCGGTCAACATGCTGATTTCTGCCAATATTACAAACCAATATTTATTTAGTAAACATGTAAAAACATCAACCCTAAGTCGAAGTTGTGTATTTAGTTCGTCGTGTAAATATTATCTGTAAATAATTTATTTGAGAAAAAAAAAAAAAAAGTCATTCCCCCAATAGTAGTTGGCAACTGTCACCATACATAGATTCTGCTCTGTTGGACACATGAGGGTCCATGTACACGCACTTATTGTCTGGAAGAGCAGTTTGTTCAAAAGTAGCCTGCTGACAGCTTCAGCTGTCTCTGTGGATCACGTGACCTGGCCTTGCAGCCGTCCACCAAATGTCTTTCACCCTGACTTTGAGTGTGGCCATTGCGACAGATAGTAAAACATTTGCCTGTAGACGTGATCAGACGCAGCTGCATTTCTGTGTTGTCTCTGCATCTGCAGCAGCCCTGTTGTTTCTTCTACCTGACAGACTCTCAGTTTCTGCCCCATTACCCCTGATTAACGGCCCATAGCCAGCCGAAATGGTGGAGTCGGGGCACAAGGTTGACTCAGGCCTGCTGGGGTCCTCCACAGGGTGTGAGGATCAAACTGGATCAACAAGAGCGAACTGTAGAGGGATAACGCAGCAGAACTTAATTTAGTCCCTTTTGTCTGTTTCAGTGCATGGGGTTTTAATATGAAACAGATCAACACTGTCTCATTTGTGGAAGCACAGGTGGCGAAAGTGCAACACATCCATCATCTTTCCGTTCAAGAAGCACACATATCTGCGAATTTAAAAAAAAAGAAAAAGTTCTCGGCAAGGCGCTATCACATAAATAGGATGGCTTTTCCTGCAAGCTCCTAAGAATTGTAAACTAGATGTCTGGATTGTAATTTTCTTTTCACCAGAGAATCAATAGATTCTGCAGCGTGCCTGACTGAACCTGCTGAAGCATGCCTCTCAGCCTAATGGACCCACAAGTTCCCATCTGTTAGTGAAAGAGATCTCAGCGGGTCCTCTCCCCTCGCCGTGTCCAAACACAGGATACCCAGCACAGACAAAAATCTGATGACTTTTATTGGAATTCCAAGAGTCGGCTGGAAAACAAGTGCAGGACGAGCGTGTGGCCGTTAACCTTCGACAGCGAGGAGCAGAGAAACAGTTTTACAAGCAAATGTTACCAGATGTTTTGTCACTGTGTTGACTTGTTCTCTTTGTCGCGACCTTGCTGTGTCCAACTCAAATACCACACCTGTCATCACTATAGTTTGAGCATCAGGGTGCCATCCCTTTCCTCTGTCGCATTTTTCTCTTTTGCCTGGCCACAAAACACCAGGGGAATTTATCAAGCAGATTAGTGGGTTAGCTGGCTGTCTCCCGGCATGACTCAGGTTCCCCAGGATTGCCTCAGTGACTCAAATTTAACCATAATGGATCAGGGGCAACGCATTCTGCATGGCTAATCTGGTCCAGAGCAAAATAAAACCATACCAGTTGAATCCTCCTTACAGCCTGCCAATCTACCAATCCAATAACAGGGAAAACTGAGTCCTCACACCTACAGGATCCTGACATGGACCAAAAATATTGATTTTACAATAGAGTGACATGATGAGCAATAGAGACATTACAGATAAGTAGAACCACTTTGTTTAATTTTTTCAGACAGAGGACACATTTTTTTTACACCCACAAATGTCCACTCTGGGTTTGAAACAGGACTTCTGACAAACAGAGCATAAATGGTGATTGTGTTTGCATATTTTATGCACATAATATCAATTAGTTCAGTAAATTATGAATGCATCTTTTTGATTAAGAGCTCACTGAGTGATCGCCAATGTTAAGGCCCAGACTGACCAAACAGAATTTAAAGAAATTTAAAAAACAAGTGGTAGCTCTGCACCTCTGTGGGAGGAGATAACTCTCCACAGCAGCAGGCTGCAGTAGTCTTGTCATTAAAAAGGGACACCAGAAGACTGACAGGATGGATTCAGTATGCTAGATAACCAGTTTGCACATTGACACACAACCTCAGGGTTTCCCACACATTAATTTATTTCTGGCAGCCTGCCACAATCAAAACATCTGCTGCCATGTATTGATTTTTAATTTTTGGAGCTGAACTGTTCATTAGGAGTGCTATTAGAATATAAATATCATTCAGTTATTTAGCTTGGTGTGGCACGGCCTTTAAGATCAGTGAAGCCAGAGAGACAGACAATGGTGAACTAAGTTATATAGCCCCCTTAGTTTGTACATTTGTTTTGCTTTTCAATCTCCATCAAACATTTAGGGGCCCCAAAAAATTACTGCATGAATTAACATACCATCTCAGGTAACAGAGAGCTGCTGTGACAGTTCAGCTTAATTTGACCTATTACAACCTGTGAAGCAACTGTGACATAATTCAATCCTGTTGCATTTAGAGAGGCCCTGTCAAGGTTTGATTATTTACACAGGAGGCGCAAAACTGAACCTGTCCATCATTTAGCAGCAAACCTCTGAACAGAGCAGAGCTGCTTTATATCAGGTGTCTCCCGTCACACAATCTGTATCCATATCCTTTAAATGACTGTGGTAACTCTGGCAGCCAACAGCTTTGTAGAAATTCTTTGAAGGTCTACAGCAGTGATACTCAACTTACGGCCCACAGGTTGAATCTGGCCCTGGATAGGGTGCAGGGTGGCTCCCCAACCATTTTCTAATTCACAATATAAATGAAGTAATTCACACTGGGAATTGTTTTTGTACTTTTACGATACATAATGTGCCAGAGTGCATAAAACAGAATCAAAATAGAACTTGTTTATAAAAGAAATGCTAATGAAGGATGTCCCACACCACATAACAGAGGTCCTTGCTAAGATCCTGATGTCCTAAAATCCTGGAAAAGTCCTGAATTTCAAGAAATGTCAAAAATCCTGGACACATATTCAAATCCCAGAAATGTCATAAAATCCAAGAAAGGTCCAGAATTTCATGAATATCCAAAAATGTGACAAATGTCCTAAAATCTAAGAAATGTCCTAAATCCTATAAATGTCCTAAAATTAAAAAAATACAACTATACTGTCAATCCTATCTTAAAATCTTAGAAATGCCCTCAAATCCCAAACATGTCCTAAAATCCAAGAGTTCTCCTGAAATCTGAAAACTGTCCTAAAATCCAAGAAATGTCCTGAAATCCTAGAAACATGTATGGGGTTGCTGCAACTGGCACCTGGCCTCCTGCGGTTTTGCAAAAATGGCCCCCAACCAAAGGACGTATCCTTGGTCTACAGCATTTATTTTCCTTTGACCTTTGTCTATCATCGCCAAACACAAACCATTCCCGACACATTTTCCTCTGAGCTGCATTAAAAACATCCCGCGATGGTGCATTATGAAACACTGCTCCTCAGCGAGATGGAATATCCCTCTGTGATCGGGCTAATGTGTTGTTGTCTGCTGCTCCCTCTCTCCTCTCCGCCTCCTCCCCAGCCTCTCCTCTGTGTAAATTATGAATGCTTCCCTTCTCCCGGAGAGCAACAGCTTTAACCAGAGTACTGGTATTTAACTGAACATTTAAAACATTAGCCAGATACTTGGAGCGTTATGCCATCAGTGACAGAGGAGGATAGATTGAAGAAGGGAAACAGGAAAAAGGGAGGCAGAGGAGAGAGGATAGACATGGGAAATACGTTGCGGTTGCTCATAAAATGGTGAAAGCAGGAAAGAAAACATGCTCCCTATGACCGCAAAGGGCTTTGATGGCACTTGATGAACTCTTGTGTGTGGGCGTGGGACAGAGACAGATTCAGGGACGGGGAGAGAGGTAGGCACCACAAGGACTTTGGCTAAAATTCATCACCCACATAGATTAATTCAGTGTGTTGTTTGGCGGCTGCTTTCATTCATCAGTCTGCTCTTAGTCCTGCTGACTAACACCACCATCAAAAGCAGCAGTCAGCGGGAAGACAGTCTCTGCACTATTTGGTTGAAATCTTATTTTCACTCTTTCCAGTTTGCTATCAGCCATCACTCACTGCCAGAGCTCTTTCACATGCTTCATGCTCTTATTCTGCAATTAAAATTACGATGAAATGGCAGATGAGGCTTCCACAACATGACATATTTTGAGCACTGAAAACTACAGTGATGTGGAGCCACAGAGGGCCCACATATCTCTCACCTGTATTGTTAAATCAGGATATGGACAACAAAGCAGAAACAAGCAAATCAACCCACGACAAGTGACTGATTTCAAAAACACACACTTTTGGGATATTGCTCCACAACACATAGGAGAGAAAAAACATTTAAAGGACCAGTGCGTAGGATTTAGGCAGATATATTAGCAGAGGGTGAATATGATATAAAAAGTTCTCTTTACTGTATAATCCAGCCTGTTCTCACTACAAACTATTCAAATAGTGCTGCTCTCAGTGTTTTCAACATACAACCACGACACCAAAAGCCACATTTCACATCAAACCAGAACGTGGCTAGACAGCGTCAGATGAGAACGCACTTTAGACAGAACCAATGGCGTTGTTATTATACGCCAGATGGCCAGACAGCACCGGACACATCCAAATGCAACGCACAAGGGCAGCGTCACTTGAGAACATAGCCAGTAATGTAATATAAGGAGTGCGAGTGTCCAGAGTTGCCTTATCCTAACCATCATTACAGTCATGTTTGTTATCATGTGCTGTTGTGTAAAGATAAGGACCATGCAACGTCATCCCACCATGTGCATTTGCTGACATGACCTATCGCTTCATAATGAATTGGCACCTGGCAGGGACAATCGGGTTTTTGTGTCTGCCACCATAATTAGCATCCTCAGTGTCTCTGATCAACACAGCCTAGGATATGTCAATCATTAACAGCAAAGTTGTTTTTTATACAGTATCATTTTTTGTGCAGTGTCAAATACTCACACTCATACCACTCTGCATACAAAATGCACTTTTCAAAATCAGGCTATAAAAATATTATACATAAATAAGGTTTTCTGTTTTCATTGAGTTTAACTAATATCAGTCCTAATGATAAATATGAAATATTCTGAATTTTCTTTCTTTAAATGCCAGGTTTTTGTCATGCTGATACCATGATTTCAGATGGAAAAAAACCTAAATAAATTATTTTTTTTGTTGTTGTTTGTTTTGTTTTGTTTTGATTGTCACAGCCTGGCATACCTATATCTATGATTTGCAGCAACACTGATTGCGATAGTGCACCTAGTGGAAACAGCATGTGCTTACTTCATATGCCAAATATGGTAAAATTAGTCATCAGGTTTAAAATGGTAAAAAATTACAAATTCCAAGACAAAAGCCCAAAATAACATCCAGAAATAATACAATGGATGCGTTTATGCTCTGATGGCTGAGGGATCAGCTCATGCAACTTTGAAGAGTAAAGTCGACCATAACAAGCAAAGCCAAAGGAAAACCAACCAGACCTAAACATACTAAGAGAAAAAACACGCCCTCACAGAAGCAGAAAATCTTTAACTGAAGCTGTAAATGCAAAGCTAACACATAAACAATCTCAAGTCTCTGCAGCGCTCAAACAGAGATCCTATCATATTCATTATCAGCATCCCCAGCGGGCTTTAAAGTAGCGTTATCACTCACCGTGGATGGCTTGTTTTCATCAGGGTGCAGGCTGCAAAGCTTGAAGTTGGACGAGATGGGATCCAAAACAGATATTTCGTAACGTGCTCGCGGTAAAACCGAGTTCGCGTGACTTGTTGCTCGCGCTAGCTATCAAATCCGCAGTTCCTGCTTCCACCGAGTTAGCTTCGCTTAAGCTAGCTGATTAGCCAAATCCTCACTTGTTTTGTGGACTTCCTCCTCCTCCGACTGTGGTTTCTTTAAATATCTTGCTTTGGATATTTCCTTTGACATATTACTTATATGACGTAATAGCTGACTTTTTTATATTTAAGCGCAAAGTCGGCATATTTATAAACCACAGGACTTGTTGAAGCAGTTGACCACAGCTAACTTCACTGCAGAGAGCAGAGATTTGACGCAAGCGTCAATTTTAGCCCCGCCCACACTCATATTCCAGAGCTTTGATTGGTCAGAATACACGAATGACATCTCCAGGAACAAATCATGTTCACAACCGTTAAAAACACTAACAGGCCTGGGCCAATCAGGAGTGAGAAAGAAGTAAAATTAATATTCAAATACTAAAACTAGATAAAAAAAAAATAATAAAAAATCATTGTTTGCTAAATATATCTGTATTGACTACAATGAAAGACTTATAACTCAGATTCATAGAAATAAAATGAAAAGAAATCTAAATTTTATTTAGCAGTAGTAGTATTTAGTAGTGTTTTTAGTATTTTATTACATATGTAACTGTAACTCCTGCTCCTCTTATCTGAACCGTAATTTACACAGTCCATTGGACCTATCCATCCGACAAAATGTTGTCATAAAAAGAAAAAAACATGCATGATTTCATTTGTGTTAGCAATATCAAATACACAGATAAGACCTATTTTTGTCCAAACTTTAATTGTGGATCCAGCCAACTGATTTTGGATTAAGCAGGACAGTCAACCATCAGGTCTTGCAGACTCAGACATAACTGTGAGATTTAGGATGACATGTAAGGTCAAGGGGTTAAACGTGTGATATAAACTGTTATGATTGCAGATTTGCGTACTAACAGTATGAAAGTATGTGTCACAAAACTATTAGAGTTTGCAGAGGTGGTTAAACTCAGGCTTATGTGTTTATATTGTGGGATTTTGGTGGAATTAATCAGCTTTACTTCAGCAGCATTCTTGCATTGGTTCATTGGTTCGTTTGCATTGGGAAATGTTTGTGCTGCACTCTGATGCAGACATCGAGGGAGTGAGGGTTTTTTTTCTGTTGAAGTTTGTGTTTGTGATTAGCAAATTTGAAATTTGTTTTGTATCAAAATTATACTGTGGCATTGCCTGCCATATGAGTTTTCTTGTTACACAGTGGTACTGGCATTTTTCCACATTTTCAAACAGGTTTTACCTCCAAACCTCCTGGAAAAACTGGATGAAAATTGATCTATATTTCACTTATAATTAGAAAAGAGTGATTAATGCAATTATTAAGACAAAGCATTCAAACTTTTTTCCATTTCAAGCTATATTTTTGTCCACTTGGGGGCAGCGCAGCAAGCTGTAAAACAGAGAACTGACATATTTTCAACTTGTAAAGCAGATATGGCAAAGCAAAAAAACTTTCCATATCTAGCAGACACAGACCACTGTCCTTTTTTTTAGTTGAGTTGTGTGTCTTTCCTCTTGATAAATCCTGAATCCTGTAATCACTCCCCTGTAAGCTTTGGTTTGATCTTCACTAACTGTGTGTTTGTGGGGCTTTAAAAAATAGACATTTAAAATAAATACTTTTATTACTTACAAATACACTTTGTCTACTGCTTCCACTTGATGCCTCGGGGCCCGACAGACCCCTCACCTCTGCTCTGTGTTGTAATGAGACACAAGTTCCAGTTTATTTGCACAAAGCTCTGCAAACAGGAAGAGCTATGAATCAGCAAATAAGATAACTTGTCACAGATGTGCTGGTGGGCAGGTTTGATGGTCAATTAATTAGAGGACATAAAAAGCCACTTCCTGCAGGTTTCAGGGAGGAGGGGGTCATTGTTGTAATGGGATCAACCTCTCCATAGAGTTGGTCGAATTACTTGAGTTTAATTTGATTTGGGTGTGTCTGGCCTTAGCATGAGACTCCGAAATAACCTCTGCACTTATCACAACTACTGTAAAGAGCCTGCATAACTTTTCATTTGGTCTGAATCTCCTGTTTCTACAGTAGGTAACTGATATTCTATTATTCCTCCTTGACCTTTAAATTTGGGACTGCTCCTCAAGTAAACACAGTAATCAGGTTTCCCGGCCCTCGGCTGAGCCTAATTGAAGATACTCGACTGAGAACTCAATTGTGTAAGTGTGATTTAGTTAGTGCTTGGCCTAATTAAAGTCCTGGAAATGACCTCCAAAGTTCTGTGTGGCATTAATCAGCTAAGACACCTCATCAGCCACCAGAGGAAGGTCTGCAAGAGCCTGCACACGGCATTAAGTCCGCGTGTGTGTGTGCTGTGAGACTGATTTCCTAGTCTTTAACCTCCGACTCAGCTCTGACAGGATCAGCCACACTGTGCTCTATTGACAGCCCTAATCCTACCTCCGTGTTCAAACCTCCATCGCCTGCCACTATCCTGATACTGCACACGTTCCTCATTTCCCCCCGACATGTGGTCCATGCACAGGGACCCGGGTTGTTTTTAGAGTCACACCCCGCCATCATGCCCCTCGCTTCAGAGACAGAACTGGCTTCCCGCTCACCTCCTGCTCTGCAAACGTTTGCCTGGCTCCGCCGAGGTAATGCATGCGAGTTTTGATTAAAGCGCTCCCTTATGTGTTTTGGCTCTGAGTTGCTCAACCATTAACGCCTGTGCCATGAACAAATGGATTGTGCTGCAGTGCCAGGGCCCTGCCTCTCAGCCTGCTCCGACTCTCCTCCATCCACACACACGTTCAAAACTGCACCTTTTAATGCTTCCTAATGTTCTTCTTGCCTTCGCTTGACCTCCATGACCATATGTTCACTTGGAGAACTTTTGAGATATTTAGCAGCTCTTTGGCCATTAAGTGATACTTTGGGATAACTTCAGGAAGACTCTTATTCCGAAAAGTTCCAGCACAGATTAATTCAAATGCCTTTTTAAGGACAGCACAGGTGGAAGCATGGTTGAAAAGATTATAACTTTTATGGAGATTGTCCTCAAAAGAACGACAGCATGGACAAATGATGTACTTTGTTGGTGAATTTGGAGGATGTGTTGTTTCTTCATTAGATTTAGATCTCTTAGGAGGAGGTTAATGTGTTGTTGGTCTGAAATTTCTGGGAGAGAAAAAGAAGGTTGTTTAATTCTTCCATGCCACAGATCACCTGAGTCACCAAGAGAAAATGTTGGCATTGTACATGTCTGCAAAGCACAAAAATGTTTTGCAGACATGTAAACATGTCTGTACATGCAAAAATGCGTTTTTTTATATGTATCATATCAACATTTCTTAAGTAATGTAGTATATGATCTTTGTCATCTGTCAAACTGCAGCCTACAGTTCAAGACCAACAAACAACAAAAGCAGCTTTGATTTTGTGAGTCATTGCTGTGTTTCCAGCAAATCTTTAGACACCCAACGTGGGTGTTTTGTAGCGACCCATTGCTGTTTTTCCGGTGGCAATCTAGACACGAAAAGCAACTGTTTTTTACAGAGACATTGCTGCTTTCTTGCCAGGATAGTAGCACAAAAAGTAGTTTTCTACCAAGGCATTGCTGCTTTTTCTGTAGGGATATTGTCACAAAAGCAGATTTTTTTTACAGAGACAGTTCTGCTTTTCCCGTTGAGACCGTGGTGTGAAAAGTGATTGTTTTTTCATGGTTATAGTTATTTTTATATGGACATCACAGTATTATTAGAAATGTTATATGTAATTTATGAACAAGAACCAGCTGCCCTGTGTTTAGTGTTTGTAGCGAAATGCTCATTTACAACAAGTATCCACTGTGGGCGTTTTGAAAAGAAATAAAATATTAAAAAGAGAAAAAAAGCATCCACAAACACATATATAGAAACTGATACATTGCAGGTTTTCCTTGCTGTATCCAAACTTAACCACATGTTAACCACAGCATGGTTGAAACATAGAGTTTCAACATATCTGCAATAATAACATGCAAATGTAATAAATCCATTGTTTGCACAAAACGTACAATGCCAAAAAAATTTCTGGCAATTTGGGTGCATAGATTTATATCATATTTCATGTGTGTCTTGTAGAATTTACTGTAAAAACATGAGTGAAGAGATGCATCAAAATACTTATTTCAAAAACATGCCAAGACAACTCTACGTCTCTGTGCCAGAGCTTTGTTTTCTTACACCTTGAAGGTTGCCAGTTGTGAAAAACATCTGGATCTTAATAGTAAGCAGGTTAATTTCCATTGACATAATCAACATATATCATTTTAAATCAAACATTTTATAAAATGTTCTACATTTTTTGTCCAATTTAGTTCCTGACACACCTCACAGACTCAATCTGTCAAGAGTTAAACCCAGAGAGGTCTGTCTTTCTACCTTCCTTTGTGCCCCGGTGCTTAGCTCACTCGTTTTGTCTTATCGCATTTTCACACAGTCCCCTCTGCAGCTTTGACAATTTCGAAATGCTGCTTTTGTTCGTCGAACTTGAAAAGAGAGAATGAGAGGAACGAGGCCTCAGAGAATCACAGTACCATCAGCGTTAATGCAGGCGCTCTCCATCTGCTGCGGAAAGCATGTGACGCATGCCAAGGAGGCACTGGGCACCGCACACGAAACCCTCTACACTGAAAGTTACATGTGTTTATATGTGTGTGTGTGTGTGTGTGTGTGTGTGTGTGTGTGTGTGTGTGTGTGTGTGTGTGTGAGCACATGCGTGTAGGTGTTCTGGACTTGATAAGAGCTTACACCATTGCTTCGCTCAGTGGAATCATGTCCAAAAACAAATCAAATCAGAGGCGGGAAGTCGTCAGATTTAACCACCAGTTGGCTCTTTATGGTTTGAAGCAGCGTTTCCATCCAACTGAGCAGGAGCTGCAGTAAACTACCAGAGATGTACACAAGGGATACTCAACTGGCTTTGCTTGGGGGGCACTTTTGCAAAATGACAGGAGGCCAGGGGCCAGCATACATGCTTCCAGGATTTTGGGACGTTTCTAGAATTTTAAGACAGTTCTCAGATTTCTGTACATTTCTAGGATTTCAGGATGTTTCTGGAATTTTTGAAGATTTTAGGACATTTAAGGAGGTTTTTAAGGTTGGGTTTTAAGACTTTTCAAGGATTTTAGGAGATTTCTTGAACTTTTTGGATATTTTTAGGATTAAGGTTTTTTTTCTAGGATTTTAGGACATTTTTCAGATTTTAGAATATTTCAGGTATTTTTGGAAGTTTCTAGGATGTAAAGATCTTTCTAGGATGTAAAGACCTTTCTAGGATTTTATGACTTCTCCAGGAATTTAGGATTATTCTTGGATTTTCGGACAGCAGGGGCTTAGCTCTCTTTCAGGCACTTTTGATAAACAAGCTTTTTTTGATTTTGATGCTCTGCTCCTCTGGTGTTCAGGTAAAGACGAGACAGATTGACAGATATGACTTGTGATTTTATTGGCAGTGTTTCTGATAGTGAGTGACTAGAGGGAGAAAGAAGGTGAAAAAAGTGGGAAGAGAGAAAACAGGGATGGAGATGATGAAGAGGGTGCGAGGAAAAGGAACATTAAATCATCAACGGTCTTCTCGCACTACTTTAACAGGACTTCTTAGATTTCTTTTTCTTGCTTTCATGCATGACACCGATTCATAAAGAGGGTGCTGCTAATATGTTATGTCATAGGAGACATGGAAAAACTGCAGAGCAAAGTGTTTCCACAGCTGGCTTCATGCTGGGGGCTCCACGAGGTGGACTGTGGCCACACCACAGGATCCACCATCAGTCACTAACTACACATGCCAATCATACGCTCTGCTGCCTCCTCTGTGCCAATCACAGATTTGATCTCCTGCCCTCATTTCTATCTTTCTCTTTTTAACATAAAGCTGCAAGCAGCCCCAGCCCAGTCGCCAGAAGGATATGTTGGCATTGCACATTTCTGCAAACAATAAATATGTTAAATTTGTACTTTTCTACATAAAATCATAGTTTCTAAAGTGACAGGGAATGTACGCTGACTTTGTCATCAGGAGGTGTAGGGATGGTATGTCACCTAGTCAAGACCATCATTACTGCATTGCTTTTTACGGGGACATTGATGCGTTTTCCAAAAGCCAGTGGTGGCTCCTCCGATAGGTGAATAGGGGGCTGCAGAGGGTGTGCCACCCAAAGGGGGGAAACCATAATCCCCCCAAACCCTCTGCCCCCAATCCAAATAAAAAATGACAAGACAAAAACCATCCAGGACGCAGCATAAAAAAAGGAAAAAAAGAAAACGAAATATGCAAATTTGTAAAAATGTTTATACTTTCATTGTTCTTTATTAATTATTATGATTTGTTAGCTAAGTTGTTTATTTGTGTTTAATTCTCATGATCTCTTGTTCTTGTTAGTAATAAATAATATACTATGAGATAAATACTTTATTAATAAATAAATATGATTAATGTAAGGACAAATACTTGATGAAATATCAAATATAGAGCCAGTATTCTAAACTACGCATGTCTCATATGGACCCTGTTATGGAAAATGCTGTCTATCCATCACTATAGTTTGAGCCTAATGTATAAAAATCTTAAACTGTTCACTTGTAGACTATGCATTCGCATATTTTTTACTTTATGAAAATGGTCTGACATCTGCAGAGTAGAGATTAGTTCATGAGGAAATAACATGAATATCATCTTCAGTAGAAACACTCCTCTGTGCCTAAACAGTGAGGTAAAAAGAAAGTATGGTACTGAAAGTGCTGAGTGTAGCACAAGCTAAATGTTAAACACCACATTATCTTTTGGGACCAAACATGTCTAAAACAGAAGCATTAATATTTATGAGTCCGCACTAAAGGCTCTGCTCTTTATCTCTAAGTATTCACTAAGTTCTGGTATTGATCCTGAGCAGAGTGCTATCTGCAGAGGTCACAGCGACTGTTCAGACCTGAGAGGTCACTGCTGACAAATTAGTGTGTCGATGGGTCAGTGAGAGGGGTCGTGAGTCCGCAAGAGCAGGTCAGGGGTCAAGTTTGTGCAAACATAAACTCAGTGTGGTGCAGCTACTGTCAGGAGCTGTGCACACTTCAGTTGTCTTACATAGTGGTGAATAAAGAGATGACTAAAATATGAAAATAAGGCACTTTTTCAAATGTGATGCTGCCTCGAAATTTTATCTATTTATTAGCGTCCAGGTTGGCCCATAAAAACGTCCCTGCAGCAATGTATGACAGGGAAGAGGAGGTCTTGGCCCAGATATGTGCTTGCTACATTGGTTCTCCTTAAATATTGGCTGATGTTTCCAGAGGCTTGTCGTTGAATGGTCTGCTTACTCACAGACATGTCACCCACTGAGCATGTTTGGGCTGCTCTGGATCGACTGTGTGTCCCAGTTTCTGCCAGTATCCAGCAACTTCACCAAGCCATTGAAAAGGATCAACTCAACATGGAGATGTGTTGCACCACATGAGGCCAACAGTGATAGCAACAGATACTTTCTGAGGTATCTGTGACAAAGAAAGCATCTCTGTCGCAGTAGTCTTGTGGAATCTTGATTAATGTCTTTTTTTGAGATGAGACTGCACATTTTAGAGTGTCCTTTGTATTGTGACCATCCCAAGGCACACCTGTGTACTACTGATGGTCTTTAATCAGCATCTTGATATGCCACACCTTTCAGGTGGATGGATTATCTCTGAAAAGATGAAGCAATCACTAATTTTGACATATTTGTGATCAAAACTTTGAAAGAAACATATCTATTGAATACATCAAAAAGTCTTTGACAACCTGTGAAAAATGGAAGAAAAAGAAAAATTATGTTAAAAGTTTTGTTCAGAGAATTTATTTCATTTTTTTTTATTTACAGAAGAAAATGACAATTACACACCATATCTACTCTCTACTACACCATTAAAAAAAAATCTTATCCATCTCCAGTTCTTTTACACTTCATCAATAAATGTCATCTAGCTCCACTTTTGTTTTCCTGAATAAAAAGCGGTGTAAGTCTTTGCTTGTCTTACTTTGTGAGGTTGTAATACAGTGTGTAAATTGGGTTGTGCAAAAGAGAAAGCTGCTTAAATCTACAGTGCGAGCCGGCAGTGTGCAGATATTTTCTATCGCTCCATTACCTTCCTATTGATTGAGGGGCTGGATTTGATGTGTTAATCCGCTCTCCCTGGTGAAAGATTCCTGTCTATAGAGACACTAAACACACACACACACACACACACACACACACACACACACACACACACACACACACGCTCCTGCGCTGACTGAAAAAAGTAATCAACTGAGAATTCTACAAGGCTCCTCATTCACCTCGCAGTCGTCTGAAAGCCTTTGATCAAGAAGTGCTTAGGTTTCACATAAACGGTTGGATACCTTTCAGAGACCACGCTAAGCACACAGCTACTTGGGGGATTTAGCCTACTTTAATGCCTGTTTTCAGAGCTTCTCTGTGGTATTTGAGCCAACACGTTAGCCGAGGTGCACGGCGAGTTATGAACCGCCACACAAGTCGATATCGTAGAGGCCAACAAATGTTGTCATGAAATATTGGCGAAACCTAAAAGGCTACTCTTTGTTGGTCGCCAACAGAGCAGCGCGCCATCAAGTGCCTTTTGTCAGCTCTTCTTGATGTCATGGCTCGTCGCATTAAAGCATGCGGAAAGGTGAGTCGTGGAACCAAATGTATTGAAGCTAAGCATCACAAATGAGATCAATACGTTCTGTAAGATCCTCTGTTTTCTTAACAGTATAATAATATAAAATGAAATCAAGAAGCTTGCAGGTATAAAACATTTCAGTCACTGATGCTGCATCAATTGAAAAAAAGAGATAAAAATAGTTATTGGTTCAAAATACATCCTGTTAAGTTTCTTATCTATGTGCCCTTTAATTGTCTTGTGAAGATTATACACTTGATGAATTAAAGACCAACAAATCCTTTATGTGTGAAATCATGGATGGATTACATTACAGGCCTATCAGGCACAGGCCGAGGGGCCCAAAGTCCTTTACCCGCAAAATGACACCCAAATTAACACATAACAACCAGGAAGAGACGCAAAAAGAAAAAGAGATGTAAAGGAACCGTAAAGAGACACTAAAGAGCACTGAAAAGGGACAAAACAAGCCAAAAGAGACACAAAATGACCACAAAAAGACACACAATAACCTTAAGATACATAAAATGAATACAAAAGAAGCAAAACCACAAAGAGACACAAAATGACAATATATTGACACAAACCAACCAAGAGAGACACAAAATGACCTCAAAGAGACACAAAATGACTAAAATGGTGGACAAAACGACCAGAAATGTCCAGAAATGACCCTAAAGATACACAAAATAACTACTAAAGGAGGCACACAACCAAAAAAGAGACACAAAGGTCGATATAAAGACACAAAAAATGACCAAAAAAGACTTAAAATAGAGACACACACTGAAAGACCCAAAATGAACCCAACAAGCCACAACACAACCAAAAAGAGTCAACTAACCAAAAAAGACACTATGACAAGACATAAAATGACTACAATAAATTCAGCGGCAAACTCTTCATACAGTCAGTGTGTGTCTTCCCAGTCCCTATGAAGTAGGGGTGGTGGGGCCTTTTTACATGTCTGTGCCCCAGGGCTCAGTGTCTCACAATCCGCCCGTGTGTCCTGTGACAAATGCCCTTCATTTCCAGACACTGTGTCCCATATTTGAGCCGTCTTACGTACTGACGAGACATCTTTGTTTGGAAACAAGTCCTGAGACGCTGTGAGTGAAATGAACCGTTTTGAAAACTTATCAAATAATCATGTTTGTGAGTTCGTCTGCATGTACTTTATGCTTGTATGTGTGTGTGTGTGTGTGTGTGTGTGTGTGTATGAGACCGTACAAAATCCCTCACTGACGTCTGAAACTCTTTGTCTTCTCATTTACTTGCAAGTTCATGAATATGTGTCCCCATAATGTGTTGACACGGCTGTGATTAAAACAAATGCAATTTTTAGTGTACACATTGTCGAGCACAGTTGCGTGTAGCGTTGATTAATTTATTTCTTCTGAGCATCCCGTCTCCTTTATTTAGTTTAACACTAAATTTCCAAACTGCAGAAGTGCAAACATTTGACTCCTATTTCTGCTGTTAACATACAGCAGGCTTTCTTTAACCCTTTAACTTCTGGATCGACATCAGTATAGCTGCTTCATTTAAACCTCTGACACCTGAGAAAACTGGGTTGATTTCTTTCCAAAGTATGGGAATGACATAATTAGCAACTTCGCAAGAAATCTGCAAATCACCCAAAAAAGTCTGTAGAAGGTGGCAAAAAATTCCATGCTTTTCTCCGGACAGAGGGAATCCCTTCACTTACAGCAAGACAACATCAGAGTTATCTCTTTGCCAAAATGCACCGCTTTTCCAGTGGCCGGTGCAGTATTGACCAAAAAAAAAGCAACACTCAACATGAGAGCTTCGCCGCCCCCATGAATCAAAGCGCAGAGCAGCGAAAGGTTAAAAGCTCCTGGGGCCTGCAGACACATTTTTCAGGGGGGCGGGTAATAGGATCAGGGCTTCCATAACTCCCCAGAACAGCCAATCCTCCCTCGTTTCTGCCCGTTTAGCCTTCAAAGAGAAAGTTTGTGTGTCTGTGACGGCTGGTCAGGGGGTTAAGAGGAAAGTGCATTTTTTTGGTCACAAACTCAATTTCCTTGGTGAGCTGAAGAGGCCATGCTTTAAAACCCGGAGCATAAAGCCTGTTTAATTTGTCCCACATACAGTATCCTCCTGAACCTCTCGCTCTGCTACACAGTCCTGATTGCACGAGCCGAGGAACCGGCAGCAGAAGAATATCTATCCGGCTATTTCTCTCTGAGTCTTGACCCTTTGTAACTATAATAATAACACACTCTGTATTCTTTCATGCTTTGGTGTCATCCTGTCTTCATGTTGTTATCTTAATGTGGAAAATTTGTCAGCGGAGGAAATGAGGCCAAACAAATTAACCCTGTTTCTCATTGTTAGCAACTATGTTATTTTACATGACAGCACTTAACAGTTCCCATACATGCTGTGTTTTACGGCACACGCACTAATCTGTAGTGTTAGGTTAACGGAGAGGAGGGAGCCAAGAAAATAAGCAAAACAAACAAATAATTAATAAACTGACTAACCATCCCACACCCACAGGGATGTCATATGTTGTAAAGCTCTCTGAGGCAAATTATGATATGTGATAAATAAAATTGAATTGTATTGAATCTAACTGAATTTACGTATAAAACTGATCTCTGAACAATGCCTGCTGACAAGCCAGCAACCCAAAATAAAAGGCTATGGGCCCTGCAATGCAGGTACAGCTCCTTTTTAGGAAGTAGTTTTCTGGTTTCATAACACAAGCCTCATATTTCAGCTGTTCTCACTCCGAACTCATCAAATTCGTCTGCTCTGACGATGCTTTCAGAGTACGAGCATGATGCTTTAAGCCACCTTCTGCGTCCAACCTGAACGCAGCTGGATGGCGTGAGATGGGAGTGCGTCTGGACAGAACTGGTAGCGCTTGAGGTTCAGTATCTTGCCCAAAGATACCTAAACATGTTGACTGGAGGAGCTGGGGATCGAACCACCGGCCTTCACAGCAGGTGACCCACTCTACTTTCTACCCCCTACCTACCTTTGCCTGTCTTGTGTCGTTGTCTTAAGCTTGGGAGGATTTCTGATTTCAAGACACAAAAAGTTGAGCCTATGTCGTGGTATTTGATGTTCTGTATATCGCCATAGATGACGTAGTTATAAGTGTCTAGTAACTTGTATGCTTGTAGTTTCTTGGGTGTGTAAACGCACAGTTGCTCCACCCAATCTGAATATTTGTCCACTTGCTCACGTCTTCTACACACTCACTTAATGGTAAACCAATTACAAATGTGGTCACCACTTGTCAAAGTCAGTTTTTTGGTAGCATTTGTGATCATCGGTGGTTAATGTCCTTGTATAGCCTGATGAATTATTGCACTCTGCCATACTTCTGCATGCTCACACTTATGTGTCTCAACAAAATTTGCAAACTGTAAAAGGTTCTGTGGGACTAGAGAGAACGAGATGGGAATACACACAAAACAAGTTAACAGACCACAGCAGATCCCAGGAGAGGTGTGTTGAGTGTAGCGGTACATTACTTGAATGTTTGAGGACCTCTTTCTTTTACAGCCAGCCTTAGTCATACCTTAGTTTTCCAATTTCCCAAAATCCACTTTATAATACTGTAACTGTTAAAGAAACAGTGCTGGGAAATACGTTTCATTCCGAGAAGATCAACAATTTCTGTGTGTGTGTGAGAGGCGGAGCTGGATTCAGGATGTGTGTAACAAAAAAAGACACAAAATGGTCGGAAAAAGCAGAATCAACTCAAAAAGACACAAAATAACTACAAAAGGAGTAAAACAATCACATACAGACACAAAATTACCAAAAAATACACAAAGTGAACTCAAAAGAGTTGTTGTTAAATAGTTCACTTTGTCAAAAAAGACACAAAATGACCTCAAAGAAAAACAAAATAAGAACAAAAAATCAAGAAGGTGCAAAACAAGGTGCAAAAAACAACCAAAAAGGAGACACAAAACATTAAAAAATGATTAACCCCCCCACAAAATGACTTTATAGACCCCCCCCCTCTCTGCTGAGACCTGAGGAAGTATTTTATCTGCATGAGGCTTTGACACTGTGGTGATCTGGGCTAAAAGTAACACAACTCAGCGTGGCCTTTGTGTCGCATACACGCCTCCACAATGTGATCAATTATCACCGTGCCTGCGAGGCTACATGCCCGAGTGCCTGAACTGCTCGTCTCATGACGGGGGCAAAAACATTTTAGCCGTCATCACTTGAGCGAGGACACTGTCCCGGATAATTAAAAGAGCTCCATTGTCATGCGGCAGAGCTGCTGTTCCGATGCATGCAGAGCTCGGATCAGATGACGATGACAGGCCGAGTGTGGAGCCGAGCCCGGGAGGAGGTGGCGAGGGGGCAGGGTCCCTGAGGGTGACCTCGGCCGGGCTTCGCTCACCAGCTGCTGCCTGAAACGGGACACCTGAGCCCCTCTGCTGCCATCCACCTGGATCACTTACCTGACGCACACATATACACTGTGCTGCACACACAGATGCAAATGCCAACAGTATTCCTTTCTCTTACTGTACAGTACAGTCATTACGATTGTGATGTGTTTAAATTGTTTTTAATGACATTATTGCACGTCCGTCCATCCTGAAAGAGGGATCCCTCCTCAGTCGCTCTTCCTGAGGTTTCTACCATTGTTTTTCCCCAGTTATAGGGTTTTTTTGGGGGGAGTTTTTCCTTAGTTGGTGTGAGGGTCTAAGGACAGAGGGATGTCGTATGCTGTAAGGCCCTCTGAGGCAAACTGTGATTTGTAATAATGGACTTTATAAATGAAATTGACTTGACTGCAAAATTTTAAGAAAAAAATCAGAATTTCCGAGACTGATGTCACAAATTTAGTAAAAGTAAAAGTACTGTGAGGTGACTATGTGGTTCTTTGGCCCCCCAAAAAACAAAATAACCCCCACAATTTTTCTGACTTTTGTTCTAAATAATTTGCAACTTTATAGACTCAGAGCATATGCCTCTGAGACCGCCTCTGAAAGTGCTGTGTTTGTGCAATTGGATCTCAAGTTGCGTTGATGTATTTGGTGCATTCACACCTGCACTTTTCACATCACACATGTTAATACCATATGTAACACACTCCAGTAAAATGACTGCTGTTGGTTCCCTCAGTGTGGTTTCAGTGGTTGCAAAGAAGTTGAACCATCTTAAACTCAGACAGCGGAGAAAATATCCACGTTTACATTGGAAACAATGGAGGTGGCTGCGGTTACAGCTGCTCGCTTCCTAAAAATCACTTTTACAGCATCAAAGACGACAATCCTCACTGGCTTCACACCAGTAAATATGACCAAATGCATGCTGGTTTGCACAACCAAACTCTGTTATAGTCTGCTCTAACCACTTTTACAATTTCTTACATTTTATGTGTCTCTCAGTGTTATTGCACAGCCAGGAAACACTTGAGAAAGCCATTTTTTATTCCCTCTAAGGTTTTCTAAATAGGGGGTGTGGTAGGACCCAATTGCAGCACAACAGAGCAGGTGAGTAGTTGGTAATGACCTTATTTTTGGGAGGTTGAATGGAGCAAAGGTGAGTATATGATAGATTGATTTAATTGTATTATTGTGTCATGCATAAACAATATGCCCAACACAAAACAAACCATCCTGACGTTTCTTCAAGGCTTTAGTGACAAAAGTGGCCAATTTATAAACATTAAAAGTAAACAACAATACAGTTGAAAAGGTTAAATGTCGTGGACCAGCATCACCACAAAGCACGGTGAGAAAAGAGCAGCAACGTCCACAAAGTTTATGACTGGTTTTAAAGGCCAGGCGGCATTGTGGGCAGCAATGCATCACACTCAAACAAACCTCGCAGCAGTCAGAGAGAGGTGAAGTACTTGACGGCACATGTAAATGATCCTCGCTGATTACTGTGGCATCCCCAGAAACAAATCCATCACCTGATTACACCCAAACCCTCTATGGCAACACACAAACTGCCATACATGTCGTAGTTATGAGTGCGAGGGTTTCTGTTTGCGTACATACTTCACACAGTGACCCCCACGGCACTCTCATTTGTCACAGCAACACAAACCTTAACCAAAGTGAAGGAGTGCAGAAACCCCCCGAGCCGGGTGGGGAGTGACAGAATGGGGAGCGACGCTACATAAACACACGCAGGGCCTTTCCCAAACCGGACCCGCCGCACTCCCGCTCCGTCTCCGAATGTCAGTCTGTTGGTAGTCACCTTCACAGTTGGATGAAGCTTCCTCCATCAGGGCGTAAGGTAACTACAAGCTTTGAGGCAAACTTCCCTCTCTGTGGAGGAAAAAGAGCTGTTGTAATATTTCATAACCATGCAGAAAAATAAAGCTTGTTCCCATTTTATTTTCTTTTTAAAAATTTGATCTGATATTTTTTTACTGGAATATACTATTCCTTTGCGCTTGGAATTAATGAATGGATAAATAAGTAAATAAATTAATACATTAAAAAAAACATACAAATAGGATTTCATAGTCCTGAGATTTGTCAGTCCTGAGCAGTTTCTGTATCACTTTAACCCTTTGTAAGCTGAATCAACATCAGTTTTCATGTGTTGCGTTCAGACGCCTTTCACAAGCTATTTGACCCCTTGAAACCTGAGCAAATGAAATGTCACACATATGCAAGGAATTAGTAAAATGCAACAAGAAATTTTCTTAAAAAAATGTTTTAAAAAAAGAGTGGACATCAGAAAATAATCCCCCAAAAAGGAAAATGTTCTGAAACTATATTTATAATTATAATATTTTTATTTTTCTAAAAAAATATATATTTAAAACAAATCCTTTTCTTTTCTTTTTTTTTTTTAAATTTTCTTTTCAGGTAATTTTCTTGTGATTTTTTTCATCTTTTTTTTTTTTTTTATTTTTGTGCCATACATGTTTTGTCTTACTTTTCTTTTTCTTTTGACTCATTTTCAGATAATTTTCTCTCAACTTTTTTTTGCTAATTTTTGGGCCATTTCTTTTTAAGTTGCTCGTTGCTTTCTTCACATGTTTTTGGAGGAAATCAAGCCAGTTTGCTCAGGTTTCAAAGGGTTGACGTGGTGGAGACACAGAGTGAAAGGGAGAGGGTATGGGGTGGTTTGGGAAAGGCCCACAGTGTTTTATGTCATAAACAACCCCACTCCCAAAAAAGGTTGAAAAGCAAAAATGCAGTTGACCAAAGACACAAAGTCACCAATAACTCAGATTTCCCATCATGCTCTGCTATCCTTACATCAATCCCGAGTGCGCTATGACCTGCTCCACCAAAACACACAGTCTGAGAGGCGACACTGAATCAGTATGTATCCCCTCATAAAGGCTCTCCTCGAGGCGACTTCATCACGTTGGCTCCCTGCAGTAACGCTTTGCCTCCGCAGCCTTGGGTGATAAATAATTACTCGTCGCAGCCTCGACTTTTCTTCTGTGGTGTTTGCATGCTGCCCCTTCGCTCAGCACTGTGGCACTCTGACAGCGTCAATTATTAACGAGCTGCTTTTTGCCTCAGTGTGTACTCTGTGTGTGTGTTTGTTTCTGTGAGAATAAAAAAACGTCAGGTTGCACGTGTGAATGTGGGCTGACAGATGATAACACTCAAATCACTTCCTGTTTGTTGTTTGTATGAAGTCTTTGTGTTTGAGTGTCAGTCGAGGTTTCTGAAGGAGAGGAAAGTGAGCCAAAGTGTGAAGAGGTGGGTGAGTTTTTCTGCATGAAAACAGCCAGTGTGTGTGTGTGTGTGTGTGTGTGTGTGTGTGTGTGTGTGTGTGTGTGTGTGTGTGTGTGTGAGGACCTCTGAGCATGATGGGCCAGTGTCTGTAATGAGTGGGAGGTAAACAGGGCGAGCTCTCATTTATTCATAAGGCAAACAGAGACAGTGTGCAGTGAATGGGAATAAGTGTGTGATGATTTATTTAAAGCTATTTGTTTCAGGCCACACAGGCTAATTTCCCTCTACAACAACTAAAACTCTTTGTACAACTCTGTCCCTCTGTGTCTCTGGTTATACTCCTTTGTACTGTGTCACAGTAACAATTGTACCATTTCACTCTGGCTACCATATTTTAATGTTAATAATGTAAACTCGGATTGGCAATAATTGTTGCACAACGACCCAAAAAATCAATCATTGCAACAAAAATAGAAAGAAGTATAGAGCCTTCATACTTAAAGGGACAGTTCACCCCGAGTTGCCGAGTGTTGGAGATATCAGCCATCGAGAAGTCTGCATACTCTCCATAATGAAACTAGAGCTATTACTGTGGTCCACTAATTCTGTGTACATTTAGTCTCTTTTATATTGTTATACAAGATGGTATATCATTTTATCATTTTCAACATATTTATCTTTTCATCTACTCTGTGCTGTTATCCTTTTATTGACCTTTTATCTACAGTTTAGAATATTTTATTTATTTTATTTTATTTTATTATTATTATTATTATTAGTAGCAGTAGTAGTAGTAGTAGTATTTTATTTATTTATTTATTTATTTATTTATTTATTTATTTATTTATTTATATAACTGATGTTGCAGGATCACGGACAAATGTGATTTCGTTTTTTAAACTGTTTAAGAAAATGACAAATAAAATTTCCCCTCTATCTTCTTCTTATACCTTATTTATTTATTTCTTTGTATCAATAGGCTTTATCCTTCCTCTGGTGTTGACTCACTCGTGCTAATGTTTCCTCAGTTCCTGCTTTTAATGATGAATCTTATGCCAGTGCTTTACTTAATTACAAAGTCTCTTCCAGTTTATTAGAAGTTACCCATGGCATATTTGTGTTTCGGAAAAGCAGAATAACATTTGTGTACGTGCAAACGCATTAACATGACTCCCCAAAAATCCTACATACTATCCGTGCATGACTGTGTGACTAAAAGGTTCCAGCGCTGAGTGGCAGGGCTGACAGAGCCTCCACTAACAGGGCAAACTTCTCCTCCCCCGAGGACGCTCGGTCTCTACCCCTCAGACGATCTGGCCGTCTTGTTTAGAGTTCTGTCACCCTGCTTTTCATCCAGGAGAAGGAAAATTTGAGCTTAACATGAACACATCTTTAATCATGTGTCAGGATCAATTATCACCCTTTTGAAAAGCAGCAGCTCTTTTGAAGAAGGCCCTCTTAAGGAGAGATGCGTGAAAGCTTCGAAAGTCAAAACACACATGTCTGGAAAGAGTCCTGCTCCCAGACAATCTTAATTGCTAATTTTGTGTGTTGTCTGCTGTACTCTGGGCACAGAAGTGACAGTTCAAAGAGCGGTCCCTCGCTTTATTACTAGCATGCAAACCATTGGTGAAATGCCTTTTCATCACGGACAAACAATTGGTCATTTTCATGAGAATGTCTTTAAACTTAAAACCAACAATTTTGCTGCAGCATGGCTAAACATTTCTTTCTGTATGTGCATTTTTTTGCAGGCCGCAATCCGTCTGTTCTGTCACAACGAGGAAAATCTGCAGTGTGGTTCAAAAATAAAGTACATCAATGAAAAGTGCCGCAGGAAAAAAGTTTCCCCATTTGAATCAATGAATCAAACTGTTCACGCGTGTTATGTTGTATGTTTAAATGCATGTATGTTTACAGGCCTTGGGACTGAAACACAGGTTTCTTGGCAACATCTGGCCAAAGATAACACCCGAAACTCTGCTTTGAAGTATCAAGATCTCTCTTTAAGATACAGAATCCGTGGTAGATAATGCAAACTTGAAACTGAAAGTGCGACTCGGTCACCCCCTCGGCTGTTTTGATTAAGGCTGTGTGTGGAGCGTGCCTGCCGGAGATATTTGCTCAGACTTGGCCGGGGATTAAGGGCTTCTCTTGTGGGATCCAGAGAAAACAGAGGTTTGATCCCCTCCATGTCCCTCCGCGGGGCACATGTGGGTGGCGACTGTGTTCATGTGTGCGAGCGATTTCGTAAGACAGAGTGTGAAGCCGAGCCTCCATGCATGTATGAAAGGTTTCACTCAAAGGTTCTGTATGTAGGTTTTTATCCGTATTAATAATAATTCTTTATTGCCTATGGATGAACAGTTTGTAAGGTAACCTAGAAACGGAGACTTTTTCCGACTGTTTCGGTTGCCTCGAACTAACGTCAGCAAATGACCTGCACCTGACACAACACAGAGTTCACACGTGCTGTTTTCTGTTTCTTTGCAAGTGGTGACGGATCATCACTTAGCTCCCTGTAGCAACTCAAACTCAGCAAGAGCAAGACCAGACGCTTGAGTGCTCCGACTCCCCGTGTGAACCTCGGGGTTGGTGTTTGCTTTGGCTAAATTCGAGTTGCTCTTTTCCAATGTTCCCAACTTGACAACTTTGTCACTATATTTAGGCCATGTTAAGACGAGAACGGCCCTACTAAAAACAGAAAAGTCTTTCCTTTATGTTTTTTAAAAAATGTGTTCACATGGTAACATTGTGAAAACGATCTTTGTGTACTTGGATCCGCAAAAACAACTGAAAACGCTATAGTATGCATGCCAGGCCAGTAGTTGGCGGTGTGACTTTTCAATGACACACAAGAGAAGAACATCACTTGCATGGGTTCAGGGGTGAAGTGCGACCCCGACATCACTGTTCTCACTGGATCCACGTGTTTACACGGCGACAGAAGGAGTTACGTTACAAAAGATTACACTCTGAAACCTGGTTTCAAAAGTTTGCGTTTTCAAAATTATCATAATTATAAATTTTTAGATTATGTTGAGATGCTCAAACGATTCAAACGCTCTAACTGCCTCCTTCTTCTTCTTCAAAGCAGCCTCTCTGATCCCTTCACTTCACTTTTCATGACCTATATGATGCTCATGGCACTTCACATGCAAGCTCACACACACACACACACACACACACACACACACACACACACACACACACACACACACACACACGCTCAGAGCCGTGTTTTCCTACAGCGCTGGCGGTTTGTTATTGCACAGCCCTCCCATCTTTTGCCACGCTCCTGTTAACGTCTGTGTGTGCAAAAACAGGCTCAGAGTTGCGTGTGTGGAGAAGGGGGTCTGGATGAGAGGAGGTTTTGGTGGCTTAGTTAACGTTAAAGGGGGGGGGGTCGAGCTAATTGTGCACAGGTGACTCCACACAGGTGCTGCTGCGTCTACACGTGTGTTTGCGAGGACTAAAAAGAAGCATAAAGGGGGAAATATAAGAAGAAAGAAGAAGCAGATCAAAGAGATTTGCGAGGCTACCAGAAATGCCTGTCTTTCTGCAGCAGCTCGCCCCGCCCTCAGAAACCCACCACATGCGGTCAGCTGTTTTTCAATAGACAGACTTCAAGTCCTCTGCAGGTCCGTGCCATTGATATTGAGCTGAATGCTCTCTGACAGGGGTGGTCTGCACGCCGTCCCGCAGCAGATGTTGCCGTTCCATTTTCTCTTTCATACTTAGCTGCCCTTCAGAGGATTGAGCGGGAGGATGAAAACTGTCTCTGTTTATTACTGTGAGGAGCCCGTCGCTGAAGAGGCCCCGCTGACCCACTCAGGAAGGAATAACAAGCAAATTGAACAAGTCAACAAATGGACATCAACCTCCCCCGCGTCCCTCCGCTCCCACGACTCGGTTAAAGTCACAACATCATCTCTGTACGCCGACGATCAGCATGAATACGCTTCAGATATTTGTCGACTTTCAACAGGTTCCCCTCCTCTCATCGTGGTTCGCCCGCTAAGTGCCTGTCAGGGCAATTTCTCAAATCAGTCAGCGGGCTGCGGGAGGGAGAGGGCCCGAGAGATTCTTTCGGCAAAGAAAAACATACAGGTGCAGAGGAGGAGGGAAGAAGAGATGGAGACGGAGGAGAAGAGGACAGTTGTGTTTGGGGAGTAGAGACATAATTACAGAAAAATACATAAAGAGAGAACTCGTCCCTTCAGGCCGAAGCGGTGATTGATGCTCTGTAACGTCACATAAAGACTACAGTTTGGCATGTTTGCTGTTTCAAGCTGTCAGTTTTACTTTGAAACCATCATCAGGAGGAGGTGAAGGGTAATATGTCAGATACGCGTCTGGCTGACTGCTGAGTAAGATTCCTCAGTTTGTCAGATTAACCCTCTGAGACCTGGATTGACCTCTGTTTTCTTGTGCTGCACATCTTTAACAAAATAATCGACCCTTTGAAACGTGAACAAATTGCAAGAAATTAGCAAAAACAAATATATATATGAAATAAATAATTTATATTTTTTTAATTTTTTAGCATTTTTAAGGTCATCAACTTTTTTTGTTTGCTAGTTTTATGGGGGGGTTATCTTCAGAAAATTTTCTTTTAACTTTTTTTGGCAAATTTTTCAGTCATGTCTCGTCAAGTTGCTTGTTGAATGAAATCAAACCAGTTTGCTTATGTTTCAAAGGGTTAAATATCAACATATACATACAGTACTAATGTATCAGCACCTAAACAACCTAATTTTTCAGAAAAATTGACGCGGTTGTATTTAAGAAGGGTTTGTATCTGTAAATAGCAACATTTATGTTGACGCTGATCAGGTAAAGCACACTTTAAACCTTAATCTGATCTAACATGACACTTTTTAGATTTGAAATTTAGTTCGGAGTGGGTGGCAATGTGTGATTAACACCTTAGTCAGTGAACTCACTGGCTCTACAGAGCGTCTTTTGCGTGTTTACGTTACGAGGTCACCGAAGGTTTTCTAAATGGTTGGAACGGGTAAGCACTCGGTTGCAGCTCGATGCCACTAAATCCTGCTCACTGCACGTTTAAGTCGTGGAATATCTGAATATTTGCTTTGTTTTTCTCAGTATTATTGTAGATTGTGCATAAATGATCCTCTTTTATGTTTAATTACACATATTAGCAAGGAATTACTGCATTTCAGAACCAAAAGACTCAGGAGTGCCACTTGAACTTTTCTTGACATTGTCCCCCCAAAAAGCTGCGTCTTTAAGCTTCCAGGAGGACACCTAAAATACTGTAAGGCTCCAAGATTGGGAGCATCTTTTAAAACCCTCAGTGCCTCCTGTGGCGCTCCGCCCCGGAGGCTGGACGGAGATTAGCAGAGACAATATGTGAAGGTGAACAGTGGAGATATGAGACGGAGCGAGGGAGCGCTCTTGTGATTCTGCAGGAGGGAAAGCAGCGTCGTGGATATCCTGTCACGCTGTATATGTGCATTTTTGAGGTGGAAAAGAAAAAAATATGAATGCCAGTGTAAATAAAACATTTACTTTTGGATATATACATATATGATAGTCCTGTTAATATTAGTATCTGGGCAAGATGCGTACATTTTTTTTTTTCCAAATCATTCATCTTTTTGTCATACTTCTTTGCTTTTCTAACCATTTTAAAACATTTTAAATATTTTTTTATTTTAAAATGTTTTTTAATTATATGACCTTGACATCAAAAGTCATTCTAAGCCAGCTGAGGTAGGGAAGGGTGAGGAGGGTATTTATGATTTATTATTACATTAAAAAATTTGATCACAAGAAAAACATTTACATATAACATCTTTATTTCAAGGAGTGCCTTAAAAATCCAACATTTTTAAGAAAACAACAGCACAATTAGATTGGTAATATAATCCCCCCCCCAAAAAAAAATCTATATTAGGTTCCTTTCTGATGCTCACACCAAAAAAACATATTGTGTCTTTTGAGGCACATCTGCTTTCAGAAAGTGGCTCACAATACAAGTAGACAGAAATTAGGAACACAACTCAGCCATTGTTCTCATGCTCCCTGGGTTTTAAAAAACACACGTACACACACACGCGCGCACACACACTCACTCACACACACACACTCACACATCGCCTCGAGGCAAGGAAGGCCAGTGACATCAAGTGTATTCAATTCACAAGGAGGCATGTTGAGGAAATTTGAGTCACAGTTTGGGCAGCAGGTCTTTTCCTTCCACCAGAGTCGCTGTTGCTTGAATAACAGCGGGTGCTATCTTTGCCTGTAACTTCATTAACTGAAGGCGGAGAAAACCAACCCCGAAATAACACAACTCTGGCACTGAACGCCGAGCGGAGACAAGCGTTCCCACACTGAATATTAGAACGGATGACCTGAAATTAAATTGAACATAACATGTTTTTAGTATAAAACTAAAGGCATGGGGCGCATAATAATAATAATAATAATAATGAGAGCAAATAATCACTGAGGAGTTATTCAAAATACATACATACTGCTTGTGTACTTCTTGAATAAATACATTTCAAAAATACATATATTTTTATCTTTTCATATTTGCTAGAAAAATGTTAAATTTTGAAAGCAGCTATGTACTTTTAAATATGGCATTAAATCACTTTTATCAAAAAGCCCCCGGACACAATGTGATTTCACCCACCTTCTTAAAGAAGCACTGCATACAACGTTTCTGTGTCGCAGCCGACAACTTCGAACTGACAGAAAAAAAAGAAAACTTCAGATAGTGCAGGGAGATATGACTCAAATCCTTCAACAACTCAATATGTTTTTGGAGGAAATATTTCCATGATTGTGGATTAGAGGCAGCTCTGATGATGAGAAATGTAACAGTGAAATATTGCATATCTGAGGGGAGGCCGGGCGTCTTTCTCTCCTGGGACAGCCACATATTGCTTATTTAGGGTTAGTGCTGAGGACGGAGTGTAAGCGAACACTGTTTTGGGAAAAAAATAAAAGATTCACAGAATAAAGTCAAAATATAATGAGAGCAAAGTCATATTTCAAAATCACAATATTATAGGAAAATGTAATATTTTGGCAAATAAAGTTTCTATAGTTTTAGAATAATTTATAGAATAATCCAATACTTGTTACATTCTGGATGTTATTTACTCAAACAAGTGAAGCACCGTTTTATCAGCAGAAAGAGGCGTCAACGTTCAGTGGTGGCAGCGGCCGATGTTTTTCTTGCACCTCGTCCATGTTGAAATCATGGATTAATAATTACTGGATTCTGGAGCCTAAGATGTTGCATATTTATTCCAGTTGCTTGCCTGGTGCATACGCCACAAAAAGTTTTTGGCTTTTGGTTTTACTACTTATAAAATAGATACTAGAGAGGGAATTATGGCATATTATTTACAGGAAAAAGGCTTTTTAAAAATGTTTTTCAACGTAAAACAGTTCAGTTACTGTTTCGAGTATAGATTTTTTTTGCGGCACAAAAGGGAAAATAAATAACAACAACAAATTAAACAACAAAGGCGATTAGCCTAATTATTATTTTAAATATCTGTATCAGCCAAGTTCTTTATAATCAGTGCATCCCAATCTCAAATATATTATATTTTTTTATTTATAATATACATTTATATATTTTGAGAGCTATGTCGTACATTTAAAACAAACAAAATAAATAAAAGTCACTGTTATAAATACTCTATGAAGTTTATGAGAAAACACCGAAATGTTAGGAGAATAAAGTTAGAATTTTTATGTGCTTATGTTTCTATATAACAATTAAAGTTTATATTATTTAGGATAGATTACATCAGATTAGATGTAATCGTTTTATTACCTGGCTCTCCATAAATACTCTAAAAACTTTTGTTGCAGGAATGAGATTTTAGGTTAAATTCAAGATATTTTTCGTAAATCTTTCTTTTTAAAATCATAACTTTTTTGTAATGTTAGACTTGTGCTATTATGACTTTTCTCAAAATATTCGGACTTTCTTCTCTATTTTTTCCTAAACAGGGTGCTCCTTATACTCCGTTGCGGTATTTCGGACAGTCCTCAGAGCAAAACCACATTCAGTCATCCCAGCCAAAAAAACGTCCCGTCATCTGGTAGAACTTCATGTTGAAGGGCCTGTAGAAGTCCCGTAGCCTCTGCACCACCTCAGGGTCAATGTTCGGATGGGTCCGCCCTTTGGTTTTGCCCAGGCAGTGCGGCTTGCTGCTGCCCTCCGCCTTCTTGAGGCACGGGAAACCCTTGGTCTGGTTGAAGTAAAAGTGTTTGTCCGTGATGATCCTCTTGAGCCCCAGGAAGTCCTGCACGCGGCCCAGCTCTCCGGCCGGGTCGGTGATCAGACGCTCGCCGCTCACGAACAGGATCTGCTCCATGGGGAAGTACTGCAGCCAGTTGTCCAGGTGCTTGGCGTAGATGCCGATCTGGATGGCGCTCCACGAGGTGTCGATGAGCCCCGTAGTCCTGTTTTTGAAGGTGAGGCTCTCGAAAGAGGGAATGTCGGGCTTCTTGGACAGAGTCTGAGTGTAGTCCGAGATAGCCCTGGTGACGGGGTCCCTCACCACCACGATCAGCTTGGTGTCCCGGGACATGGCGGATATCCTGGCCGGAGCCTCTCTGGTCACAAAGTAGCTGGGGGTTTTCTCCATGGTTATCTGGCCCTCCAGGGTTTTGGGCATCAGCTCCCTGCAGAAAAAAAAGACAAAAAGGAAGTGAGATATTAGTTTGACCTTCTCAATCGAGGCGACCGTCACTAGGCGGGTTTCCATTACAGATTCATGCAAAACTTCAGTGATATTTTCGAAATGTTGATAAAACACAATTTCGAGATGACTGTGTTTCCACTGAGTGATGTTATGTGATAAAATTTGAGAAGCATGACGACGGATATTCAAAACATTAGCAGGTTTAGGTCTGTTGCAGCCACTGCGCTCGCCGTCGTTATTTCCAATCGCAGGCGACGTAGGCGTGTTATGCAAGCGATAATGGAAAGGCCAGCCCCTTATACGTTGGCGATGTACGAGGGATTTCTGGGAGCTGATAGTCCACGATTCCACAGAGGGATTGTGGATTCAAAACTTTCAGATGATCCGCTCAACTTTTGGAGAGTTTTGTGATGCAATAACGGCTCTCGTAGCTCCTGCTGCATCATGCCCGAGGACGCCAGCTCCTACCGACAAGCGCATAGCCATAGCGTCATGTGACCTATAAAAGTGAAAAAAGTGTTTCCATTGCAGTTTTAACAAATTATGGCTTATGGTCACGCCAGGGTAAAAACGTTATTGCAATAAATGGTAGTTTTTTCAAACCTGACATGTTTCCATTAGTCATAATTCATATTTGCAATTTCATTTGCACAATTTAAGGGTTAATAGAAACCTGCCTACAGTTATACAACCGTTCTTATTACAATAAACATCACAGATCAGGCTCAAAAACTTCAAACCCAATCAATCAATCAAAGACAACAACAAACACCCGTTTGTTTGCGTTTGTCTTGAGACAGTTTGTTTGCGGCTGTTAATTTAACCTCGATCGGGTGTCTTTTTCCTCTGAGCTTCAGCAGCTCTCGTGAGGTGTGACCAAACGTCGATGTGCAGTCACTCTGGAGGTGAAAGTATGCAGATGCTTCCTCACGTGTTTCTTAATGCAGCCTGAGGGCTTCTGAAATCAAGAACTCCCCCGGGTCCGTTTGAACGGGGGTATTCTTCACTGTCATATGGCGCTACAGGAGGAATGTCAATCTCTATACGCGCACTATGATAGTGCTGCTTTATAAAATATTGATATTTGAGGCGGAAGGCCCTCCCAGCATAATTGATCACGTTCCCGTCTTTCATTTTGTGCAAATGGGAGACGAACATTCAGAATTCTTCACTGGTGGATAGAACGAAATGTTCTTTAGCTGATTGAACTGAAGCGCAATTCGAGGATTTTCTCCGTTTTTTGATTTAATTTGGTATTTTAAAGGTCCAGCGTGTGGCATTTAGGGGAATATAGTGGCAGAAATTGTATATATAACAACAGCTTTGTTTTCGTTACCTGAGAATGAGCCGTTTATATCGACATATGGAGCGAGTCCTCGTCTACGGAGACAAACCAAACACTGGCTCAACATAGCGCCATTCGTGTTTTCGTGTAGACAACCGTAGGTAGCAGCATCCTCGCAATGAGAGCGTTAGAAAAGACACATTTTTCAATGTGAGACTTACTATTCAGTGATTTTTTAAAGTAAAGGCTCATTTATTCTCCCTTTATGTACAAATATTTCTTTAAATGGAGGCAGCGTTTACATATCCACATGTGGCCAGAGCTGTTTCCATTAATTTCCCCTTTATTATTATTTATTATCCATTCCTTCTGTCATTTCTTCTTCCTCTTGTTGGCTGTATCTTGTTTGAAGTACACTAAACACTGAGATCCTCGATGGTACTGCTTCATTTCATCCGTCTGTGAACGTGCTCAAATATGATGAACTGATCGGAGCATATAAACAAAATCAGCCCTTAAAATCACCTGGTCAGCATGTTTCACAGAGGAGGAGGCCTCTGCTGATCGGTCGGCTCCTGTTACCTCCTGAACATCTGGGGTCTCTTAAGTATGACACCTGGGGCTTAATTTCTCCTTAGCTGAGGGGCTCACTTAAGGGTGTTACACAGAATACCTTAAAAGGTTGCCTTAAGAGGGAAAAACATTAAGGCATTTAGTGCATCAGGAAAGATTTTAAAGTGTTAAAATGTTTGCTTGCACTCATGATACCTGAGGTCTTTTGTGCCGATTTTTAAAAACATTTCTTAAGAACAAGACCGTGATAAGAACACCTTAAATTTAAGATCCTACTTATTTTCATGGACACATTTCAAACTATATCCATGACATCTCAAGGATTCATAATAATTCTTTTTTTTTTTTGCCAAACTTGCATGGTGTTTTTAAAACCGGAAGAAAATGAGGAAATAAATGAGATAATTAAAACATTCTCAAACATTAATGTGTATTAAAGCTACGTTTGGTCAACAGGTAAAGAAAATAAATTTGCTGTCAAATTACAGTAAGTTTCATCTGCACAAAAACATTCCATGACTATTCCAAAACTTTCAATGATTTTTACTTTTCTATGACTCTTCAAAGCCTGGGAAATGTGACTGTAAAATTGGGAACCCTGTTAAGAAACCTTAAGACTTAAGGCTGTTTTGTGCAATAGGAAACCTTAGTGCTGACTTTAAGGAAAATCTATCTAATCACCTCCTAGTGATGAAAGTAAACTCATAAGCCCCACCTCAAATATTTATACCAGTGAAGTTCATAGACGTAACCTCGGGTTCTAGCATTTATTCAGCAAAATTTCCTCATGTGTGTCTGAGCCCTTTCCGTCACAAAAGCGATGGGAAACCAGCTAATCCGTTCGGCCACGCCGCCCCTCTTCTCCCGCTCCTCTCTGTGCGCTTTCCTTCTGCCCGGCTGCCTGCAGGACAGTGACCTTAAGCAAAGCGGGTAAAAGCAGCCCATGAATGATTAACGCGCCCTCCCTCTGCCATTTAGAGCCTCTGCAGAATTCAGCTTTAAAATTCACCAAAGTACAGCATGCAGGCGTTAATTATTCATCTGCTTGGCTGCTGCTGCTTAAAGCGAAGACTGCCGCTGACAAAGTGGCCCAGGCTGCTCCCGGGGTAGACGCCGTTTGCCGCCCGTGACAGAACTACCGAGACCCTGCGGGAGGGAGGTCCTCGGAAATTTCTGAAGAGCGCTCAACACTTCAGTCAGTTGTAGTGCGGGAACATGCGGTGGAGAGTTCGAGCATGCGTGATCAAAGTACAGCGTCTGAGTGTCTCTTTCTGATGTGATGGGCTCCGTTTTTTTCTCGCGGAAAGAAGCTGGTAAACAATCATGCTCCGTTTAACACACACAGAGTGAGATGAGACGGAGGGCACCCAGATCTTTGCAGAGGACAAGCTTTACACAAACACAGCATTTCTGTCAGGATAAATGTGACGGCTGGTTTCACTAAACGCCTTTCAGTCCTCAAAATTAAACAACAGAGTACAGTTTTTAATTATCCTGCAGAATGAGACATACAAGCATTTTCTGTTGTGACGCTGCTTTGTTTGAAATGATTTGTAAAATGTTTGGGAACGACTGTTGTGTCTGTTTCAGATCACTTCACCTTCTGCCCTTGTGTGTGTTTTCCTGCCAGTTTTTTTGTCTGTCCCGCCCTGATTAGTTTCACCTGTCCCTCATTAGACCTGCAGTACTTTACCTCCTGCTCACCTGTTCTCATTTCCCCAATTAGTAATCCCTCTCTCACCCCTGCTCTGTTACTTTAACCTCATCTTTACTTTGCCTGTTACTCTCTAACCTGAAATAATTTTTAAAGAATATTTGAATTCATCTCGCTGCCTACTCATCCGTTATCTTCATTTTTTGGTTCCAACAATATCATATTCTTCCAAAAACTTCAAGATAACTCCAGGTGTCATTTGAGTATAAACCTATAGCTTTTCGACTTTTTTTCAGTAAATGCCGCAAAATTGTATTTGTTAAGCCTTAAGCACTTTTCGCACAAACCTAGTGTTATCTGGGGATCTTTGGCAATTTGCTACAATTGCAGAGGTTGTTTGTGATCTTAATACTGTGCAAATCTATCCATAATTTGTCAAGTAAAAAAATGTTATCTTGCCAAACATATAGGTCATGTTATAATATTCAGTCTTCATGTATGATATCTAATGAATTAGTTTCCCTACAGGTTAGTTTAGGTTTAAAAACAAAAAAATCACGGTTGAACCTCATCAAGTTACGTACTTAATGTAAAGTACATACTCAGAGTGAAGTTACCTATTTGGAGTTAAGTTACATACTTAAAGAGAAGTTACATATTTGGAGTAAAGTTACATATTTGCTATTTAGTTACATACTAAAGTGAAGTCAGGGATTTGGAGTAAAGTTATGTACTAAGAGTGAACTTACATCCTAAGAATAAAGAAACATACTTGGAATAAAGTTATGTACTTCGACTGAAGCTACGTTCTGTACTTAGAGTGAAGTTACATACTTAATGTGATATCACACCTTAAAATTATTCAAAGCTTACTTGGTTTCACTTTGGACACAAACACCGGTCTTTTGAGGCAAAGTCCTGTGTTTGTTTGACCCATCTACAAACCTCAGCCTGCCTCCTTACGTGGACTTTAGCTTTTTATATTACCTCCTTTTTGACTACTGTTAGTGATTTGGCCACATGAATGCAGCCCATCCATTATCTGTTATTTTGGTTCATATTTATGTTTTTTTTTTTGCAGGGACAATTAAAATGGAAGTTCTGACCCTACTTTTGGTGCAAAGGGCTCAACTCACTACAAGCATGGAAACCAGTGTGCAGAAAAAGCAAGCTCAAACCCATCGTTAAAACAAAGTTTTGAAAGATAATGAGATAGATAACGTGACAGTGACTTGGTTCTATTTGTTTAACCTACAATAATTTACAAAAAAGTAAAAAAGGTGGTTAACACCATACGTCACTGCAATTATTACATCATATCTAGGAGATAATGTCAGTAAATTTTGACTTCTAAATAACATTTGGTCTCCTGGTAATACTAGTTCAGTGGGAATACTGCATTACAAAGAACAGATGCATGATGCAAACAAAACATTTTGATAAAACTATATTTAGGACCGATATGGAAGGAAGTCCATGATCGTTCCAAAATATAAAACTAAAAGTATGTCTGTTGAACAGTCCTGATTACTGAGGTGACATGTCACGTGCATCTTTGCCTGTTTTCCTTGCGGTTGCTTCGGGCTTTAAAACAGCTGCCGGTTGAGCTCAGCGCATGAAGTGAAACGGATCTAAAAGCCATAAGTCAATACCTCCAGGCCAATGTCAAAACACATCCGCGCTACATGTCTGAGTGGATCCTCTCTGTGAGGTCAGCACAGGAAGCGGTCGATAAGAGCAAGAGCGGCAACACAGGTGCTCTGATGTCTCGACATCCGCCTGCAACATTGACCGTCGCCTGACCTCCAGAGTCCTCTCAGTGTCTCCGACCTCTCATTCAGCTGTGTAAAGAGCAACACGGACAAGGTTCCTTTCCTCTCACATTAGCTCTGCCTCATCGCCCCAAAAGTCCAGAGCGAGACCATATAATGGTGCCTTAAAACAAACCCAATGCCACCTGGGACAGCAGCGGCTGCTCAGCTGACACGGCGAGAACACCGAGACTAATTATCGATAAATGGGAAATCCCAGACCCTAGCACATAAGAAGCCTTTCTGAACGTCTTCCTGCCAATACTAGACGTCCGAAACAGCCTTTACAGTGGCACAACTTTATGATGCAAAGGCGAACATTATTGTTTTATGAAAAAGAAATGAGCCTGTACTAAAGAAAGCATCCATATTTGATGGCGTGCGTCGAGCTTGTTCTGTGGTCGATGCACTCACAGCGGTGTGTCAGGGCACTCTGGGGGGGGGCTCTCGGGGTCAGAGAGTTATGTGGGATGGTGTGCAACATGAAGACAGCCATGTCGGTGAGTCCAAGTATGGTCGTAAGTCACGAAGCACTCATGTATTCAAGGTTGATGTAAATTTTATGGTTATTGGGACAATGGTTCAGGTTCATGTGTGGAGTTCAGTCACATGAAACAGACACTGGTTAAAGGACAATTTGTTCTGTGTCTTAGGTAAGTGACATTTAAACATGCACAAGCTGATTATTAGATAGCAAAATAGCAGAGGGTGAAAAAAGGAGTCCACAAACCAATGGGTGACATTACCGTCGTTATGTCAAATATTTTTATGCAATAGCGGCTAATGTAGCTTTTCAGTCTTTATCCTCGAGCAGAGATCTGTTCCCTCCACACACACACATTTGTCCACTTTCAAACATGTAGTTTTCAGTTACTTTACTTGAGAAAATGTATCAGATTTTCTACATTTTCCTCAAAAGCCTTCATACAACTTTTCACATATGCAGCAGGCTGTTACTCCCAAAGACTTGAAAACAGACTTTGATGTGTAAAAGCAGCATTTCCATTTTCATAATCAGAGTCAAAAATGAGTAAAACCCATCACAAGTTTTCAGAGCCCGGGGTGACGTCTTCATACTCATTTTTTCCACCCAAAGATATGAAATAGAGAAAATGAGCAAATTAGAGCTCCACTTAGTTCCTAGCGTATATGAGCCAACCTGAGACTTGAGTCCGTCTTATCAGATAGTGTTTGGTGTTTTTGGGTCGACCACATTTTGGTTTAGGTGTATTTATCTTTGGGTCCCTTTCAAATCAGGTCTTAGTTACTCATAAAACAAATTCATGCATGTTGATGTTGGGCTTTAAAAGACTTCCAAAGCAAATCCTGAAGTTTTAGGACTGGGAACCAGTTAATTTTGGGCATTTTTTCCTGACAAATGATATTTAATGCTCTGTCCATAAATGAATTAAATGACAAATGCATACTAATGTTTTAGAGGTTAAAAACTTAAATACTCAACTTTTTAGTTTCAGTTGGGCAAAAGAGCAAGGAACACTTTTTACGGTTTTACAGTAAGTGAACGACACTGGGGTATTTCTTTCCATTCTGCAGCAGAAGCATGCAGCGCTCTCTAATGAAACTTTATTGGCAGGCTAGGTGATGTAACAGATGACAAACCGTCCAAGTGCTTGATATTTACTGCAGCTCCAGATCCCTCTTTGATGTCTTCATCGTGCTGCTAAAATACGACTCCCTCTGCACACTGATGCATGAAACACAGGCAGCGGGATCCACTCATGAAACAAGACGCAGACCCAAAACCGAAATAAGAAACACAACGCATGAACCCGGGACTCGCTTTAAATCAAATTCACTGCTTTGGCGTGCATTTAGGAACAAGAAAAAAACTATTTAGGATGACTTAAGAACATCACAAACAGCTTGTGTACATCACAGAACGTAACACATGTTGTAATTATACGTCATTCTTCTCATATGGAACTAACTATCTGCAGAAAGACGCTGTTCAGGCAGCTCGGTTCCCTATTAAAAACCAAATCCAATGTACACTGCAATGTGCAGTACATCACTCAAAGCGTCCTTTGTAGGCTCGTCTGTAAAGTAACCACTTTGGAATAAAGGGCCTGACGCATCACTGCTTTCGTTTCCCCCGCTGAACGAATTTTACTCAAACTACAGGCTGTGACTCATGTCTGCCTGTTATATAAACGCCAAAAAAAGAGTCTTATTTACTGTAAAACTGCATAATATGACAACATGACATATGAATTAGGCAGAAATAAAAACTAACAAGAGATCACCTCTAAAAGGGTCGTTTCCTGGCGTTATTCGTGCTTGGATCTGAGCCAGTGTCTGTCAATTGACGGCAGTTGTAAAGACACAGAGGAGAGTGGGCATGAGTGCTGTCCACTTCTCCCCCACAAGCCTTTGATTCATTTTTCCTCCTCCGGCAGGGAGCCCTGGCAGGCATAACTACACTCCCACAGTGCTCCCCTGCCACTACCACCAGATAATAATCTTGTAATTGGCTCAATATTTCTGCTGTTTGCAGGCGAAGCAAAGGCCAGCGCTGCTCATGGTGGCTCGGACTCACCAGATATTTTCCAGGTCAGTGGATGCTGGCGGAGGTCAGAGAGAGAAGAGGAGGTGGAGGAAGAGGGGGGTGATTTGGAGTAATGGCTGCTGTGCGGGGAGGTGAAGGCCCACTCCTCTGAGCTCGGAGCTCTGCTCTGCCAGCCGTGTGCAACAACAGCCCCTAACCTGCCCTGCGGGCTGCAGACGCCGGCAGCGCTGCTGCACCTAAACGACTATTAGAGGAAACATACAGCGTGTTGAGGGATGTTGCCGTTTAACAGTCTCCAGAAATTATTCTGGGATTCAACACTAATAAACGACAAAATGACATGTTTGCTAATCTCCTCCCTTTGTTTTCACTTTTTTTTTGGCAATGGGGAGTGTAACAGTGTCCAAATTTTTGATTTTGATAGCTACCTGTTGAAACCTGGATCAACATTAGTTTTTAACGAGCTATTTGACCCTATTAAACCTGAAAGAGAAAATGAAGAAATGAGCCCAAAAGGAGTTAAAAAGTGTGGGGGGGGGGGGCTTGAGGTTGGGTATTAGTAGTAATCGCACTTCCACAGTGAGCAGTAAGCAGCTCCCGTTTGGTCTGCAGTTCAGTAAACTAAAGAGTAGCAAAATTAACCTATATTTATATTTAACCTTATATTTATCTCTAATAAAAAAAGTCATTTTATGCCACCAGAGCCAATTTTCTCCATTGTATTGAGAATTATCGATATTTTTCAAGGTACGGTATCAAAGTAAAACATGACAACACTACAGTGCAGTGTGGCGTTCATCATCAGCTGCGGCTGGATGCTGAGAGATCAGGTGGTAGTTGGAGGGGATTACAGGTGTGAGCCTCCCAGCTGCAGTTAGTCTCGGCCAGGATAATCGTCCGTTTTACGGCCCTGACAGTCTCAGTCCTCCAAGATCAGCCAACCTGTGTCACCTTTGCTTGCACACCTGCACTTTACAGCTCTAAATCCTCCCCCCTCCTGGACAGTTAAGCACTGCTCCAACGAGGCTGCTCAGGATTACTGACGTCTGAATCACACAGCTGCCGTAACAGAGTGTCCTGGGTTTTTCCTGTTGTGAGGATGTTTAAAAATCAAATCAGGGACAAACGGTGTGAGGATTTCATTCTCAGCCCAGAGGCTACGTGTTGTGATTTTGCTGCCTGGTTGAAGTTGTGTCAATCATTGAAATCACCTGTTGTTGCCTCTGAGTGTAATTAAAGCTCTCAGCTGCTCTTGGTTCATGAGTAGAGAGCTCTGTTTTAACAACCCAATCATCAGAAGCAATGGTGGCACTGTATGTTTCTGCAAAGCACGGATACATAACATTCGTAAAGTTTTATGTAGTGGAAATGTTGAAACTTCATGTTTCTTTACTTTTTAGTGACACTGTGGTTAATGTGTGGTTATGTTTAGCACAAAAGCCATTTGGTTTAATGTGGAATTTATCGTTTTTTGCAGAGTTCCTGCAGTTTAAAGCAAATTTGATTTTTTTTTAAAGGGCACTCGCAATGAAATTGAAGACCAATTTTACAACAACCATAACTGAACAATTTTAGTGTTTATTTAAACACGGAATATGAATTTCTTATATCTTCTGACTTTTCTTCTGCATGTGGGATTTCACTGTCTATACTCCCATCATACCAGGTTTGATAAAACTTTTTGCATAAAATAGACAGCGTCTCATATGTATTACCTTCATCCAAGCTACACAATCTTGGTTAAATAGCAGGTTTTGTTGAATTTGCACTTCCCAGTGTGGACAGTGACAGCACTCACTGCATCACTGCACATTGCATGTTGAAACTTCATGTTTCAACATAAGGATCTTACTTCCCATGTTGTAGCATTTTTAAGACTTCAAAGAATGATTCAAGACATTTCATTACTAATTCAGGCCCTTTTTTTTGGATTATTGAATCCAATTCCTTTTAAGACTTTTATAGATTAGCGGGGATCCTGTTTTGGATTAAAATACCCAGTTTTGGTGGCACGACTGCTGCTGGAAATGCCGACATTGTAATGCTAAGAAACGTTTGGTTTAGTTTGTTGGTCTTGAACAGCGATCTTCAGTTCATCAGCTGTCTCACCTAACTGTCAGACCATCCACCAGCCCTTCAACCCCCGGCTGACAAAGTTATCTCAAACGCATAATCAGAATGAAGTCTCTTCAGAAACATTGATATGATCTAAAACATACAAATGTAACATATCTATGGTTTGCAGAAATGCACAATGCCAAGCTCAAACTGAAGTCTATTTCTCAATATTTTTTGGCACACTGATGAATTCTGACCTAATTTTGACTTCACTTTACTTGAAAGTACAAAGATTTTGCACAGTTTGGTCCAAATGTGGCTAATTGGTCCAAATAACATAAAAGAAACCTTAAAAACTCAAATTATTAATGTTTGCTTTGTACTCAAACCTGATATCTATAAATCAGCAACAGTTTCGATCCAACCTGGGGTATTGTTTATGGGTTTCTTCCCACAGTTTACTCGACACGATTTGATAACATGATGACGGGGATGTTGCCTAAAAAATAAAATAGCTGGAGTCATGCTTTGTTAAGAATACAGAACCGTATTTTTTTTTATTAATTGAAGCAAAAGAAAACTTTAAAGCAATTTGAGTTTAACTGAGGTGGGGTGTTGTAATAACGAGGGAAATCAGAGAGGGAACTGTAGGGGGTCGGAAGCAATTTTGAGAGACACACAATTACCAGATAAGAGAGCCGTCTATTCTTGGAAAACAAAATGGGAGGACAGAGTCTCCTGTTGTCCTCTGGGAAAAGACATGAGTTTGATAAGTAGGAAAGGAAAGAAACCCTGCACAACATCGAGGAAACATAAGATAACAGTGTCACAGCGGAAGAAAAACTTTTGAAAATGTCAGCTCTTAAATAACAGGAAATTCACAGTCAGATTGATGATTGGGCGTGTTTCAAATTAGACGAAAAAAAAGGATGTTTGAAAAGCTCGCGGTGGTTCTGTCTGGCAGGCGAGCAGGAAATTAGACTGAAAATGGAAAACTTGTTTAAACCTCAGCGTCATTAATAAAACAACTTTGTTCAAAAAAACTTCCTGGTGATTTTAAAAGACAGAGACAAGTGGGGAACTTTGTGGAGGACAGAGCGTGCTGTCCTCCCCAGATGGAGGGAAAAACAATAAAGAAAGTTAATCTACAACACAAGAGTAGATTGGGGAAAAGAAACGTTTGGAAATGCTACAAAGCCCGACACAGTCTATTCTCATTTGTCTTTAGTCACACTGGCTGTTAGCTGATGAAAGCATTCAAACACGCTTGAAAAACAGCGCTGGCCTGTCGCCATTTGTAATTTATCTCGGTTGGCTACACTTGGAAAATTTCTATTTTCTTGATATACACTCAAATAATACTGAGCTCATAAATAACGTCTGGAAAGAAAAAAATAATCAGACCTATGTGATTTGTTACAGAGCGAACTTGATTATAAATGGAGTACAAGAATAATATCGTATCATACACTGTAGTAAAAACAGTCTTGTATAAATAAATCTCCCTGCTGGACACTGAGCATCGACTTTTTCCTCCCCTTTTTTTCTTTCCATACAACAACCTCTATGCGATTTAGTAAAACATTTATAGAGTTAGCTTTGCAGTATGTTCTTATAAATTTATCAGCAGTGTTTTTAACAGAATACTTCTCGTTTTTGCTTGAGTGTAAGTCCCCGGTTTATTGCATAAGGGGGAAAAAATAAGCTTTATCTTTATGGCAACTTGCTTGTGAATTATTCACCCTCTCTGACTGAAGAGAGAGTGACGGAGAAAAGGGGCTGCAGGACGCAGGCAAGCCTTTTAGACAGAAACTAGCCGAGGTCCAGACTGCATATCAGCAGAGAGGACAGGGGGGTGAGGTGTGGAGTGGGTGAGATGGGTGAAAGTGAGAGAGACAGAGAGACTTAAAATAGAAAGAAAAAAGAAAACAGACAGCCTGAAATATCCCTGTTACAACTGGCGTTTTCTACGAGAAGTAGAGAAACAATATGAAAATTTCATATTGCGATTTATAGTGACCAACATGCTTTTGGTTGTCAGTATTCACAATATTCATAGTGTTAAAATGTGCTGAAAATGTCCAAAAAGTTCTGATACACACTGAAATTGTTTGATTAAGTTTTATAAGCCCTTAAAGTCCTTTAAAATGTTTTTTTTTTTTTTTTAAATTGTGAGCACAAGATTCATACTTCTGACTTTTAAAAATATCACAAGAGGCTCCATAACTTCATGTCTGCATAAATATTACAATAATAACATGGCCAACGCCTTATATAAACATGAAAATCTAATTAAATGTGTATTAACATTAAAGACAGAGTGTGTGTTTCACAGTACATGAGGGACCAGTAGCATCACTGGGTTTGTCTGCTGTATGTCCACCACCTGCTGCACCTGTATTCAGAGGATTGTTGCTTTTGTTGATTCTGGATAGTAATAACTATGAGTTTTTTTCAAAGCGCAGTGATCAGATGTGGATTTAATGATTGAAACAATAATACTAAAAATTAATATTCACATTTACCTGCTTCATTTTGAAACCAGTAACCACATTAACCCCAGTATGTAATAATTTTTTAAAGATCGGATGATTTTAGGGAGTGGTCAAAGGTCAGGAAGAGAGAATCCAATGTTTGTTGGTCCCAGTGAGACGTTATATCACTATCTGTCAAATATGGCCTGCTTCAGTTGCTTTGCAAACCAGCTCAGGTCTTTGATTAAAGATCTTCATATTTCTTCCGAAAGTATACAACGGCAGTTAAATTAAGTCATGACACTTGGTTTCACACAGGACATGAACCTCAGTCTCCTGGGTGAAAGTCCTGTGTTTGTTTGACCCTAAAAGTTGTTGTGATATTTCAGTCTAAAGTGGAGGACAGAAAGCAGCCAATTAACCAACAGTGTCATCACTTAAGCGAGTTTATTGGTACTGTGGCTTAAAAACAACAATTACACTACGTGCAAAATTTGCCAAATCTAATTGCTATGTATGATAGGTAAATATCCAAATCTAAGAATAATTTTAAACCATTTTCTTATATACTAGCAAACTCAAACATTGTAACATGTTCACTGAATCTTCATTTATTCTCTGGTTCTGAGTCTATATAGGTCTCTTATCGCCTGAGGCTGTCGATTTCCTCTAAAATTCTGCTCTGATTTATTCAAAACTGAGCACTGATTATCTGTAACATCATTGGTGATCTGAGTGAATTATAAAAACACATGTGGCTTGGAGAAAACGCTCTATTTCACACCTCCCCCGGGTGGTTTGTGCAATTTAATTTTAATTTGTCCACAATGTGGCTTTGGTGCTTTCACACCTGGATTTTTTACGTGGATCTGTGCAATTACACTGACATGTGATGAAGATGCATTTCAACAGCAGGTGTAAAACACTACGTCGGGTAAATTTCTGAGTCTGAATTAGCAGAGACGTGAAACTGATTCTGATTATTGCCTGGAGAGTCTGAAAAACCCACACAAACTGAGAGCGTGCCAGCAGAGACGAGGCTATATTTTGCATTTAGTGATTCATGTCCCATTAAACCAAATTACTACAACCGCTAAATATAACCCAAACTGTAGCTCTGTATTGTATCTTAATGCCATCGGATGTGTCTGTGTGTGCGTTTGTGTGTGTGTATCTCTGAGCGGATTCACATTACTTTTTCATATTTCTCTGACCCACTTGTTCAGAGTTACATGGAGTCTGAGACCAAGCATGTGGAGACGACACTTCAGCGGGATCGGCTTTGGCAGCGGCTCAACGCTATTTTTCTTTCTGCCAAGTCAGTTTTTAGGGTCTCAACAGCTCTTGGGAGATAAGACACCTTAACTTGGGGTTTAATACCAAAGCTCATTTTCAAGGTATTGTGTTTCTTGAATGTTCGCTCATAGACTTCATTAGAAAATTTCAAGTGGCCGCCCTCCTTCTCCTTTCTCTATAGTTTCTAGCATTGAAATAATCTGAGGAGGGAAAAAAGAACCACTTGCCTCGAACGGAAACCATTTCAATGGGTATTTAAATTCTACATTAAGCCTGATTTGAATACAAAAAAATAAAAAAAGGCCTGTGTCAAATGCATGAGAGCAAAAATTAAATGTGAATTTGTTCAGAGCCAAATGGAAGGCTTTGAGGAGGACTGCTCTGCGATAATTACCCGTGACAAAAGGCTAGGGCTTTTGTCTTTGGGACCATTACCATGGTGATTTTCAAGCTGCTGAAACATTCAATATAAACATTTCAGTCTGCTGAATATGCCACATAGACTGCCGCTAAAAAGATATCTGCTATGAGCCACATTTCTGCTGGCACGGATCCCGCCTGCGTGCCTCCGCTGCTGCTGCTCTTGTTGTTGGAGAGAAGCTGCGAATATTAGAGCTCAGAAAAAAAGAGTGATTTAAAAAAATATAAAGGCTAAAGTCTGATAACTAAAGCCTGGTTTTTAAGATCCTTCTGCGAGCGCAAAATGATGGGCTGGCAAAAAGACAATCCCTTCCCCCACTTCTCTCTTTGTAAACTGGCACCAGCATTCCTCAACATTTCTCCTCCGCTCCGTGTGGTGGTATTGATTTCACCAGCAAACACTTAAACCACTTGACATTTTCTTTTTATTGGGGTGATAACTCCCAAATGTTCAGCCTGTTGAGTACTTTCATTTTTCTCCTTAAAGATTTTTTTTGGGATCTTCAATCAAGGAATAGTCCCAAGAGGACATGATGGAGTTTTTTCCTTTTCCCTCGTGCTGTTTCTGCTGTATCGCTCAGCTCTTTGTATTCTGATAGCCGGTTGATTAAACACAGTCTTAGTAAATCAGAGATGATTCAATATCAGTGCGAGGACACGTGAACAGATTGAAAAAGACGTCTCATTCATACAAAAAGCAGCAGTGTTCAAAACAAGCAGCGACTTCCAAGGCTTAAAAATGAAGCCAACGTGAGAGCGCCAAAAACTGCAGATCCTCTAATGGCCACTTGAGGCTGGCTCCAGAAGTGAGTCGATCCACCATGTTAAATAACAACATGCTCTCATCCAAACTTGTCAACTATTGCCGCTTTGCAGTGGACTTTCCGAAAAGTAGACAAAATGCATCTAGTGCACCGATACGACACAGCGGTAATCATGCAGAAACACGCATGTCTGTTATCATTCTTTTTGTCGGTGTATGTCCTTATCAAGCATTGATCCATTAACCTATACCGCTATAAACACCCTGAGACATTGGGAGTAATGATAAACTGCATCTTATTTCAAATTCGGATCCACTTTAATCCTCAAATGGTTTTCGCCTGCATCTGTTTTCCATTACACTAGAAGAGGCATGGCTGTAGGACCTGCTACGGCTTGTGTTTCAACAGAGCGGTCGACGAGCGTCCAGCGGGGAAACTCCTGTAAAAATGTCAGCGTCACGGTTACCTGAAGGGAGGAGCATATAAGTAGTTTTCCCCCGTTGTGTATCATTTACAGTCAAGATAAAGCTGCAAATATTTTCTTTCGACAGCAAATCCCATGAAAAGACCAAAACCAGTATGCTAGTCTGTCTTTCAACACTATCTGACTTCCTACTCTGTGGTTTCTATGGAGACATAAACGGGAGAAAGTAATGCATTGTTTGGGGACTATTTTCAGCCGTGGATTAATACCCATTTGGTGCTCTGGTAAGAGTTCACAACAGCAGCACAGTAAATGTAGGATTGATTTTAGGTAAACTACAGTCACCATGTTGATCGCAACATGTCACCATATTTGGCCTCTGCCCGCCGATCTGTGACCAGGTCCACTTGAAAAGTTGGTCTTGAGAACGGTTCAAGTGCACTCGGTTAGTTTGCATCGCGTTAAAACCAACTGTACTAAACACAGAATTAGACGATGCTGCTGGTCTCCTCTGACATCTGCAAATCCTCTGAACTGTATGCCCAGGCGAGAAGGTCGTTTTTGACACTAGTGACTTTTACACAGAGATGGCGCTATAGGGCCGCAACAAAGTCCCCGCTTTATACCGCCTCTGCACTTTTATACAGGACCAAATGATGGCGGCGTCATTCTGCTCCACTGTGTAATTACACACTGCATCGCGGCATTACGGGATCAAAACAGGCATGGCGGGCATGACGTTTAACACACCAGCATCCGCCTCTAATGTGACAAATAATAGATGCTGGCAGCGCTTTATTAACAATAACAAAGGTATACAATCTCAATCACAATAATTTACCTTCACTGTTACAACTCTTTTCAAAATGTACACATTCACTGGGCAAATATGTAAACTACTTTAACTTAGACTTCGTGTAAAACATGCCATATTTATTTTAATGCATCAAAACTGTAAAATACATCCTCCTTTAACAGGCTTGAATAATGTTCTCCCTGAGACAATAGTCACAATATGGATGAATTTGCCCTTTTTTGTTGCAAAATGAAAGTGTCATCTTATTGGCCTGTCATGTTGACAGAAATGTTAATTTTGGGTTGATGCGGATATTTTAATTTACAGCTTTTTATGCTGATACCAATGACATGCTGGTATAACTATGCATAACTTATACAAAGTAATTGTTCCACGAAAACACCCTGAGACACATCAGACTCTGGATGCACAGATGTTTTATTGCTGTTGTTGTTTTTTTAAATGAAGTTTGTTGACAGTATGAAAAATATAGAAAATTGCTCGCCTTACTTTTTAACCGAAGGTGAAGAGGGACAGAAGTTAATATGAAAACAAACAATAAAAGATATATTTGGGGATTCAATGGAGGGAAGTGAGAAAAGGAAGGACTGAGGAGGAGCTGGATGACTGTACCGTGTGTGTGTGTGTGTGTGTGTGTGTGTGTGTGTGTGTGTGTGTGTGTTGCTGCTACATTATAAATCAGACACGTTTCCACAAGATGAAAAGCTTGTGGACATGATGTCATGTGCATCCTCAAAACCCAGATCTTTATGCCTGCTTTAGTCTCCACTGATATTTCCATCTCAGACCCACAGCACGGCACAGGTAGGCATATCAATGTACTGATTTAATACGGTAGACTCAAAATCAAACCGCACTGTACCACATGCACAATTAAAGTACGAAGTTGACAGGTTGAAAGCCCGAGTCTGAGTCTTTCTGGCGTGCTTCTGAGCGCTCTGACTGTAAACCGCCTGGGATTTTCTAAAATAGAACAACTTCTGAAAGGGAGTCATTGTCCCGTTCAAATATAAGCATATATAGAGAAGCCAAAATTAGTCAGGTAGTATCTTAGCCAACAGACGGGCTGGCAGATCTCCTCACTGTGAACTCAGAACATCATTTATGTTTCACTCTCAGACACTGTGGACTACCTCACAGCGGAGAGCCGGTGTCAGTTTCAGCTGCCATCATGTTGAATTGCATTAGTTTTTTTTTAACCTTACAGTACTTTGTCTCAAGACCTGTAAGTAGCAGAGGGCAAGAGGCTGTAAAACATATTTCCATATGAAATTCGATAGCTGTAACATGATGGAAGCCAGATATATGAAGTTTAACCAGGTTTTTAGGAGCACATGAAGCTTTAAGTTAACAAGATGGCAAAACAGTGGTGCACATGTAGGGATGTCAGGTTCGGTTAATATTGATTTCGATAGCCCAAAACCCAATAACTGGTTAATTTTTAAGAAAAAAAAAGCTAAAGGATGTGAAATACATGAGGCCTTCTCTTTTAGTTCGGTGCTCCACTGACTCTGAGTTCAGGCGTCACATTTCAAAGCATTATTCATTTAGAGGTGGTGAAACTGTAATGTTTTGTGATGTTGTTTTGCAGAATAACAGGAGTCTGAGAGAGATTTCTAGGATTTTAGGACATTTCTTAGATTTTAGGCAATTTCTAACAATTGAGGGCAGTTCTAGGATATTTCGACATTTCTCCGATTTTAGGACATTTCTAGTATTTTAGCAGCTTTCTAGGATTTTAGGCCATTTCTTGTATTTAAGGACATTTCTAGTATTTTAGCATCTTTTAAGGGTTTTAAGACATTTTAGGATTTTAGGACATTAGAGGCTTAGTTAGGACCTCTGCTGGCACTTTTTTTTGACAAACAAGCTCTATTTTGATGTTGTTTTATGCACTCTGGTACCTTATGTAAACCAAATGAACAAAACAGCTTCCCAGTGTGAATCACTTTATTTTTATTGTGAACTAGAAAATGGCTGGGCGGGCAGATTTGGCCCGTGGACCGTAAGTTGAGTATTACTGGCTTAGACCAACATGCGGAAACGGTCAAAAATATTTTCAGGGGTTAAGCGATGACATCTCTTATACATACTAAACCTGAGAGCAGAAGTTTCTGCTCAGGCTGCGTAAAAAGCGAGAGGCAGATAGACAGTGTGAGATATTGGTAGAGGAGGGTGCAGAGAAAGCTGAGGATAAGAGTCAAGCGTCAGGCGTACGGCAGTATCTGGGAGTGTAAAAGTGATTACACTGTCTCCATGCTCTCTTCCTCTCTGTCTACTGCCTCCCCCCCATTTCATTTTCTCCCTCCTCCTTCCTCCCTCCATCCTTCTACTCCCAGGCTCAGAATACAAAGCGCCTGGCACCATCACATCGCTCTCCCTCATCTTCGTGCCAAGCCACAGCAGAGCACACCAGCGAGCTCGCACCCTCTGTGCCGGCCTGCCACCACAGGAGAAGCAGAGAGGGGGCAGAGATTAGCATGTATGAATGCTCCCTCTTATCTCCTCTTTTGACGTAAACTCATTACAAACAGGCTCGCTCAATCTCTCTGGGTTTTTTATTTCCTCGACTGTAGTGCCAGAGAGACGCAGATGAAGATTATGTTCCTTAACTCACATCTAGGAGCTTTAAATATTTGATAGGATTTTTTGCTTCTCCTTAAAGATCCTGGAGAATTAATAATGAGCTTGGTAATAACAAGTTACCGAAAATGATTTATGCTCACTGGGGATGAGAATGAATGCAGTTTGGGGGAGGCAGGCAGGGAGGAGTCGGGGTTAAAGACATGGTCGAATGCGTGATTTCCATTTTGCGTCCCTTGCATTATCCATTAAATAAATAGCCCGGGGAAAATGGAACTCCGTTCGGCTCGTTTCTGCCGAGGCAGCAGCACCGTGCATAACGAACAGGTGATGTCTGGGTGTGTGAGGTCGCCGTGCTATCAGCACCAGTTGCACAATCTCACGGATTGATTGCAAGCAGCGCCAGCGAGGTGGGGCGCGATGGAGAACAGGTTGTCGCTGAAAGAAAAGGTGAAAAATTACCCACAATGTCACGGGGGCTAAAACCCCACAGAATGGCTAGAGCGGAGCCAGCGGTTGCCTGGGGCTGGGCTGTGACCCAGAATTCAACAGACCCCCAGTGAGAAACCCGGAGGCCCCATGACGGCTGAGCTAAACTGGCCCGCGCGACAGGAAAACACCTCCTCTTCCTCCCCAGACTGCAGAGAGGTAACCCCATCTGGGGAGCTGGATTGAGGGAGCGAGATAATATGAAGTGTAACGGAGAACTGCGGCGTCTGAGGAGCCGCTGACAACGTGCTAATGTTTTAGGCTGTCAGCTCTCTGCGAGCAAAGACGGATGGTTTTAGAAATAGAATGTAATTACAGGGCAGAGCCTCATTGTCGGGGTTAGGACAATGCGAATAGTGTATTGGAGGTTGCTTTTCTCTCGCTGCTAAAAAAAGGCGCTCTGGCGAAGCCTCAAAAGTGAGTCTGAGCACAAAGACAAAAAGTCAACAATGCAAATGTGAAACATCAGATTTGGCTATGAGAGGGTTTATGCTATCACCCTATGCAGGTATACAGAACGACCAGTAAGAACTACTGGTGCAGCAACAAGGTTGTGAATCCTCACTGGCTTCTCACCTTGTCAACTTTCGAAGGCTGCAAATGACCATTATTTTTATTCTCAGCTAATTATTTTCTCTGTTAATTGATTGAACTATAACGTGTCAGCAAATCATACAAAATAATGGTTAGACTGTTAAAACTCATGACGCCAAACCAAACCCATCCTGCAAAACTCTGCAAACGACTGCATACAATCGGCCCTGTATTTGTTTGTTTTCAGTCGTTTGGTCTGTTTTTTAAGTATCATTATGCTTATTATTGTTGTTACTTTCTTACTTTTATCCAATATCCAATCTAATACCATCACTTTGACTTTGTATTTGGTTATACATATGCACCAAATGATGAAAAGGGGTTTTAAAAACAAATTATAAACCATAACTGAGTATTTGAGTACTTCAAAATGTATCTAGAGAGGGATCTAAACCACTTTATTTTGGAGTTTTGGTTCAGCACAGGTTAAGAGATGGTTCTTGTGCAAAGGATGAAATTCTTTGACCATCACTTTAAGAATTTTGTCTGTGATTTTGCATACAATAGACATATCTATACAATGATACCAGAAAATCCCCTTATTAATATCGAGACAAGGATTTCAACTATATCGCTCAGCTCTAATCATGAAAGACAATGAAAAACAGAGAAAACATGACACACAAAAGCCAGATATTTTACCTAATGCCATGGTTTCCTGATGAATTTTGCAGAACTGATGCCTCAGTTACCTCCAGAGTTAAACTGGTAAAGCCCTGGAGCTCAGCTCGAAGCCTGACTGAAAGGCTCTCACACTGGAGCAGCTATAGATTAACAGTTATCTCCGTGAGGGATGTTGCACTTCATTCTTTTACGAGCAGGTCTGCGGTGTATTTATGAACGGCATTACAGAGGCATCGCCCGTGCAGCTGTTTGCTTGTATCAGTCCAATAACGAATGTTCTAATTCTCGCCAAAAGCCCGTCTGACTACTGAGCCGGCACCATAACCCGATCTCATGTGAGCGTTTGATGGCATGTCGGCAGCATGTTGCCACGGAGATGGTAAATGAGGTGTTCAAGGGGGAGGGGACATGGGCCTGATGATTCATGTTATCAATCAGAAGGTTATTTTTCTGTATTTCACATTGATGTAATCGTCCTAAAAACACATTAACATTGAGGGAGTACTCCGACGAGAGATAATGGCTGGATATTTGCACTGTTATTGAGTCAAACTCTACCAGGCTTGAATGACGGATGTGCCTCACATGCAGATAGAGGCTGTGGCGTGGATAAATGCAGTCCGTCCGAATCACAATTAGAAAATAAATAAATAGAGTGTAAAGACAATGACGAGGAGGGGCCGGGTGTGAGCAATCGTTCAGGAGAACACATCTACGACGAAAAGAAGCAAAGCAAAACGAAATGCATATTAGTGCCATTCATATTCATGACAGTTGAATGGAGGTCATTATGAACCACTTTCAATCACATTTGCATTTACATTAGGGGTCTGTAATGTAACTGTAAACCTACGAACAAATGGTGCTGAAGCAAAAGTAGAATGTGCTGCAAACAACTAGCACGGGAACAAGTTGCTGCTCCAGTGAACACCTGTATGTGTGTGCATAGGTAAAAAATGTATCTAATACAAAGACATTTGGGCTGCATCGAACAGTTTAAATCTTCAAAGCTTGATTCAAAACCTTGACATTTAAGTGCTTTGTTGCATGTCCCTCCATTCTGTTTAAAGGCGTTTTTTTCTGCACAGTTAAGATTAGGCTACAGTAAATTATTAGTATTACAGTATTTGTAGGTTGTCACTGTTCTGAACATAGACTTTATATAAAGATGGATGACATGACTGCTCCCTAAAAGTGAAACCAAAACATCTTGATTGCCCCCTGGTGGCTGGCTGCAGTATAGACCGTAAACCCCGCCCCTTCCATATTACTGCATGGGACATGGGCCATACTGAAAAGGTCAAAGTACACATCAAATGAATTTATTTATTTGACATTTATTACTCTTATATTTGTTGAAGTGTTCATTTCTCTCATAAGTTTTGAGCTTTTTTGAGTTATTTGATGCTATAAAAAAAATTTTTTTGACATCATGATTGACAGCTGTGTAAGCCAATCAGTGTCCATCTATCCATTTTAGAGGTGCCCAGGAGGCATCCTCAAGAAAAATAGTGCATCTTGAGACTGGTTGGACGGCAAGTACTTAACACTGCTGAGATCGCTCCAGTAGTCGCATTAACACTGCCTGTTCGAGGTGGGAATATCATGGCGTTACGCTGCCTCGTAGTTCTGTATGTAATAGGAAGGGCATAGTTGTCTCGGCTCTGAGCTGGGAAGGTATGTATTAACGGTGCTGTAATGAGGTCTGTGTAAAACGTAAAGCCAGAAAGACGTGACCATGGGCGTCACGAGTGTGATGTTTTTGACGAAGTGTTTATGCGTGCAACCCACTACACGAAATTTAAAAAGCAGCTGTTAGCATGACTAACTCAAAGAAGAAGAACAATGGTCGTAAATGTCTGCAAAAAACAATGAGATTCGGGAACTCCTCACCTTCAGAGCAGAGGATGAGCTCAGCTGTCATATGACAGAGATGGTAAAAGATTATGATTGAGATGTTATGCCTTTGTTATTGTTTAGAAAGTGTTTCCAATGCATTTGTTTTATGTCATGCTATAGGCGGACCCTTGTGTGTTAAATGTCATGCTGGTCATGCCTCTTTTGATCATGGGATGCTGTGATGCAGCGTATAGTCACACACAGGAGTGGACTGATGCTGACGTAGGTTGGTTCTGTGTAAAAGTGCAGGGGCGGGATAAAGGGGGGACTTGTTGTTCTGTAATGCAATCTCTGTGACTTCTATTTATGTCACCAGCACAAAACATACTTGCCAACCCTTACGCTTTTCCAGAGATTTCTGTTTTTATTCCCTCCAGAATTTACAGATTTATGACAAATTTTTCCACATTTTTTTTCCTTTGTGTTATCATAACCTGTCTCTGACACTGTTCAGTGTCTATAGGTCCTATACTGTTTCCTATCGATTGGCGCTTCCCCCCGTCTCCTTCCTCGTCCGACCCTCTGGTGCTGGAGAGAGGCGTCACTGGAGCCCACAGTCGGGCGCGGCCGTTGGTGGATACCTTGTCTCCGTTCTGACCGCATTATGTGTGTGGGGATTTGAGGGGGGACCCGGCTTGCCTTTCTCTGCTGTGGCGGGGTACACAGCTTTCTTCCAGAGACCATGAGCCTCTAGTTCCACCTCAATGAGGCATCCAGGACCCAGGGTTGTGTGGGCCAGGGAGGACAGCCAGCTGTGGGTCCCTGGTGGCGGCCAAGCCTACAACCTGGCCTCCCTCCCTCCTCCTGGTACCCTGTTGGAGTACCAGGAGCATGACCCAAAAATTAAACCTAATGCAGTGTACTTATTATTTTATTATTTCAGTCCTTAAAAGTTGCCACAATACAAAAGACAAAGTCTATGTATCTCAAGACCCAACGCTTTGGTTTCAAAATCCTAATATTGATATTCTGGCTGCATTTTTTTTGGTACATCTTTATATAAAGTCACTGGTTCCAACTCCCGTTATCTAAACATTTCCAGTAACTCCAGAGTGTTGTGATGTCCAAAACTCATAAGTTATTGACAAAACACAGATGCAAACATTTCCAAAATTCACAACATATTTTTAGCGAATTAAATATTCCGCTTCAATGCATACTTGTTAGCCTTTTAAAAATAACGTTTTCACTGTGGTCGAAAAAATTGTTAGCTCTCCCGACTGCATAACATAAAAGGAGGCACGCAGCTATATTAACACAGTGGTCTAGCAGATATTTAACAACACTCTATATTAAATTTATTCTTTAAAGAAAGTTAATTTAATAAAAAAAAGACTTACTTAATATGATGAATCACTTTATTCAAGTTGAGGATTTGGTTTAATTTACTTTGGGATGACATCTTAAAATATGACGACATATCCAAAGCTTCATTGGAAAACCTCAATAGAAGCTTCAAATGTCAAATCTGATACCAACCTAATTTACAGTGTGTGCGTGTTCGTGTGCCAAAGCGCCTTGAATGTTTATGAAGGTACGTCTTCTTGAGTGTCTGCATGTGCGTGTTCATACATGCACCTAGAGACTCAAAAGAGCGCTTCTAAAGGGCCACTTTTTTGCTATAATGTGCATCCAAGAGTTCATCAGGGAGAGCTAGAAATGCACACTGGCACTCGATTGCTAGAAGTAAAAAGCTTTGTGGGTGAGGGGGGGAAATCCCTCCTGCTGGATTTACGCCTCGCCACAGCCGACCGTGTTTAAAAGCCAGTTGGATACGAGAAAGAGGGAAGAAACATAAGAGCAAAAACAGGGCGGTGAAAGAGAATATTCACCGCTGCTGCTGCTGGCCTGAGCGGAAAATAATATGATGTAATAAATGGTATGTCAGAAACAGACCTGCCCACGACAGCCACCAAGTCTGTGTGTTTGTGTGTGTGTGCGCATTCCTGTGCATGTGTGTTACGGCCTCTCCATTAGCCCTCACACAACATGAGTGCAGAATCATCAATGAGGACGAGGCGATAGTGGGGTGAGCCCTTGACAATATGAGCCTAATTACACACAGTTGTCTCTGAAGAGCCATAAATCAATGCTCGTAGTGAATCCTAAACAGCAAAATCGATACAGTTGCGTCTCAATGGCCATAATGAGAATGTGGTTGAGGGAAAGGATTTTAAATCAGCCACATATCGGCTGCTTCCAGGATCAGCAAGGTGTGAAACGCATGTTCAATTACAGTATGATGATTCAAACACAGCAGGCACTCTGACATTTTGAATCAGAATCAAATAACATTTTGATTAATAGAGTCATAATTAAAATATTTTTCTTGCTACTGTCTGTTGTGATAGGGAGTGGTTATTAATGACACAAAGGAGTCGATGTAGAGAAAAGATCCTGAATGTGTTCGAACAACACGTAAATCGGCGGGAGCCCTGAACTCTCATTTGTGTTAATCAAACTTCTCTAAATTGTTTGTGTAATGAAATTATGGCTGTCAGGGAGACCTGGGGGACATCAATTACACAGACAAGCAAATGAAAATAAATCACTTTTTATCAAATGTGCGGCCGCCCGCCCGTGTGTCCAGTAAACACGGGGGAAAACAGGAAGTGATTTTGTTCAGAGATTTGAGGCTCCATAAATCGCAGTGACAAGCAATCAGGATCAGCGCTGTGTTCGCAGCACTGTGGGAAACAGAGGGAGGACAGCAAAAACATGACTTCCTATCACAGCTAAAGATAGAAGGCATAATACGGGTTCATTTTCATGTAATGTCAATTTTGGCACGTGGCTTGTAGTCATTTGACAAAAATTAGTATTAGTTTCAGTCAAATTTCAGTATTTTCACTATTAGTTTTAACTGCTGTCACCATCTCTAATGTTGACATTTATCATGGTTACAGGTGTTATTCTTGACTATCACCATGTTAGCACAAAAAGGCACTGTTTATTCAAGACCGTCAGTTCAAATAAACACAGATTGTCAGATCCTGTGATGTCAAATATGTTCCTTTTTCCAGAGATTTTTCCACATATATTTATTCCTTTGTGGTGGAGTGCATAAAACAAAATATCTGCCGCCACATACTGATTTTATATGATTGGAGCTGGACCGTTTATTAGCTATTGGAATACTGTTCGGTTATGCATTGCACCGCACTCTCGGAGCGCAGGGCATACTCTGGGCACAGACGGAGCAGCAGAATGCCAGGTGCAGTGAAAGCTAAACGAGGCTTTCTTTCAATAGTTTCCTTTGATGAAATGAACAATGTAATGATAACACAAATATGAATAAGAAATATATGAACATTTAAGAAATTAAAGCAATTCTGACCAACATAAAGGCGCTTATGACAGAAGTTTCACTACTGCTTTTACTATGTCGGGAAAACTTGGTATGTGCAGCAGCTGAAAAGAAAAAGAAAATGATAATGGAGCAGTACATGACTGTGCTGGAAACAGTATTCGGTGGTCAGATGTACATCGGGTATAGGGGACTGCGGGCTGTGCAAGTGCCACATGGGAGAGCAACAATGAGGCGAGGCAGCGCTGTTAATGGATTTGATCACAGCTTCCTGGTGAATAATGTAGCCCTGCTAATTGGCTGGATTAATAATTGATGGGGGCGTGTTCGAGGAGGCGGAGGTGGGAGCTGCAGCGGATAAAGAACATGTTAGAGAAGACTCTGAATGCTACATGTTGTACATCTGTCTGTTTCCTCCTCCTATTGATGATAGGGGGGGAGGATGTGACCATGCGAGACGAAGATGTCAGAATAAACAATCGTCCTGACAACATAATGACATAATGAGCCGCAGCCCCGCCACATGTTTGACGGTTAAAATGACTTGGGCTCATGTCAAGTCCCACAGGCTCCACAATGTTGTTACACCCTTAGTCCAAACTGACCGTGGCTGACCCACAACTAGCCAGCTGCGTAAATAAAAATGACTGCAATAACGCAAAAATGAGACATAAGGTATTGATATAACACAGTCGGGTTTTACAAACGTTTGGCCCTAGATCTGGTGATCGAGGTCGAACTGACTGACATTGATGGTGTTCAGAGGGGGGGAGAACATGAGCTGATGAGAAGAAATAGGTGTGGCAGCAGAATGGGACATAGGAGGGTAAGAAAAATAGATTTTACTGTAAACTTGATTTATTCGTCGTTCTCGAGGTGTCCAGTTTCCAGAAGACGCATAAAACCAGCCCATAAAGAAGTCTTGTCTTCTCGGGTTAACACCTTTAAACCACTGTTGTGGTCTTACAGGAAACAATGGGATCAATATCGCAGGGTGTATTCAAAGGATTTCTGACAACCCAAAAATCGTTTGTGTTCGGTTCAATGGGCGCTGGACACAAAAGAACGGAAAAACAATGACCTGGTCTGATCACAGAAGGCAATAAAGACTACACCTGTGTTTGTTTGCAGTGCAGAGAAGCATGAATGTGAGGATCTGGGAGTGTGGGATTCAGCTCTGGTTTGAGAATTGGGGCACAAAAATGTACCATCAATTTGTAGCCTTAAAGTAATATTACTTCACTTTGCTTTCTTGTATAGAGTTTGATGAGAAGATTTTTCACTCTTGTGTCTGTACATTAAATATGAACCTTTAACTAAAAGACAAAAGACTGAAAGCACGGGGAAACAGCTGGCCTGGCTCCATCTAAAATCTGCCCAGCAGCACCTCTAAACCACTAATTAACAATTTATGTCGTGCTTCACTCCATAAAAAAACAGCAGAGGAGAAAGAGATAGTCAAGCACATAAGCCCCAGTAAAACCACAAGTTGTCATTTTTATACTTTTGTATTCGAGTGGTTAAAACAGATGAGATAAAATGTGTTAATCAGTGAGCTTTAGGGGTGCTGGAAGGCAGATTTTGATACCTTTGCATGGAGCGAGGCTGGCTGTTTTCCCTTATTTCCAGACTTTATGGTAAGCTAAAGCTACATTTCCAATGATAAGTGTAAAAACAATCTCTGTACACACAAATTTTAGCACTATTTCAGAAATGATCTCCGTTCATATACTAACATGTCTGAAATATTACATAACTATTTATGTGCACTGGTTATGTGCAAGCCAATATAAACATGAAGTAGCAATCCTATTGACAGCGTGGATGCAAACAAAAAAATCCCTTGAAGGTATGCAGTTCTCTTCCAGTGGGCAGTTTGATTCAGTGAGACCACAAAACTATTCAAGTCAGAAAAGTGAATTGATTGGGACTCAATGCAAAGCAGATATGGCAAAATATTAGAGCAGAGCCAGGAGCATTATTCAATGCCAGGGGAAGCCATGGCAATGGGAACAGAGTACCCACACAGGAAGGATGAAATCACAAAAAGTATGTAGACCTAGCTAAGTTTTGGCTCAGCATGTTGTGAATGACAAAGCTCAAACTGAAGGCGAACGTGGGTGTCTGATTCTCTGAGGTTCTCAATTCCACCTGACCAGGTTTTCTCATTTCAAACTAAAATGGTGCAGCAGCATTGTCAAAGGTCCCAGTTTTATGGATTCAGAAATGCCACAGCAGTGTGGACAATAGGTGGAAACATTGTAAACGCTGTGTTTTCATCAAGAAATTTGTGCAATTTATGTTCATACAAGGAATTAGCGTCCCACAAATGGCATAACCACTTTATGTACTTAACGTAAAGTTATGTTCTTAACAAAGAAGTTACATAGATACGGTTTAGGAAAGGAAACGTGTTAACGATGACCTTAATATAGCTTAAAGTTCACTTGGTTTCATACGGGACAAAAACAGCGGTCTCCTGGTGGAAAGTCCTGTGCTTGTTTGAACCATTCACCACCCCAGCCAGCCTCCTCACGCTTCATACTACTTTTTTCTTCTCTAAAATCTGCATATTAGTCACATGATCACAGCCTTCTCGATTACATCGGCTATATTCAAATTCTGGTGCATCACTTTGATAGATGTACATACGCACAGTGAATGAGAACAGCCTGATCATTGTGAATGCACCCTAAGATAACCAGCTGCTGGCTTTAGCTTCAAATTTAACGAACAGACATGAGAGTGGTATGCATCTTCTCATTTTATTCTTGGCAGCAAAAGGAATATGCATATTCCTACAAATTGACAGTTTCTTCACAGATGATTACATAACTTCATTGCCAGAATGTGTCTTCTTAAAACGGCAGCAAAAAGCTTCTCCTAGATTTTGCATCCGTAATTTCCCTGCCACGATTCATCTCTCACTTCTCTCTTTACCGGGTCCATAACTGAGGAAATCTGTTCAGCTGCTCCTCACATTAACATGCAAATCCTCATCTTTAGGAGAATAGTCAAAAAAAAGAAGAAGAAGCCCTTTTGTGACACTCTTGAGCACTTAGGATGTTCCTTCCTGCTTCTATTAGCCGGACATGTTCATCTGACAGCAATCTCCCTCCTGTCTAACGTACAGTCAGACCTAGTTACAGTAGCAATTACTAGTGTTCAGGTTAAGATTAATTGAATTACTGGGTGGCTTCCCTGCACTCCTCTGTGGGCATATCAATCACGGCCTGCGTGTTACACGGACCCTTTATCACCCTCTTCCATCTTTATGCAAAAAGACGCGGGCTGTGCTGTTGCACTCAATCTATCAATAAACGAGTCTGGGGTGGCAAACTCATTTTCTAACACATTCCTCTCTTTAATCAAGCAGCCCGGCATTCGGAGATAGTTAGTAAAAGCTGTCCACCGTCAAATGAATAAGAGAAAATTAAAAATAGAGCAGCTGGGATTGCAACGACCCTTTTGAGAAATAGAGTTCATAGAACAGTGATACTCAACTTATGGCCCGCGGACCAAAGCTGGCCCCTGACAGGGCACTGGGTGGCCCCACAACCATTTTCTAAATCACAATAAAAAGTAACATTTTTGATTCACACTGGGAATTGTTTTTGTACTTTTAGTATACATAAGGTGCCAGAGTGCATAAAGCAGCATCAAAACAGATCCTGTTTATCAAAAAAAGTGCCAGTTGAGGATCCATTGCATCCCCAGACAGGGGTCCTAGCTAAGCCCTTAATGTGCTCAAATCCTGGAAACGTCTTCAAGTCCTAGAAATGTCCTAAAATCCGAGAAATGTCCTCAAATCCTAGAAATGTCCTAAAATCTTGGAAACGGCCCAAAATCCAAGAAACATCCTTAAATCCCACGAATATCTTAAAATCTAAGAAACATCCTTTAATCATAGAATTGTCCTAAAATCCTAGAAATGTCCTAGAATCCAACAAATACTCTAAAATCCAAGAAACATGCAAAACATTCTAGAAATACCCTAAAATCCTAAAAATGTCTGAAAATCCGAGAAACATCCCAAAGTCCTAGAAATGTCTTTAATCCTTGAAACACCCTACATTCTCGAAACGTCCTTAAATCCTTTAAATGTTTGGGTCTGCTGCAACTGGCCCCTGGCCTCCTGTTATTTTGCAAAAGTGGCCCCCAAGCAACGCAAGCTGAGGATCATCATTGTCATAGAATATTTGTGATACATTTTAATTGATGATTTGTAAAGAGAAATCCCACTATAGAGCGCTTTGAATGGCTCTTTTGTGCAACCTTTTATATGTAAAACACAATAGACTGAATGTTTGAACAGCTGGATTTCTACTTGAGGAACCAGGTAGCTTTTCAAAAACCGCAAGTGCAACGGATCCGCGGTGCTTCTGTTTGAATAAAATAGCTCTCAAGGCAGATTAAATGCCACTCTGTCATTCTCCCTCCATTCACCACCTCCATTATTAGCTATTTTAAAAAACTGTGCAGGATTTCTGGTCACAGTCTGTACTGCTGCCAAACCCTAATCTTCAGCATGTTTTATTTCCCTCATCACTACCATGCGACTCTTTGTTCGTCATCGAGAAGGAATATACAGAACACACTGGATGTAGAAGTGCTGAAAGCTTGAAAATAACATCTGAAGGAAATACTGTGCCAAAAAAATGCCAATCCCTCATTTCAGATGGACTCCAGCAGCCACACACACTTGCGCCTCAAGCTTAGCTATAATTCTGTGTTTTGCATGGAGACAGAGGTTGGGCAGTCAAATAGAGGTTGTGCCGGAGGCCGTCTGGCGCTGCCTCTGCCCATGTCTGCGAGGCGGACCCTGCCAAGGCGACTGGCACCGGCCATGCCCCCGTGGAACAAGAGAAAAAGGATGTTTGGTGCCATCCTATCACCACACAGGCAGCTGCAGATAGCACACATGGCAAGTGTGTCAGAGTCCGTGCCTTTAAGCACAGAAGCAAAGAGGGAAACGGTCCAATGTTTGGCCAGTAAGCCTAAAAAAGACTCTTGAAATAAGTGAAAGATTTTCCTGCTGAGTGAACGGAAGTAAAAAGGCTGGAAAGAAGAACTTCCCCGAGTAGTAAACACTTGACTGTTTTTTTTAATTTTACAGGGAATTGAAATACAGGATGTGCCAGAATAAAAATGAATATGTGGCGAAAGTATTTTAAAGAAAAACATTACAGTTGGAACGGAAAATGGAGGACCCAAGAGGAGAGGGCTTCCTTCTTTTTATTGGTTCCCAGGCTTTCCACAGCTCTGGTTCTCCCTCTTGCTCTGTCTGTCTCTGTCTTTTTGTCTCTGGTGGAAAATATGGAGGGCTCCCCGTCCTGTGATAAAGCTGTTGCCTGCGAGATGGGAAAGAGAGATCCATCACGTCGAAGGCGTTGGTTTACCCTGCCAATCCTGCACCACTGAGGGCCGTACATGCTCCATCCATGCATCATTTACCGAGCCCTTCTGCGCCCAAATAACATGGGTTTGGCTGCACGTTTGTAAAATCCTAAAGCACTCTGGCAAATCCTCTGAAAGTCTCACTATGCATGAATTCTGGAGGTTGTTTTGCGGTTTGTTTAGTTCGCTTCTTCGAAAAAGAAGAGAGCCGAAACAGTCTCGTCCAAAGCCCCCTTGACTCTCGGGTGCCAAATGATAGGGTTACAGTCTCTCTTTGTTTGTGGAAGGATAACACTTAACTTCCATCAACCTTGGACTGCCAAGAAGAAGAAAAAAGAAACATTGAGGAACAGAAATACAGTACAGGAAGAAAATTGCAAACATGATTCTTTCTTTTTTCATTACAGTCGTACTGCTTGTGAAGCGCCTGAAGGCAGACGGCTGTGATGTTAGAAAACATTACCTGGAAGGTTTCCCTGGAGTTCAAGGAAAATAAACATCGCTGACATTCATGGACATTGCTTGAGAACCACGAAACTAGTAAAAAGGCTTCAGGTATATAACAAGAAAATGGAACTGCAACGTCTTAAAAAGGTCAAACATCTCAACTTCAGAAACAATAGAAACGATTATGGTGCAGGTATACTGACAAAAACTAAACATTTTTGTTTTTGCTTCCTTTTTCACAAGATTAAACTGAAGATCTTCGACTTTTTATGCATTCAACAGATATATCACACAAATTTTGAACACAAATTTGTTAAAGTCTATTTTAGTGAGAACTTCTCCTTCCAAGATAATCCATCCAGATGACAGGTGTGGCAAATCAAGATGCTGATAAACCTTTTGAAACATGAGCAAACTGGCTTTATTTCTTACAAAAACATGGTAAGATGGCAATAAGCAACTTGAGAAAAAAATTACTTCAAAATTAGCAAAACGTTAGCAGAAAGTACAAAAAAAAATACTTCAAAATTAGTAGAAAAAAAAAAAGAAAAAGAAAGGAGAAAGGAGAGAAATCCCCAAAACAAACAAGGAAATTACAAGAAAATGACTTGTAATATCATTTTCAATACATAATTATGATAATTTGAAATAAAATTGTTTTTGGACATTTTCCCCAGCTTATTTTAATACATTTTTAAATAAACAAATTTATTGCAATTTGCAGGACATTTCTTGCCAACTGCCTTCTCCACATGTTTTTGTAAGAAATCAAGCCAATTTGCTCAGAAAAGTGGTGTCGATCCAGGTCTCAAAGGGTTAACCAGCATAATTTATTACACAGGTTTGCATTGTAATGATTGCAATAAAAAGGTGACTCTAAAATGAGCAGGTTTATAAAACAACACAATAGCAAGTTTTGAGGAAGTGTGCCATTGGCGTGCTGACTGTAGGAAAGTCCACCAAAGCTGTTGCCCGTGAACTGAACATCCACTTCACGATCATAAACCATCTCCAATGTTGTTTCTGTGTATATGGCAGTAAATTAAACCAGACTCACTAATGCACACCACCAGCTAAGGAGCTCCACATGCAGCTTCTTCACCTGCAAGATCATTTGCACATTTTAGAGCAGCCTTTTACTACAACCTGTCCAAAGCACACCTGTGTACTAATGATGCTGTTTAATCAGCACCTTGATATGCCACACCTGCTTGTGACCAAAATTTAAGAAAAATCAAACTATTGCGAGCATGAAAAAAAGTCTTACATTCTTAACTCAAACCTGTGAAAAATGGGAACAAAAATAAAAGTGTTGTTCAGAGTATTTTTGTTCAGCCAAGGAAAATAAAAAGTGACCTCCTCTTGAAATGTGAAGCTTTATAATGTACGGGCTAATACCTCATAAAAACTCCAACAGCTGCAAAGCTGAATGAGCCCGAGATACGACGACGGGGTCAAACAGGTTGCTGACGAGTGTACACAGGAACCCAAAAGTGAACAAACAACAGAATCCTAGAAACAATGTAACCCGACCTTAATGTTACAGTACCATCTGCTGGCATCGTGAACTCTGAGGGTGGCACATTCTCCGAGTGACCCCCCTGACCGTGATCAATCACACGCCCTTTCTGCACATGTTCGCCAAAGCCCCTGGAGTTCCTGATCCCTGAGGCCAGGAGTACTTACATGAAAGTAACCATCCTGTTAAAATAGGGTGTCCAAATTTTTTGAAGGGGGGGCAGATTAGATCATGTGAAAACACCTGGGGGACAGCAGCTTCTCACATCATACAGACTACTAAGACAAAAAAAAAAAGACATAGAAAAAGGACAGTCTAAACTGTTTCATCTTGCAGAGAAAAAGTTTGTAACTTTCCACTGTTCCCGAAAGCGGCGTCCCTTGCTGTCGACTTTATGCTTTGTGCCAAGGCCATGTCTTGTCCTAAGTAACGGTTTGTTTGCTTGTTTACTGTTTGTTTATGAAAAGTTATTTGTTCCTCCTGCATAGTTCCTACATGGTCCATGTCTGTGATTTGTCACAGCTGGCATCCGACGTCAATATGACATCAAAAAGATGTTGGACTCTGATGTTGGACAGACATGAGAATGAAAATTAGGTGGATGATATTTTAAATGTTTAATGATGTCAGAATTTTACATTGTGTGGACATAAACACTGTGACTTTTTGTAGACATTAAGTTTTGTTCTCCACCCCTTTCGACTAAATGTTTTTTTTTAACCTGAAGATAATGTCAGCATTGGCCATTTGAATGACGCAGCCTAAAAACAGCAAAACATCATATGTCGCCAGTATTCCCCGTCAAATTAACGTTGGTATTGGATGTTGTTCTGACATTTAATTTTGGTAATTTTTTGGTCAACGACACAACCTCTGTCTAATCCTCCGAAACCTGAGCAATTGGGCTTGATGTCTTTAGGAACAGAGTGATGAGCAATTAACAACTTCAAAATGGCCCAAAAATTAGCAAGAAACAAAAAAAAAAGAAATGTTATAATAAAAAATTACCTATGAATAGCACCAAAACAAGACAAGAAATTTAAAAAAGTAAAAAACCAAATAAACAAACAAAAACAAGAAATTTACATCAAGAATGTTCTAAAATTGTTTTTTTTCTGTAATATAATTTTAGAGTTTATAATGTTCTAATAATTTCCTGCACCAAATTTTCAGATCATTTCCTTGTCATCTTTTACTTAATTTAATTTTTTTCCAGTTTGCAGGACATTTCTTGGCAAGTTGCTGATTATGTTTTTGAAAAAAAAAAAACAAATCAATTTTCTCAGGTTTCAGATGTTTAAATGCTTATGAATACAGTGAATACAGTACAAAAAACTGATCCCTATCAAAGTCTAACGAAATTGGTGGACAGCTGGGTTATTATAGTGTTGTCACTTTGAGATTAAGAAATACTGTTTTGCACGTCCCATATAGTACATTTAGCGGTACCATATAGCTAGCCGGACTTTGAACATGCCTGTGCTACGAAGTCAACAAACAGCTCTTATTTTAGGCGTGTCAGGTGAATGCATCAGGTGTGAGCGTCTGGTGGAGATCCAGGTGGTGTCTGCGGAGCACCCTGCACCTGCTGCCTGTCCTCACTCACCCATCGGGGGGCAGATTCCCCGGATGCCAGAGGGCAGCTGCTGACAGGCACTACTTTGGACAGTCCCCTCGCTTCTATCTGCTGCCCCTGCATGGGGCCTCCTGGGGTCAGCTGCTAAGGGCATGCAAAGATGTCGGAGGGGGTGGCGGAGGTCAAGGAGTTGGCAGAGGGTGGGGTGGGGGGGCGACTACAGTCATGGGTGGGTTGCATGCCTTCAGCAGGAGGTGAGCGTCCCTGTTTTACAATTATACTCCCCAATAATCACTTTCACAATCCAGCTCGGAGCTCATGCTCAGGAGGGCTCTGGTGATCACGTTACCTCCGCTATGTGAGCCCTCTACAACCCCGACCGTGACCCCTACACCCACCACCGCCAGTCCTCCACACCCCACCTGCCATCGGCAAACCTGCGCCTATGTCAGCAGATTTAAAAAAAAAAAAAAAAAAAGAGCCTCAATACTTAATTATTTAAAAACTGCTCCTAACCCTTGAACTCCTGGATCATCAGATTTTTTGGGCCATCCTGATGGCTTTGCTAGCATTTAACCCTCTGAAACCTGAGAAAACTGGCTGAATTTCTTTCAAAAACACCGGAAAAAACATAATGAGCAACTTAACAAGAAATATCCCATTAACTGGAAAAAAAAATATAAAAATTAATTTATTTCAAACACGCAGAAAATAAAAAAGGGGAAATTACCATATAAATAATATATATTATATTTATATATAATAATATTTACAGATAATGAAAAGCATGAAACAAAAAAAAGTCAAATTCTTGATTTACATATTCAAACGTTACAAAGAAAACAAGCATTTCCTATAATATTGAACTTCTCCCTCAAATTCACACTGTGTATGACTGAATGAAGGTGTATTAAATGGTGAAATTTACCAGTGACCAGAGTCATGCAGCTAATCTAGCTATATATTTAGCATTTCCTTAATTATATATCAAAAATTATGTTACACAAAAAAGAACTTTTTAGCACTTTCTAGGGGCCATTTTCTTGTTTTGTTTGGGTTTTTTAAAATTTTCTTTCTGTTTTTAACTTATGTTCAGGTAATTTTATTACATTCTCATAATTTTTTTTTAAATAATTTCATGCCATTTTCTTGTTGTTAGTTGCTCATCACCCTCTTCCCAACGATATCAAGACAGCTTGGCCAGGATTTAAAGGGTTAACTGCTTTTTCATATCACCACTTTACTCCAAAAACATGCATTTTAGTTTACTTTAACATTCATACCCTCTTCCAAAGTTTTTACAATTTTTGGCCGAATAAAAATTAATGAGTGCACAGATCTCACCCAGCTAAAGGTGGTTTATTTTGGAAAGGACTTTATTTAAAACTTGAAGGTAGACCTGCAGGTTTTATGTACTGGGTAGTATATAAAACCTCTCCCTTCCGAAATAAGTCCCACTCCCACATCCTGTTTCATGACGAAGCATGTCTAACTACATTAGAAAATCAATATGTAAAGACGTTTCTCAGGACCATGAAGAATATGTCCTTTCTGCTCTGCAAATATTTTCCAGTAGCATCAAAAAAAGTCTTAAAAAAATCAATCAATGGGTTAAATCTGTTTTAAAAATCTTGAGAAATGCTTGAAAGCCTCAAAAGAGAGTCCACGGAGATACATTTTCAAGTGTTTTCACACACAGACACATAACACCAGCATTAGAAAAAAAAAATCCTCATATTTTTGGCTGATATGGTTATATAAATCCAGACAGCCCAGTGAGATATTATAGCGTTGGTAGAAAATGTGGTGCAAAGGGAGCGAGGAGTGAAACTATTTACAACTCTATCGTTGTATTTAAAACTCGGAGGAACATGTCATTCCTGTATTCGGGGCCGGGTTACATCCAACGGCAGCAGCAAGCGAGCGCCAAAAGTACACACACATACGCACGGTTAAATCTGACCTCTCGTTGCAGCTGGTGCAGCTTCACAATAAATAATGTACACATGTATGGTAAAACTGTTTGTGTTGATGTTTGTGCTTTGGTTAAATCTGGCACCCGATACGGGCACTAGGTGGTCCCCCAAACATGTTCCAATTCACAAAATAAATGATTCACACTGTTTTTTTTTTTTTTAACTTTTGCTGAAAATAAAATGTCTGTGTGCATATAAAACATCAAAAGATGCTTTTATCAAACAAAGTGCCAAGGGAGGAACCCTAATGTCCTCAAATCCCCAAAATGTCCCGCGTAGCCATGACTACATGCTGGTGAGACATTTTGCAAAAGTGGCCGTCGGGCAAAGAAGGCTGAGTATCCCCGATCTACAGTTTAGTTTTTGCTTCTCTTCAGTTTACTGCATTGTGCACCAGTTGGGCTAATGGGAGCTAACTAGCGGAGAAAACTAATTTGAAAATTACAGCTAGTAACGCCGTCCTGACCCAACAACGCTGCTGAATCTGAATCTCAAAAACTTTATTGATCCCCGGGGGGAAATTGTGGTTCGTCTGATGCCAGCATAGAGTATTATCACAAGTAGAAATAAGAACCAGCACAAGTATATAACACAAAATACAAATACAGTGAGAGTAAACAATTAGCACTGTATGTAATATTTAAAACAGAGAGTGCACAGTATGCTGAGTATGTAAGTGTATCAAAATATAAATGTAAGAAATACAGTGATAGACATTGGAGGTAATATGTGAATATTTAAATTACAATATGCTCACTGAGTTAATGGCATTAAAAGGCCTCTTGTATTTTACGTCATATTGCATTTTTTTCTTAAAAATTACCCGAGAATTTACAAGTTTTTGGGTGTCAGAGTATTCAAAGCAAAATTAACCAAACTTACAGCCCTAGTTTGATGGCCAAAATTTGCCACCCACGGTCCTGAAAGACACACAACTGAAGAGGTCCACAGTAATTCCTTCACTATTAAAATCCAGCCGCTCCCATTTGGAGTTATGTCATGCTTTCCACCGCTGCTCCAAACCTCTCCTCACTCAGAATGACAAGTGAAATGTCAGACTGCAGCGAACAAGGCCAGAGTTTAAACTCTGCCACCCAATTAATTGGAACACACACTCTAAACACAGCCAACATACAGTATGAGAAACTTGGACGTCGGCCTCGTTTCGGACGCTGGGAATTCAGCAGCTTTTCAACGTCAGCACTTGACAAATGTGACTTTATTTTCTTAAACTTCTTTTTTTCTTAATGGTCTTGTTGGATCAACAAACCCAAGCCTAATGTAGGGAAAAATGCTAATCACTAACGTAAAAAAAAAAAAAAGGCATTCATGGAATTTAAACACATTATTATTATTCCATACATTAACATCTGGATCTTGATTTGTAGTAACAGAAAGAAGCTGCCACACAGACTGCTGTAACAGAAATACGGATCAGGAAATCCAGATCATATCGACACCGCTGCTTTCTAACACAAATCCCCACTGGGTCACTGCTTTTATGATCAAGAGCCATTTTTTATTACCATTACAGAACGTCCTTTTAAACAAGGCCAGTTTTATGAAGAGGGAAACCCCTAATTTAATGTGATTTTTCAGTTTTTCTAGCCGAGCAGACTCTTTTTATTTGCCCTCTCATGGTTTTAACTCTTTGAGTTAAAAAATTGGTTTGATTTCTTTCAGAAACATGGGGAGAAGGCAAGGAGCAAGTTAACAACACATGGCCCAAAACATAGCATAGAAATTTGTAAAAAAAAAAAAAGCTACAAGAAAATTACTTGAAAATATGCATCAATAAATAAAGAAATAAAATAATATAAAAGTTATAAAACTAAAAACAAACCAGAAAATTACCTCAAACAAAGAAGGGAGGATTTTTAGAAAAATTAGGAAAAGAGTCCATTTATAATTTAAATTATTTTATATTTAAATTTATGTTACAGACAAAATCTAATAAAATACATAAAATAAACATTTTTTTTTTTTAATTTTGAGCATTTAAAAAAAAGTCATTCTCTTGTTTGCTTTAGATTTTTACTTTTATTTTCCTTTGTCTATTTGAATTTGTTTCTGTAACAAAAAATATTATAAATATAAATGTAGCATTGTGGACATTTTTCCCTATTTTTTGGACAATTTTCTACTTATCGTCCTGTCATTTTTAAATACTATTTTTTTTCAGTTATATTCCTCTAAACCTATACCGATGTGCTGCAAAATTGTGGGATATTTCTTGCCAAGTATGTCACTGCCGTTTTGCCCCATGTTTTTGAAAGAAATCACACCAGTTTGCTCAGGTTTCAAAGGGTAAAATGCTTGTGAAAGGCGTCTGAACGCAGCACAAGAACACTGATATGGATCCAGGTTTCAAAGTATCAAAGAAACACATTTAAGGAGAAGCCACAAACTCAACTTTACGCAAAAGATTTTCTGATACATTTGATACTTTTTTATTTCCTCGATTTTTACTTGTTTTTTTTTCCAAAGCTGCGGACCACATGAAAAGCCTCGTTGCGTGTGCTGAATGCAATCATGTTTGTTTGTATCTGGATAAATATGCGTGTGGCCGAGTTGGCGACACATAACCCCTGTGTTTAACAGGTCACACATGTTTTTACGGAGGATAATTAACCCATTAAGGGATCTGGTGAGGGCTAATCTAACCGGTCTACAGACATCAAACAGGAACTGCGGCCTGGTCTAGACAGGTGAAAGCGGGGCGTTCGGTAACCCGAGTAGCCCCAAAACATAATACGGACTCCTCTGTAGTGTGGACCTTTGCTTTAGTCCACAGTGTTTGTGCTTGACCTCCTTGTTCACTCCGAGTGTCCATTTCCACAACAAAAGCCTAACAGGTTGTATGTGATTATACGGATACACCGCTGAGAAATGTGCAGTGAAATGTAACACTGACTGACGGGGCGATTGGGTTGTTGGGTGTCAGTTTCCTGTTTAACAAAAGGTACCGAATTCACAGAGAGTCTCCGGCACAAAAAAGTGAGAGACATTTTTTTCAAGGAGCTAAAATAATGTTCAAAGCTAAACGTACAACACCACAAAAAAAAAAGAGTTAAAAATGAATATATAAAGTTGTTACCAAGTTTTGAATAAATGCAGATGGTGTGGCAGAACTTTTTGGAGGTCTTAGGACACATAAAAGTGAAGTTTAAAGCTACCAATGTTTCATGCTCTGACAGCCATGGTGCTGTCAAAACTGGAAATTTTATCCCCCTCAATAAATCACAGATTTTTGCATCATAGCTTAGGGTGTGATGGAAATTCCCACAACGGGCCAGTATAATTTTGTTGGAAAAAAAAAAAAGTGAAGGAGATGTTGCCACGTCACATTAAGAGCTTAGAGGTGTTACAGTACACATTCCCATAGGGACACGGAGACGAGTGATTCATGCCGAGGACACATATCAGCCTCGACAATAAACAAAGAGTCTCCAGAGACGGAAGCTTCTGCGATTTAAGTATTCACTGCAGCTAATGAATGGAATCGCATAATTCAAGCAAATTGGACACAGTGATTAGTCACAGAAAATCTGTCCTTGTTTTGCACAAACACCAACATTTTTTTTTTTATTTTTAAAGGATGAATTACTGAGTATTCAACATGTAGTGGAAGCTCTGAGCTGCTTCTGAGCATCTGGGAATTTGTTCTTGACACATTTCAAATTGTGTGTTTCAAACAGGGTTCTCACACATTTTTACCAGTGAATTTTCAAACCTTTTCCGCAGTTTTACCATAAAATTTCACCCCACTTTCATGACTTCAAGAAGTATTTCAATGAGGGCTCTCTATAAAACTAGATACAGCAGAAAGACATAAATACAGTACTATTGAAATTGGTGCTTCATGACCACAGAAAACATTGAAAAGAGGTAGAAAACCTACAATTACCAGAATGCACTGCACTATACCTGCTAGTGGGTGACTTAATGTGGAATGGTCCGTGCAAAACAATAGCGGTTTGCGGGAAGCAAACAGTCTGGTGTTATAGCTTAACAGTACATTTCTGAAAACATTTGAGGCAAGAAATAGGCAACTCAGTGACAGAATCTTGGTTCATATTTGACCAGCGCTGCTTAGTTTTACTTTTTCCATCTCCATTTTTTCAGCCTTTGTTTTCACTGTGGCAGTATGACCCCCGCTTCCTGTTCAAAAACTCTCATCATTATGGTGCAACATGGCATTAAAATACATTTCTGAAAAAAAATGGGGAAGAAATAGGCAGTTCAGTGATATTATTTTGATTTATTTTTGATCAGCACTGCCTAGTTTCACAGTTTCAGTCCAACTCCGAGAGACTCAGGGCGGGGTCCGTCTCTTGATCTGTGTCTACACTCTTTGTTTCTGTGGTGGCAGGCAATGCGGAAATGCATTAGCGCAGCCTGTAGTTCAAGCAACAGCCCGAGAGCCAGTGAAACTCTGCCAGATTAGCTGTTTTGTATCAATTTGTGTCATAAATCAGAGTTTAGCCAGGGGTAGGAGGGATATCTAGCCACTAGTTTAATGACCAGGAAGTTTACCTTGCGCATCTAAACAGACTTCTCTGACTGTTTATTCAGAGCTGGTTGAAGTAGTTTAAAATGTGTGTGTGGGCCTACATACCAATACATCTGTATTTAAAGAATGCGTACTTCCCCCATGTTTTCAGATAAGCACACTGCTACCGCTTGCTAAAGTTACTCTGTCTTTAGTCATCCCACTGTCAACTCGCTGCATATGCCAACAGGCCAGACCAGCACATATGGGTATTTTGCAAAATGCCAAGGCCACGCCCCTTTTGGGGGGATAGAAAACAAAGATCCTGTAGCTGTCAGTGTCATTTGCCATGTGTTTGGGTTTTAATTTTATACAAGTTTGAAGGGTTTCCCACATTTTCATTTATTTGTGGCGGGCTGCCAGGTTTAAAACACCTACTGCCACAAAAAGATGTTCTACTTTTCAAACTGGAGTGTTCTTCAAGTACTAATCATTTGGTTATTTAAAGCACCACACTCTCAGAGCGCAGAGCGTACTCTAGGCACAGACAGAGCAGCAAAACATCAGGAGCCATGAAAGTGAAACTTAACCGTTCATTGCGCTGGTTCTAAAAGTTTGCATTCACTCTCTCTGCACTCTGCTTCTCCTCTCATCCAATTGTCTGATCAGCCCTGACCGGATCAACTGATCAGTTATCAATACCGCAACTCAAACTGCTGTTGAGGGATAAAAATAACTCATGATGAGCTTCACCTGTGCTGTTTTTACAGACCAGCATAAAAAATGTCACAATTAAGAGAGGGGGCACAGAATGAAAACATCACAACAACAGCTGACACCATCCACCCCTGCCCCCTGTATTTCACACAACACTAGACATGTTTGGGGACATTCTGTTAATTTCAAACTATTTCCAGGCCTGGAAAACAGTTTTTCTAATTTAATTACTTTTCCAGAAATTTCATGACCATTAGACTCCTTTTTTAAACATTTGCGCAACATTGAAATCTTCACCAGCACACTAACTGTGGCTCAGATCCAAGATTGCTGCCACGTTTGACGACGGGCCGTTTCAAGCCTTATTTCCTGGTTTTGACAAGCACAAAAACAACCCGACAGTACACGACCTCGAGCCAGCAACTTCAAATGAACGCGACTCAATCAAAAACTACCACAAAAGCCGTCAACAGGAAGACGTTGTCGAGGAGAGCTGACGAGATGAACCCCTGCAGATCGGGCCGCGCTGTTGTAACAGTTATTTATTCCTCTTTTCAATTCAAGGGTGCCTCTGTTTTAAAACGGACAGCATTAAGGGGAACCGGCACTAAGGTCCGTCCTTGGAGGCACGGTCCAAATTCCAGAGAATCTTGGCAACTCCTCGGGATAGATGGGACCCTCATGGATATAAAACCCCACAATGGATGAATAGGTAAACAGAAGGGTGTGAAAGAGTGATGGCGAAAAGAGAATGTTCACTCTCAGAGAGGCACAAAGAGGGAGGTGTGTGAGCGGGAGATGGGAGAGAGCCAGAGTGTTTGGGGAGGAGGGGGAGGAGGGCACGGAGGGAGTTGTCAGTTAGGGAGAGTAAAAGTTTTGTCTCCAGGCTTTTAGAGGGTGCTGTGTGTAGTGTTAACTCAATCAAAAGGTGAATTATACCTCCCGAGACACTCAGGTAACCTTTCATTATGGCCCTAATCCTTCTTAATAACAGAGCTGCAATGTCGGCAATGCCCCATTAGACAGAGAACCACTGAGAGGGAGAGCCATTATTCCCCACAGGCCCGGTGGAAATGTGAACACACAGCGCTCACTCACACACACTCGCCGTGACAGATGAAATCAATCACAAATTCGAGTTGAGCGAGGAAAACGCAGCATACACTTCTCCATACGGAGATAGAGACGGCAAATGTGTCTTTATGTGAGTTCCTGTAAAGTTTCACCTCTGTCAGGCCAAGCTGAAACTGAAGCTATAAAAGCAGATTCAGACTAATACTGATATTTGGAAAAAGGGATCAAAAAGACTGTAAACTTGTTTTCTTAACCCTAAAAAGTGTGTTAAAAACACACTTGATATAAAGCTTTGATGTACTCATTTTGATTTCAGTGCAGTTTACTCATAACACAATGAAATATTGTTGAAAATCTATCCTGTTGCAGTATAATATTTATTTTGAAAAAAATAAGTATTTTGCACTTACTTAACCTCTTAACACCTATTTCCTTTCATTTTTGCTGTCAAGTAGGAGACATATTCATTATTTTGTTTCAGCTTATTTATTTATATATATTATATATATTATTTATTAACTGAAAACAAATTACACTGTATAAATTACAGTATTTGGCTGCACTGAATGACTTTTTTATGACTGACACAGCATGGGTTTGAACAGACTAGAGACGGCACATATTTGCATTAAGTTTGGCTTTCTGATTGTGATTTTCCATGACTTTTCCAGGTTTTCCATGACCGTGGGAACCCTGAATTAAGACATTCAGTGTATTATTTATGTGCATAAACTGTGTTATCAATTAAATTATTTATTTGTATAAGCAAGTAAAATTGAGGTCTGAGTTTAATGGTTTAGTTTTCAATAATTTTTTTTCAAGAAAGTAATTAAATGTTATAAAAAACTTCTCCAAAAGTTACAAAGTGAAAAATGACTATTTACTGAAAAAACACTCATCACAGAGATTACAGGGTTCTTTAGCAAAGTACTAACAGTCAAATAAATAAAATTAGTTCTAAGTAGTTATATGAGGCATTATTTTAAAAGAAAGAAAATGTGTTGCAACTTGGTTAAAATCCTTAATACTGAGGAATTATCCTTGTCTCGTTTCCCAGCCTAATCAACCTACAAACCGTGACTCCACCATGGCCCTGACCAACTTAAAGGCAGTCAACCCTAAAATGTACAACAAAATGAGCAGCCCGATAACATCTAATGAAAACAGGCCTAATGTAGTGTAATAAATCAACAGGCTGTCCAAATAACTTCATCCAGCAGCAACAACTCGGCTGCTTAAAGTCGAGATGTTAAATAAAGATTTTGTGGGCTGTGTGGACTAATCTTTATCAGTGATGAAGTAGCAGTCTGGATCAAAAGTTGGATAAACACAATATATCATCATGGCGATGTAATGACTAATAACAATATACAGAAGTTGCACCTTAGAGGGGTATGAATTAATTTTAATTTCTCCACTTTAACTTACTTCAGTTTTAGTATTATTTTATGCTTAATAGTTTTGTCTTTGTTAAAAAAGTGTTTTAATTTTGTTTTGTTTGGCACGTTTTATCTCCCATATATAGGCAGGAGTGGAATGTCACTAAGTACATTTACTCAAGTACTCTACTTAAGTACAAATTTGAGATACTTGTAAAAGTTTATACAAGTACAGCTGCAACAAACAGTCGATTATCAATTAGTCCACTGACAGAAAATTGATTGCCAGCTTTTGTAATAATTAAGTATTTTTCATTTACATAATTTTTAAATTTTTTCTGAGTTTTTTTTCTTTTTTTGGGGGGGGGGGGTTATTATTTTGTGTTTGATAGTTTTAAGTTTTTTTTTGTCTTTTAAATAATTTTGAGTTTATTGGGCGTTTTGCTTGTTTTTTAAGATTTTTTTTTCTGAATTGGGTTCTTTCTATACTTTTAGTCATGTTCCTCATTATTCCCACTCTTACTCAATTAACATTTTCACTGCAGGACTTTGACTTGCAGCAAATTATTTTCAAAGGGTTCTAACTGTACTTTTACTTTAGTAAAGAAACGGCACACTTTATCTGCCACTGTGTTGGGTGATGTCAGTTAATTTGGGACATCAGGTAAAATGGGACAAATAAGGTTTCCCATCTTGGGCTTTTAAAATATCAGCAGCCAAACATATTCTTGAGTTGCAGCTAAAATTGCACTTTAAATTAAACAGTACTTTTATTGGTTTGAGGTAACTCTTATGGCCAAGGCGGAGAGTCAAATATACATTAATCCACTTGCAAGAAAGACATGTGGAATGATGATTTTGTCATGTTGGCAAAAGGAGTACTGCTAAAATAGTACGGGCAGGCTATAACAACAAAAATAATTGTAGAGTGTTGCTCTTTACTTATCAATATATACTTTGCAACAATGATGATTGATGATTGAGTAATTATTGCATTTAGGTGAAATAGGGCAAAAAATTAAGATTAAAAAAAAAAAAAATTGGACATTTTTCTGCAGTGAAAACATGTTTTTAGGCTACCAGATGCCATCAAATTATAATTTACGCTACTTTGTGCCACATTTTGGGTGTTTTTATCACTTGAAAATATTAATTGTAATGCTGTACGTCTTAATCCATAGTCTAAATTTCCCAGTTTCTAAATTATTTTACTTATCAACATTTTTTTTCAAAGAAATATAGCAATGGCGAGTTATAAAAGTAAAGAACTGTGCAGAATTTTCAGGGGGTTTTCTTCGTTACCTACCAAATTAGTGTCACAAGTCACCTGACTTAAGCATTTAGGTTTACTTACCTGTACCACTCCAGTCCGTAGTCGTAGTTGCGGTCGAAGAAGTGTGGCTCCGCTCCCACGGCTCTAATGTCCGGATGAACCCGGAGAAACTCCAGCAGAGCCCGGGTGCCTCCTTTCTTCACCCCGATGATGAGAGCCTGGGGCAGCTTCTTGCTCCCCTCCCCGAGCGGACTCACTTTACCTGCGAACCTCGGCGACACTTTTCTGGACGCGACCAAATCCGGAGGCGGCAACATGAAAGACTCCAAAACCTGCCCCGCGCGCTCATCCGCGAGGACCCGCGAGGAGCCCCTGGCGGCCCCGTAGCCCTCGAGCTCCGACCCGGCGGTCCATTCGTACGCGACTCTTTTACTCCTCAGCGACCTAAAGTCCTCGGAGAACCGGCTGGAGGACGCCTTGACCGGGGAGGAGGTGCTGCAGCGGTCGGTGAGGCAGTGCAGGAGGAGAAGAGAGGTGAGGAGGGAACACAGCATGACCGCCGCTCGCCTGGAGGTGCCCCGGGAGTCCAGTTTACGGATGCGGCTAAAAGCCATACCAGTCCCTGGGTGGTTGGTGAAGGAGCCGCAGCCATGCTAGGCACACATTACCGAGTCTTTTGGCCATGAAGAAACCGAGTCATCCACAGTGGGGCTGCTGTGGATAACACCTGTCTCCTCCCAAAAAAAGAAAGGTAAATAGGCTAATACCTGCTGCACACAGGTGAGCACGCCCGAACTGACCGAAAAGAGCCGAAATTACGGCCCACAGGTGCTTCCCGACGGTGTGGCAACGATTTATGCACCCAGGTAACACAGTTCCCTCTTTCTTCTTCTGTGCAGGATGCTTCCACGAGCCCTGATGTACCACCCGCACGTGTATAGAGTTGTAAACTTGTCTCGCATGTCAGGTTGGTTGACAGGCACCTCCCTGACCAATGAGATGGAGAGAGAAGCACACAGGAGCCAATTATATTACAGGTGGGCGGGGACACTCAGACACTCATTTCAGCTAAGCAAGAGGGAATTTTCTTGCAAAAATTAAAGTTGCAGAGTACGAATTTTGGGGCCACACCGAGGAAAAAAAACTTTTTTGAATGAAGTCGAAATATTATGAGAAAAAATCGTAATATTTTGAGGAAAAAAAGTAGAAATATTATGAGAATATACTATACTATAATTTTATGAGAAAAAAATAACTTTATTTATTTTGTTTTTTTTACATGATTTAACTTTAACGTTAAATCGAGTGTACCCAAAACACTTCTATTAGGCCAACAGTACCCAAAAAGGCTAAAAATAGTTTACCCAAAGTGCACCTTAACAGACACTATCCGTTTCTTTCTAGCACTGTCTTTTAACCCCATAGCTTCTGTGGGGTCAGAGAGCGTATCCCACTGAATAACAGCTTGAAAATAAAGAAGTACAATCTGTAGTTTAAGTAACACTCATGAATCGATAAAGAGAACTGGATACAGTGTTTGAGAGGGGGCCTTGTTCAGAAAGTTGCTCAGTGGCGCACAAAGCCAAAAACTTTCAACTGCCGTGAATAAATTACCCAAATGACCAGCACTGCTTATGTATAACTGGGCCCATAGAGCCCATAACTGGAATAGGAATGCATTGATTTAATCCTGCGGCTCTTTTAGATATCCAAATGTTATTGAACCAAATGGATCAGATCCTGATGGGTTGTGATGGGGTTACATCAGTTCTTTTACGACCCACATTGTTATAATAAAAGCTGGTTGAAAATCTGTAAACTATCCCTTTAAATACACAATAATGAATAAGGAGACACCATACAAACACTTTTAAACTTGCAATGTAGACAAATATACATATTTAAATACATTTTTAAAAAATCTTTTATTTAATTGGCATTCTCCTTGAGATCAACTTCTCTTATTTTAATCACGACTTGCACGCAAGAGTGAACATATACAGTATAAGTATAGACACTGACTTTACACACAATACAGTACATCAAAAATATGCTAAAAATCATGCTTAGACGTGCTAAAAACCAAACACACAGCACTTACAAACAAACAGACAGAAGCTGCCGTCAAGCTCAATTGTTATTTTTTTTATAGATATGTTTGTTTAGTGCATCATCCCCAGATTTTTCCACTGTAGCAGCTTGTTTTTAAACGCCAGAATTATTCCTCAGATCTACAAAACACTCGAGGGACCGTTTCTCCACATGCAGCTGAACGCAGGCCACCAAAGAAGACGCCCCTCCACCGTGAACCCTTTTTTTATGACACGCAGAAGAACAAAAAAAAGCGAAATAATGATAAGGGGGCACATTATTTCTTTACAAGTGAACAAGAACAGAACCAAATGTTTCACATCTGCTCCTTGCCTTTTGGGTATTAGCATGAGAATGTGCAGGCAGTGCTTCAATGCTGCACAGCTCACTGCCCGAGAAAGAGGATGGAGACCTCAACACTGGGCTGGACTACCAGTGCCAGATGTCCCCCCGTGTTTTCGAAACAATGCAAGGGGTCGTCCCCGCATTTAACAAATCACACCCCGTGACTTTTCTGTGTCTTGTGGCACTGGAGAGATGCTCGACCCCCTCAAACACACTGTGATGACACCCAGCATTCCCTCACAGAGGTCAAATGGCTTCACAGTCGCGTCTTATCAAATACAGACAGAATCATGGTGCTTAAAGAAGTTACCTTGTTGTTTTTTGTCTTCACAAATTGAATGCTAAAACTTCCTAGAATCTCTGTCGGCACACTTTATTTATTTATGTATTTAAACAGTTATGAAAGGGACAATCTGACTGCATAGCTACAAAGAGGTTCCCAACCTCCTGGTCTGGGCCCCTGCAGAGGTCATAAGATGAATCCGAGGGGTCAGACATGATTAACGTGAAAGGGCAGAATCCAAAACAAATTTCTTATTTTCCCAGATTTCTCTGGTCATTCCTTTAAAAGTGGAATAAAAAGTTTAATAAGCACTCAGGTCTTTTACTTAACCCTTTGAAACCTGGATCGACTTATTCGACGTTCAGACACCTTTCAAGCATTTAAACCTTTGAGCCCCTGAGCATGTTAGTTTTATTTCTTCTTCAAAAACATGGAATTGAAGCAATGGGAAACATAGTAACAATGGTTCCACAAACTGCAAGATTTTTTAGATTTCCAACATTATTTTTAAAAAAGCTAAGGAATAAAATAAAAAGAAAACTATACTTCTAATTATCATAGTTGCATATTTAACATTATGTTTCAGAAACTTTATTACTTTTAAGCACTTTTCCCAGTAATTTTCCTATTTGGGTTTTTTTCTTTTTTTGTTTCTTTTCTTTTTTTGTTCCTGATTTTCAATTTTTGTGTGTCTTTTTATCAGTTTCTTGCTAAATTTTGGGTAATTTCTTTTTAAGTTGCTAGGTGCCTTCTTTCCATGTTTTTGAAAGAAATCAATTTGCTCAGGTTTCAAAGGGTTACGCCAAAGGTGTAATGCTATAGTACAAAAATACTCATTAAAACGCAGCCGGCCACCAACACAGTTACACATTGATGTTTGGTTGAATTTATGACGTCGAGTGACCAAAATGTCAGAACGTCTAATGCCAGCGGCAGTTTGACGTAGAATAGTGAAGATAGATGAGGTTATTTTGTTGGTGTTTAGTTGTGTTGTTATATATATATATATATATATATATATATATATATATATATATATATATATATATATATATATATATATATTTTTTTTTGATAGAAAGTTTATATGTAGAATAAACTTTCATTCTGTTGTTTTGCATCTTTTCACTAAGCAGGAATTCCAGCTGCAATTTTTACGGACATTTTTCAGCTTTATTGCTGAAAACGTTTGTCAGAAAAGAAATCAAAAAGCAGTCAAATGTAATAAATAGTGTTGGAAAGTAACTAGTTACAGTAACTAAATTACAAAATAAATGTAATATTATTCATTTACAGACGCTGAGATAAAATATGTCATGAATTACAGTTACTAATCAAAATGTTGGTGATTGCAAAGAGGTTACATCTGAATATATTCTTTTTGCCCTAAAGCTTAGATGGCAAATAAAACTTTCATTGTGTCGCTTTGCACTCAGGGAGGTCTTATTTCGGCAAAGCCTATTTTTCAGCTTTACTCCCCAATTTAAAACATTTGTTTGAAAAGTAATCAAATGTCATAAGTACAATTGTTTTTATATTTTAAAAGGGTAACTAATAAGTATTCTAAGTATTGTATTTTTATAATTTTTTGTGATTTTTTTACTTATTGACAGTACAGCTGAGGAGAGACAGGAATGTTGAGAGACGGAGGACAAATTACATGCAGCAAACGGCCGCAAGTCGAAAATGAACCCGGGGCCGCTGCAAAGGACTGAGCCTGTAAGAGACGCACACTCGACCAGGTGAGATTGAAGTCGCGCCGTAAAACTGTTTTTTTACAAGTTAAAGTTCTTCATTTAAAAATTTCACTGATGAAAAGTGTAAAAGTATTCATTATGCAGAAAGGCCACTGTTATATTGAGTGTTATATTACTATACATTCTGTTTTATATAATTAGATCATTTTATTGATGCATTATTAGTACTCCCTTCCTCACCACCCTGTGAGTGTGATACTATTATTTATTAGAAATATTTGATTCATTTTATTGATACATCAGTACATCAGCAGTATTTAAATGTTGCAGCTGGTCAAGGTGAAGCCACTTTTACCTGCTTTTTATATTCTTTGGTAGTTTAATCTTCAAGTAGTGTATCATATTTAATAAAATTATGATCAGTGCCGAGGGTTCAGGCATGTCCTGACTGAAGTGAAGTGCTATTATTGGCATGATGTTATGGTCGAATGAATAAGAAACCTTTATTGCCCCGAGGGAAAATTACTTTGGACAAGGGAGCATAAAAGAGTGTTAAAAACAATCACTATTATTAAAAATCCCACATAACATGAAAAGAAACATCAAAAAAACATAAATAAAATTTGATTTAAAAAAAGCATAATGACAGGAAAAATGATAAATTAATTGATACTAAGTATAATATTAAATTTTTGATCAATAACAGACAGAATTTTGCATAACATTGTGAAAAGATAAGCATTAGGATAATAATATTGTTTGTATAACATAAGTATGGATGACTGTTGTAACAATTTTATAATTTATATTTTTTATCAATATATTGGGGAGATGAGCTACTTTCTCATCTGATTGTTCCCATCGAGGCCTCTAAAACTGATTTAAATGAGACAATCTGAGAAGAGACACTGATATTACATTGCTGATGAGCGACCGCTGATAAACGCCATTGATTATTATAACAGCGCTGTTGTCATTAGTGGCGTCTGAGTAGGTACTCTCAGTCTCAAGCATGCTTTGTGCAACGTACCATTTTCAGCCTGGTCCAGTGTTTGTGCAGCAACACACACTTCCTTAAAAAAAAAAACAGCATTTAGTGTGTAATTACACACCCAGACATTTGTGCTTTTAGAAAAATGTGCAAGCAGTCTAGAAGGCATGTAAAAACGTAATTCGGCTTTCATCTTCGCCGTTTACCCAAATTGCAGCACTATGGTTACACTGACGCAGCCTTTTTGGAATCTTGGATGCCGAGTTGGGGTTTTACGTTTAAAGGGAGCGCAAACACAAACTGTTTATTATCCTTTTGAATATAATCTTGCATTTACTTAGCATAAACTCTCAGGGCATGCCATGGGAAAGTGAGCGCGTGCCAAGGCGAAACCAAATAAGGGACGGCTGAATTATCTGTGTCTGATTGTTGCTGCACAGAAATGTATAAACCATACCTAGACTTGTGCATTCGCTCTCTCAAATGCACCATCAACAGCGAGAATATAGTCATGCAGGAACTGTTTCCACTGCTGAGCTGGCCAAGTAGTTAGACTGCGTGTCTCAGCCATGCACATAATCTCTAGACAGGTTTATGAACTGAGGTTTGGGAGCTGTCAGTTTGGAGGAGACATCTTTACTGCCAATATAATGGCTTTACGTTTCTCGACCTGAAATCCGTGGCGATAAAATATTTTTATTTTCGGGACAATATTCATCTTCAGCTTTGGACAACTGGCCTGTTTTAATGGCATATAAATTTAATAAAATTCATGTTGAAATATTGCCAGAAAAAAGGTATGACGCTCCACAGGGCAAACATGGTTAGAAACAGATGCAGCTAGTAAAAAAAAGATTTATAAGTGGAAATTGTATGGATGTAATTTACGACATGTTCCGTGCCTGAACTAAGATCAGCGTCACAAATTTCCGCACAAGTCGGCAGGCAGCTCCTTGGCTCCAGAAGTTCATCTCCTAAAACTTCCTCATTGTGAGTAAAATTGAAATTGCATCACCCACTTGAGAGCTTAATAAGATATGTTTGTAAAAACTTAAGAAAACTGAAAAAATACAGTAAAATGTCTTCAAACTAAATGATTGTAGTACATTTTTATCTTTTTAAGGTACTCACTTGTTAAACAACCCCATAGTTTTTTAAAAATATAGGCCTCAAACAGTTGAGATATCACTGCATGGTATTTGTAAAACAGAAAGAAAAAATCTAAATTAAGAACCTTTTACTATTGTACTGTTGTAATGCTTGTAATATGTTAAAATACCAACATATTTTGATGTGAGAACATGGAATTATAACCTATCATAACTAGTATTATTTCCACAGAGTAATTCTATATATTTACCCATATAGTTTGTAGTATATAGTTTTACAAGTTTGAAAACATCTCAGAAATGGAGAAAAATCATACTATTTTTTAATCAAATATATAACATTAAATATATGGTGTTTACAAAAGGGAATATTTATTCTTTTTTATCTTAGATAAGTTGTGAGTTTATTATTTTTGCATCAATACCTTTATCATAACCGTTTGGACTAGCATGGCTTTAGACAGTAAATAATCATACTTACAGAATTATTTCAGAATATATATAATGGATACAATTAAATCTATCATTTCACACTAATGTATGATCAGTTTTTCATGTTTTTTTTGTAGCAAATAGTTAATTTTAATTACATTAGCTTAGCTTCACTACATTAACCAAAAAAAATGACAAACCAGCCATTTGGTAGAGCATTTTTCAAAAAATTATTTTACTCTGTTTTAGGTTTATTTATCCTCCCACAAAGTACGAAAATATATACGTCCATTTCAAACTTTGTCAACGTCTTCATCCTCCCATGTGTCCTTTATGACGGTATATATACAGCCAATAAATCGCACTTTAACGGTTACAGTGTGTTCGAATGTT